>NC_090653.1:83335223-83650223 GCF_040937935.1 Hyperolius riggenbachi
GGCTTCCTCCAGCCCCATCCACACCAATCGCTCCCACCCTGCCGTCCTCAACCTTCTCAATCGCGTAAAGCAGGCGCCGGCGAGACGGAGGGAGTCCCTGTGCATGCGGAAGTGACGGGACCCGGTACTGGCGATTGAGAAGGGTGAGGACAGCGGCATGGGAGCGATCCGTGCGGATGGGGCTGGAGGATGCCCCAGGTATGTATATAAATCTATTATGATGTTTGTCTCTGAGTCCCATCTCTGGTTCCCTTTAATGTATGTTCTTTTGAAGCGCGAGAATAAAAATCAGTTGAAATTTCAGAATATATTACTGGCCAAGTTTCAAGCAGCTCACAATTTGCAAGCCTCTTTGGCAGTCTCTAAGGCCTGGGATCCACCAGCAGCCTTTTCTAAGAGCTTGTGATTTGTAATGCTCTTGGTAATGCAATGCTATGGGGGATTATTATAAAATCACATCCCTCAAGTGGATCACACACATAGCATTACATTAGCAAGAGCTTTTCAAATCACAGGCGCTTACAAAAGGCTTAGGAAAATTCTGCTAGTGGGTTGCAGGCCTAAGGAGGAGTGCATTTTTTTAGGAAACAAAGGGCTTGATGCACTATGCAACGGTAAAGTTGCCATGCACAGGTAGCGCACAACAATTTTACTGTTATTACGGGGGAACACCGACTGTTAACTCATTAGCGTAGCTGTATTAATACTTATCAAATCTATTATTGATACCCATTCTCCCATAAACCTGGGGAAAATATACAAACTCCATGCAGATTCTATCCTGAGTGGGATTTAAAATTGGGATGTGTTCTCATAGATCCAATAGCTTATTTTTTATTAGGCTAGGTTCACAGTGGTCAGTTGCATAACGCATGCAATAAAATGCATTAGGCTGTAGCCACACTAGGAGAGCTTTCTAAGTGCTTTTCTAACCATCAGAGCTTTCTGAGCGCTTTTTAACTACCTGCGGACCGAGCGAGTATAAATCTACGGCGGGCAGGGGGCACTGCGGTCCTGACAGGACGTAAACTCTACGTCCCATTGACCGCGCGCCCCAGCCCGTCCCCGTCACTCTCACCACTCTGCCCCCGCCGCAATGTGATGCCCTGCCGCCTCTATGACGGCAGAGCACTGTGAGCCGGGCAGGAGCCGTTTTCATTGGCTCCTGGCCCTGTCATTCATGTAAGCCGTTCCCATTGGCTTACATGAAGTGACAGGGTCAGGAGCCAATAAAAGCGGCTCCTGACCAGCGCACAGCGCTCTGCCGTCAAAGCGACGGCAGAGAGAGCAGCCTGCGGCGGGGACAGAGCGGCGTGACCGGCGGGAGCGACGGTAACTTGCGGCGATTCGTCGGGAAGCGGCAGTTTGCTGGACCAGCATCCTCTGGTCCTTAAGGGGGCAGAGGGTGCTGGTCCAGAAAGAGTTAATAAAGGCTCTCACTGACTTGCATTAAAATCTAGATAAAATTGCCACGATCGTGATTTTTAGAAAAATTGAGATTGTTGCAATTTTACTGCGATTATAATGCAAGTAAAAAAAAAATTAAAAAAAAAGCGCTCAGAAAGTTCTGATGGTCAGAAAGGCACTCAGAAAGTGCTCATGGTGTATCTACAGCCTTATGAGTGTGAACTGCAATGGAGACTGGACATACAGTCATGGCCAAAAGTTTTGAGACTGTCAAAAATATTGGAAATTAGAAAAGTTGGTGCTTAAAGTGAACCTCCGGACTAAAAATCGACTCAGCAGCACTAAAAAGGCCTAGTGTTTCTTTAACAGTTTCACAGCATCAGAACTTTGTTTCTCTTATCCAAGCCTCATTTTTAGCTGCACAGAAGAAAACTGCCCAGGCTTTTTTTCCCTGATGCTGTGCAAAGCATTATGGGATTTCTCATGTTGTTGCTCTCGTTCTGCTGTTTTGGTGCAATTTTTTTTTTTTTTACATTTTGAATTTGACATTTGAAGCCTAGCGCATGCAGCTGGGAGGGGTTATCAGGACACAGGACAGTTGGAACTGTGTCTCCTGCTCCTTGTCACCTCCTTTCAACCAAAAAGATGGCTGCCCCATGACAAAGATGGCAGCCCCCATGAATCACAAACATTTGCCTGTTCTTTCAAAACAGGGTGGGTAAAAAATTATATTACCTACCTATTCTAATTAACATAACTAATGTAACTTAATGACAATATGTTTGTTTAGGCTGAAGTTCCTCTTTAAGTTTTTATAATAGCAATTTGCATATACCCCAGAATGTTATGAAGAGTGTTCAGATGAATTGCATAGTCCTTCTTTGCCATGAAAGTTAACTGAATCCCAAAAAAACCTTTCCACTGCATTTCATTGCAGTCATTAAAGGACCTGCTGAGATCATTTCAGTAATCTTCTTGACAAGCACAAGGCCGGAGATCATTATGTCAGGCTGATTGGGTTATAATGGCAGACTTGACATGTTAAAAGGAGGGTGATGCTTGAAATCATTGTTCTTCCATTGTTAACCATGGTGACCAGCAAAGAAACGCATGCAGCCATCATTGCATTGCATAAAAATGGCTTCACAGGCAAGGATATTGTGGCTACTAAGGTTGCACCTAAATCAACAATTTATAGGATCATCAAGAACTTCAAGGAAAGAGGTTCAATTCTTGTTAAGAAGGCTTCAGTGCGTCCAAGAAAGTCCAGCAAGCGTCAGGATTGTCTCCTAAAGAGCATTCAGCTTCTGGATCGGAGTGCAACCAGTGCAGAGATTGCTCAGGAATGGAAGCAGGCAGGTGTGAGAGCATCTGCACGCACAGTGAGGTGAAGACTTTTGGAAGATGGCCTGGTGTCGAGAAGGGCAACAAAGAAGCCACTTCTCTCCCAAAAAATCATCAGGGACGGATTGATCTTCTGCAGAAAGTATGGTGAATGGACTGCTGAGGACTGGGGCAAAGTCATATTCTCCGATGAAGCCCCTTTCCGATTGTTTGGTGCATCTGGAAAAAGGCTTGTCAGGAGAAGAAAAGGTGAGCGCTACCATCAGTCCTGTGTCATGCCAACAGTAAAGCATCCTGAGACCATTCATGTGTGGGGTTGCTTCTCATCCAAGGGAGTGGGCTCACTCACAATTTTGCCCAAAAAAAACAGCCATGAATAAAGAATGGTACCAAAACACCCTCCAACAGCAACTTCTTCCAACAATCCAACAACAGTTTGGTGGAGAACAATGCATTTTCCAGCACAATGGAGCACCGTGTCATAAGGCAAAAGTGATAACTAAGTGGCTCGGGGACCAAAAGTTGACATTTTGGGTCCATGGCCTGGAATCTTCCCAGATCTTAATCCCACTGAGAACTTGTGGTCATTCCTCAAGAGGCAGGTGGACAAACAAAAACCAACCAATTCTGAGAAACTCAAAGAAGTGATTATGAAGGAATGGTGTGCTATCAGTCAGGATTTGGCCCAGAAGTTGATTGAGAGCATGCCCAGTTGAATTGCAGAGGTTCTGAAAAAGAAGGGCCAACACTGCAAATACTGACGCTTTCCATAAATCTCATGTAATTGTCAATAAAAGCCTTTGAAACTTATGAAGTGCTTATAATTATATTTCAGTACAACTCACAAACAACTGAAACAAAGATCTAAAAGCAGTTTAGCAGCAAACTTTGTGAAAACTAATATTTTTTGACAGTCTCAAAGCTTTTGGCCAGGACTGTAGACTTTGTAGAACATTCTTGTAGAGCATTCTGTAGAAAAATGTCAATTAAACAACGTGGTAAACACGCAACCCACTTCACAATATCTGCCCAACAGGCGTGTGAGTTTATCCACTGAATGGAACGGGCAAAATACCCGATACCGGTCACTCGTCTGATATGGCAAAATCATCAGATGTTTCACACGACTTTTGTTGAGCTTGTGTACCAGGCTTTAGTTTTTGCTCTTATCTCCTGTGAGAGTGATAGCTCTTTTGACTCATTTGCTCAGTGATTTACCCTCTGCACAGAGCTAACCTGTAGGGTACAGGAGAGGAGAGGGGAATTTTGAATACTAGAGAGTACTGAGCTCTGCTGATGTAATTTATTCATGTCATGATAGCTATTTTCAGGGAAGTGGAAAAACTTAGTGAAACCACATTAAGGCCTGGAACCCACTAGAGCGCTTTTTTGAGCGTTTAGGGATTGCATTAAATCACTAGCGATTTCCCTAATCAATCTGCCAATGTAAATAAATGTAAAAAAATTCTACAGTAGCAATTGAGATGAGCAAAATTGCAATCGCAGAACATGCAGCATTTTGGCAGCGTTTGCGCTTCGATGTAAAGTATTGAAGCGCTGGCAAATCGCTCATGAATCGTTGCACATAGCGATTTGTGTGTGATTTTAAATTACTGCAAACTGTAAAAAAAATGTTATAATAAATGGAAAGGACTAATCAGAATTAAAATCGCTAATCGCAAATCGCTATCACAATCGATAGCAAAAAGCTTACACTTTTTAACATCGCTAGCCTAAATCACTGGAAAACACTCATGAAATCGCTTACAAAACGCTAATTAAAAAAATGCTTGCAATTGCGCTAGCGATTTGTAGTGGGTTCCAGGCCTAACTTTAAAAGATTGTGAAAATAAGATGTGTATTAAACCATTTCAGCCACAAGGTGGCGGCATTTGCAGGGATATATAATCAGAGCCTCACCTTAAATGACTCCTGTAATTCATGCACTGCCGATAGGGATCTGTGTCTTATCTGAGCAGCAGGACCTTAACTCCTGGGCTGCTAGAGAAGCTGCTGGAGAGGCCATTGTCATACTGGGAGGTTTCACGTTTTTGACTATGACCACAATGGTGACAATAATTCTCTGATTACTGTCGCAGGGGATTTCTAGTCTCTGAATTCCATGGAACATTACAACATGTAGTCAGAACAAATTAAACCTAGTTTATAAGAAATAAACTATATACGCTTAAAGCCGCATCTACACACGTAGATGCGGCTCCGATGTTCCTTATATCAATCGAGCCGCTGACGAACGGATCTCCCCACCGCTGATTCGCTGCTCGCTCCTCGCGAGGGGACATTGGCAGGGAATCGAGCGGAAGATAAGCGTTGCCGGCGGGGAATCGAATCTGGCGCACACGCGGCGAGCAGGGATGCGGCGGGCACGCGGAAGAGGTGATCCGGCGACTAATCGAGCCGCCTCTACGCCTGTAGATGCGGCTTTAGACCAGATACATACAGTTGTGTTCAAAATTTTTCAACCCCCACTGAAATGGAGTGTAATCGAGCCGCCTCTACGCCTGTAGATGCGGCTTTACACCAGATACATACAGTTGTGTTCAAAATTATTCAACCCCCACTGAAATTGAGTGTTTTGGCCAGTTTGACATTGCTTTTGATCATTTCAGTCATCTTGTTTACAATAAAATCAAAGAGGCACTTGTAAGTTAGACAAAGATAACATAACCTTTATAATAAAATAACTGCAAATGTCTTTTCTGTGCTCACATCATTATCAGTTTTATTCAACCCCCAAGTGTCATTCATTCTTAGTACTTAGTACAACATCCTTTTCCAGTTATAACAGCTTTTAAACATGAAGCATAACTTGATACAAGTGTCTTGCAGCAATCTACAGGCATGTTAGCCCATTCTTCATGGGCAAAAGCCTCCAGTTCAGTCACATTCTTAGGCTTGCGTGCTGCAACTGCTTTCTTTAAGTCCCACCAGAGGTTCTCAATCGGACTTAAGTCTGGTGACTGCGATGGCCACTCCAAAATGTTCCAGCCTAAGTCACCAGACTTAAATCCGATTGAGAACCTCTGGTGGGACCTAAAGAAAGCAGTTGCAGCGCACAAGCCTAAGAATGTGACTGAACTGGAGGCTTTTGCCCATGAAGAATGGGCTAACATGCCTGTAGATTGCTGCAAGACACTTGTATCAAGTTATGCTTCATGTTTAAAAGCTGTTATAACTGGAAAAGGATGCTGTACTAAGTACTAAGAATGAATGACACTTGGGGGTTGAATAAAACTGATAATGATGTGAGCACAGAAAAGACATTTGTGGTTATTTCATTATAAATATTATGTTATATTTGTCTGACTTACATGTGCCTCTTTGATTTAATTGTAAACAAGATGACTGAAATGATCAAAAATCAATGTCAAACTGGCCAAAACACTCAATTTCAGTGGGTTTTGAGTAATTTTTAACACAACTGTATGTGGTCTGCTAAGCTGAAGGCTGAACCTGCCATGTATGTGAGATAACCCTCCGCATATTTGTGGCCTGCAACCAAATCAGATTGTTTAGCTAAATACAGGAGACCCAAATTATGGACAGTGTGTAAGGAGCATATCTTTGCATTCAGCCTACTCAAGAGAAACCATACTCTTCTATGTGGCCCCTACCCTATACATACTGTTGGCACTCCTCTGTCCGCAACATGTCCCGCTGTGCCCCCATACATAGTGTCAGCACTCCTCTGTCCCCAATGTCTCCTGCTGTGCCCCCCATACATACTGTCAGCATTCCTCCTTCCCCAATGTCTCCTGCTATGCCCAGGGGCATATCTGAGTAATATAGAGCCTATGGCAAACACTGAAAATGCGTCTGTGTTTTCTGGCTGCGGATATTGCTGAAGTTACTTCTTTGGAACTATCTCTTCTTATTTCCTCTCTGTCCTCTTTTCTAACACTAGGCCAAGTGCACCCTACATACATAAGTTAAGTAGCCATGTTCCCCAGATAACAGAATTCATCTAATCTGAGGTCTGAGTGATGGGGCATAGCAGTGCAGCACAGGGGCAAGCATGGCGCCCTTGGTGCTGTGGCACCCGTGGCAGGAACCATGCCTTCACCCCTCTAGATACACCTCTGGCTATGCCCCCATACATACTGTCAGCATTCCTCTGTCCCCAACATGTCCCACTGTGTCCCCATACATACTGTCACTACTCCTTCCTCAACATGTCCCTCTGTGCCCCCATACACATTGTCAGCACTCCTCTGTCCCCATCATGTCCCACTGTGCCCCCAAACATACTGTCAGCACTCCTCTGTTCCCAACATGTCCCGCTGTGCCCCCATACACACTGTCACTACTCCTTCCTCAACATGTCCCTCTGTGCCCCCATACACAGCCAGCACTCCTCTGTCCCCAACATGTCCAGCTGTGCCCCCATACTTACTGTCAGCATTCTTCTGTCCCCATCATGTCCCACTGTACCCCGAAACATACTGTCAGCACTCCTCTGTCCCCAACATATCCTGCTGTGCCCCCATGCATAGTGTCAGCACTCCTCTGTCCCCAACATGTCCCACTGTGCCCCACATACATACTGTCAGCACTCCTCTGTCCCCAACATGTCCCGCTGTGCCCCCATACATACTGTCAGCACTCCTCTGTCCCCAACATGTCCCACTGTGCCCCCATACACACTGTCAGCATTCTTCTGTCCCCATCATGTCCCACTGTACCCCCATACATACTGTCAGAACTCCTCTGTCCCCAACATGTCCTGCTGTGCCCCCATACTTACTGTCAGCACTCCTCTGTCCCCAACATGTCCTGCTGTGCCCCCATGCATACTGTCAACACCCCTCTGTCCCCAACATGTCCCGCTGTGCCCCACATACATACTGTCAGCACTCCTCTGTCCCCAACATGTCCCGCTGTGCCCCCATGCATACTGTCAACACCCCTCTGTCCCCAACATGTCCCGCTGTGCCCCACATACATACTGTCAGCACTCCTCTGTCCCCAACATGTCCTGCTGTGCCCCCATGCATACTGTCAACACCCCTCTGTCCCCAACATGTCCCGCTGTGCCCCACATACATACTGTCAGCACTCCTCTGTCCCCAACATGTCCTGCTATACCCCCATACTTGCTGTCAGCACTCCTCTGTCCCCAACATGTCCTGCTGTGCCCCCATGCATACTGTCAGCACTCATCTGTCCCCAACATGTCCCGCTGTGCCCCCATACATACTGTCAGCACTCCTCTGTCCCCAACATGTCCCGCTGTGCCCCCATCCATATCCTCAATGTGTCCAGTGCCCAGATACTTCTAGTCAGTGCACCTGTGTCCCCATGTGTCCCATGCCTATAACTTAATTGGACACATCACAAAACGCATGGCGGCTGCTGTGCTTGTTGCTGTCAGCTCAGTGCAATTTTACTACAATGTCCTGAATATGCCCAAAGTATCTAGACCCATAAATAAATACCCTGATTTGCACCGTTTATTACAGTACGCGCAAGATACTGAATCCAAACACAATATATGAATATTTTGTTGACACACCTCAGGTATGGACCAATCAGTTCCGTGATCTTTGGAAAATGTTGTACCTCTCCACACGCAAACATTTCAAAGGTTTGCCATGGGAAGCTGGTTTCCAGCAATGCCTCTGTATGGTATGATTGAGAATAGCCCAGATATGTTCTATGGTATTCATGTCAGACGACTGACTGACCCATGGCAGCTTCTGGATGCCACGTTTCACCTGCCAGGCCTTTAGCATGGTGGCACAGAGCTTCTATAAACAAGGTGGATGTCACCGAAAGCAACTCAGCGTAAAATATTGGCAGCAGACCCTACTCCAAGATGGCAACGTATTTTGTGCTGTTGATGGTCCCCACACATTCCACTAACACTGATCACCATTGTTCAAAATATCAGTCCAGACCATCAGGGAAAATCCACCATGTTTGACCGTTGGGTTGTAAGCAGTTCAGGTGAAATTCTTGACTGGGTTGTCACCGCACCCATGTGCTCCACTGCAGGAAAACTGGGCAAATGTGGAGAGAAATATGACATGCTGCCTAAAGTACACATCATGCTTGTAGCCTGCTGATTAATTTTTAAAATGTTGGCTATGGTGCGCAGTTTTTTGGCACTTCTGCAGCCATGCAATGGGGCTGTCATTCTACAAACTGCCTACCAACCCTCAACTGTCGTGCTGTCGGACTCCGTCCGCTAGGACAAGGATGAACAGTTAGTTACCTTGTGTCCTCTTTAGAACTGGAGTGTCACCCGATTCATGGTAGACCATGGAATCTGTAGGGCATGGACTATTTCCTTTTGACGTGCACCTAGTACATGATGTCCAAAAATCCATCCTATTTTGAAATCACTCAGTTCAGTGGCAGCAATATCGCTCCTAAACAGAGGGTAGAGCAGTTGCACTAGTTCTCCTGTGGCAGCCTAGGATGTCATTGGGACAATTCAACGATGATTCTGCAGACCACAAGAGGGATCTCAGTATCCAAGAATCGTTAGCATGTTTCTTCCCCTATGGGCAGAATGAACTCAGCCACAGTCTGTCGGTAAGAAGATTTGATGTTGGACTTTTAATTTAAACATTTAGAAAAAATGATTGTTTTCTAACTGTCTATTCAACCACTACTATCCTTGTTTATTTCTGTATAGTTTATATTTTTACACATTTTTACAAAAGTGCTCCTTTAATTATGGTTGCCACCGACCACCACCTTGTACACAGCTCCCCCTTACCTGTTGTTCTACCCCATAACCCCTTAGACTGTAACCTCGAATGAGCAGGTTCTCTTTCCTGTTGTGTTATTACTGCTTTCTAAAGTGCTTCCATACCTTCCATCTCTATGTACAATGCATTAGCTGACCTGTTCAACTGTTTATTATCCACCACCAAATGTTTTGTAATTGCCTATAGCAGGGAGGGAGTTGGACAGCCTGGTCTATAGCTTGTGTTCTCTATTGTGCAGCAACCTCGGAAATTCTGGACATAAATCCAAAATAATGATGATAATGGGAAATGGTGCCCCCTGCCTGCCTATACCACACAGAGGTATGTGAATCCCAAGACTCCGAAAATGATGAACCCATTAGCAGCTTCAATAGAGTTCTCTCTTTTCACATATGTGCCCTGCTTTTGACCTCAGGCGGCGGAACTCTTTGTGCTGTAAATTCTTAGAATGCTTTGATCTCTCCCTACTAGCAGAAAATATAGCAACTGGAAGCAGAAGTCCTCTGTTATTGTCTCACCCTGCCCCCTAGTGGCAAGTGGCCATAAATACACATTACAGCAGTAGTAATTAGAAGCAGGGAAATGTAACAATTAAGAAATACAAAAATGTGATAAAATAAATTGGCCTGGAACACTTGCAAGCCTCTAAATAAATTGGCTGCTAAAGGGTAAATATGTAATGGGGCCCTAAGCAAGATAGCAGTTTTTGCCAACCGCTGATAATCACTTTTTAGTAAAATTAGGTGGGGGGCTAGCATCCACCAAGCCCCTAGACTCTCTCCAGGCCCTAGGCAACTGCCTAGGTTTGACTTGTGGATGATCCAGCTCTTCTAAAACGATCTGGATAGTACTACAGACAACCTTCTCCCAGCTTGTGCACATACTGTAGCCTATATGAAAGGACTGCTTGCTATAGATGCTGCACACCAACTGATTAAAACTGCTGAAAGCCGAGCTTTGATTGGTTGCCGTGGGTCGCTGCAAATGATTACAGGATGTATACCATATTATCTTAAGATAAAAATCCTTTGGGTTTTAATGTAAAGCAATGGCAGTCTACAAATGATTGTTAGTATTCACATAAACTAATGTATTCCCCATTGATATGATAAATGACCCACAAATGATGACAGGCCCAGCTGTGGCCTTATTTGGGAAATATTCTGCTCTGTCCTTACCGGCCCCTCTTAGCCGCATAGATAATGCTGACACCTCCTGAATTCTGGGATTTCTCGCTTTCCTGCACGTGTAATTGGACAGGACACAGGCTGGGAATTAGTGTGAAGGACGAGGGTCCCCAAGTCCCCCACTGTGTGTCCAGTGTGATCAGATTTCCCAGAGGAGAGCGAGAGCCAACATCACAGGGCAAAATAATGAATTCCAAATCCATTGTTCCCCCAGATCCAGCTTCTCATCTATTCCTGGCACAGCCGTTATAATTAGTTCTTGTCTTTCTACTTGTGATGTGTGCTTGTGGACTGCAGTGTATTCTGCTTGCTGCAGCCTCATCAGGGAATGTGCACTGTGCCCCCATCTCTCCTGTTCACTGCAGTCCCAAGTCTGCATTCTACAAGCAAGGCTTCCAGTTGTGCATTCTGTTGCCTTCAGTCCTGGATCTGCAGAGCAATGTGCACCCTACAGACTCAAATGTGGCAGTTTGGCATTTAAAATGGACCTACAGCCCAAAATGACACTTTACAAAAATCAATAGGACAGGTCATTGTCACTAACCCACGTTATTATGTATTCTACGGTGTAAAATGTCCATCTTTTCTATGAATAGGAAGCACAGCCCCATATTCATCGGAGGCCACAGTCAGATGAGAGTTTAATATACTCTTTATCAGGCCTCTTTTCCAGGAGCAGCTGAAGGTGGTGATGGTGAATTCACCGCCTGTCAGTCAGATACTCCCATCCACTGGCTCATGCATGAGCGGCTTCAGCTACTGCACAGGTGCTCACAAGGGTTCAGCATTGGCCGCACTTGAGCTTGAAGAGGAGCGCAGCCCAGATCTTCTGGAGGGTCTTGGCGAGCAGCAGCGAGGAGGACCCGGTTAGCCTCTATAGCTGCAGAGGCTTCCCTCTTCTTAGGTGATTATTTCCTTTTTGACCTGAGTCCAATCTGCATCCAGTCTAACTCATTCCACTCTTGCTCCCCCCCCCCCCCACCCCATTCCTACTCCTCAGTTTATACCACCATCAGTGCCTCATATTCTGTTCATGCCACCCCAGTGGCCTTCTGTTGCTCTTACCACTCCAGAGCCCTATATCCTGCACTCTTACCGGCCCAGTACCATTGATCCTGCTCCTAACACCCGTTTCCCAAATCTTCTTATGCCACCTCCCCTCCAGTACCCCCTATGCTGCTTTTACTACCCCTAGTATCCATCTTGTTCATACCTCCTTCAATGTCCCTTATCCTGCTCTTAAAATCCCAGAACCCTATATCATGTGCTTTTACTCATACCATAGAACCCAGTGCACTCGATCCTCCTCTTCCGAATTAGTACCCTGTATCTTGCTCATTTCACCCCTAGAGCCCCCATCTTCTTCATACCACCCCATTGCTCCCCATCTGGTCTTTAACACCACCTGCCATCCTTTCTACCCATATTGCTCGTATGACCTCCAGTGCCCCTGACTCTAGCTAAAATGGGACCATAGGCAAAAAAAATAATGTGCCTCCTAGAGTTAGCAGTATTGATGGCCAAGCGACCAAATTTAGCAGTATTAGGTGCCAAGCGAGCCCCCCCCCCCCCCAAAGTAAGCAACCCCCACCCCCCCCCCCACCCAAAGTAAGCAACCCCCACCAAATTTAGCCATATTAGATGCTGATCGACCTTCAGGGCCCTTTCACACTGTGGCGGTGCTGCAAATTGCCCCACTGCTACCACAGCTGGCGCATACCTACGTTACTGCAGGCTCCTGCAGCAATCTGCATTGCCCCATAAGTCATGTTAGTTTATGGCGGCGCAGGGTTCTTTAAACATGATAGCGTGCAACTTTGTGGAGCGCATGCGCATAAGTGTATTTTTACAATACGCTTCCATGCACTTCCGCATACCTGAAACAGGAAGTGACCACAAGCATGTCACTTCCTGTTTGGACGGATGACAGACAGGGGACACCGTGTACTAACGCGGTGTTCCATGAAGGCCTGTTTTTGGCGATGCGGGGTGGCTGGCACGCCGCAGTGCTAACTTGTAGTGTGAAACCAGCTTCACCCGAATGCAGCATTAGGTGGCCCCCTCTTACCAAGCTAGCAACATAATGTGGCCCGTTTGTTCCCCATCCCCCCCTATAGTATTAGGTTGTACCTGGGCCACAGAGCCGGCTGATACGCCCCCCCCCCCCCCCCCCCCCGAGTTCATAGTTTTCCCCCGGGGGCCTGTTTTGCTGCAGAGTACTCACAGCAGAGCAAACTTACCTGTCCATCTGGCGCGCTCCATCCTTTCATTAGTGTCCTTCCGTTCTCTGTACCAGTAACTCTTTTCTTTAGTGCCTATATTTTTCTTTGTTTAACGCATGGGTTAAATATTCAGCACCAAAGGAAACCCTAATCTGTGTAATCTGTGTTGGGTAAAGTATAGGAATGATCTGATCTGTGAAAGTACCACACCACTAAAATTGAATAACAATCAGGGCACTGAAAAGCCCCCATACTGGTAGTGGTTAATCACATTTTATTTTGTGGTCTTGTAGGGGCCCCCCGAGCTGTAAGTGGGACCCAACTACTACTTCACTGTCTCCAATAAAGGGGTCGATCCTTCAGGTCAGGTGTTTTTGTGTTACACTTGTTATGGGGGTGAAGATTATGTTGACTTGTTTTATGACCCTTGCAAGGTGGGCGCCCAGGCTGTGAGGGTCACCAGGGGCAGGCAAGGGAAAAGGGAGTGAACATGGGAGGGCATCAAAGTTTTGTTGGCAGGCCCATGAATATAGATATGCCCCTGCTCCCTGTAATACCTGTACCAAAATATTCCAAGTGGAAACACATCCTCATCATCCAATAGCTGAGGTCCAGGCAGTGGCCAAGCTATAATGCTTAATTGCAGGGGAGGAAACCAGGTCACTGCTGTGGCTTTGCTTTGTAAATCCCAGATCAGGCTGGACTGCATTAAAAATCTTGTAACAGGGAAACTGTTGTGGATAATAATGCTGTATTCTGAAGCTGAAAAAGTACTGAAAAAAACAAACAAAACAAAAGCAAGCTACAATATGTAAGTGGAGGGCAACAGATTTCTTCAACAATCACTTGCTTTGTTGCATGTTATAGTTCAAAATGTGCTGCAGTATACGTCCATTCTAGAGAATGGGCACAAATGACATCATGTAAATCTGCCTCCACATGTCAGATTTGTTCGTAATTTAGTAATGAAGATCTCTGCCCTTGTTTGGGGCATATTACGGCCATATTCGAGTAGTGAGAGGTTCCTGCAAGTTTAGTAAATTAGCAGGATGTCCTGGGATTGGAATATGCTGCATGCAACTGCAATCACACAACCACGAATTCATAGAACTTGGACTTTTGGCAACCCTGATTATCATTTGATATGACCCATATGGGGCTGCAGTTTGCAGGCACTGACATGGTTACATTTTCATACATACAAACATATGCAAAATCATATGCGAATACACGGTGAAATTTGCATACAAACACTAACGAATTCGCATCCGCATGCAAATTCGTTACCATGGTTTCCGCGACGATTTCGCCCCGCACAAGTGGAAACGGGTCCTAAAGGACATTCATCTGCAGATCAGATCCACCAGGATGGATCTTCAGATCTGCAGATATGATTGTCTGATCTGCAGATGATTGTCCGTTAAACAAGGTGTGTATGAGATCTGCATATATCATAGACTATGAATGCAATTTGCAGGAACGGATCTTTTTCAGATACTGATCTGTTGCAGATACGGATCTGTTGAATGTGTACAGCATCTTTGTGTGCAGCATCTTGCAAAGATTTCTATCTAATGGGGAGTTCAGCTCAATAGAAAATACTGTGTAGAGCATACATGTCAAACTCCGGCCCGCGGGCCAAATCTGGCCCTCAGAGCCATTAAATTTGGCCCTCAAGGGGTTTCCCCACTTTGCATTATGTTTGGCCCACTCTAGACCACCAGGGAAGCTCTATTGGAGGTGAAGACCTAGATCACCAGGGAAGTCATATGGGGGAAGTAGGGGGAAAGCATTAAACACTAGCGAACTGTATAGGTGAGGGTGGGGGCCACTAGACACCAGGGAACTGTGTATGGGAGGGAGGACCACTAGACACCAGATAACTGTATAGGGGAGGGAAGAGGACCACTAAACACCAGGGAGTTGGAGGGGAGTAATTGGACACCAGGGAACTTTATAAAGATGGCCAGTAGACATTGAGGTTGGCCCGTGGCTAGGTCCCAGTGTTCGGTGCCGGCCCACTTTGTATTTGAGTTTGACACCCCTGGTGTAGAGTATGGCTCTCATACTACATGGAAGATGGTAAAATTGGCCTGTGATCTTTCATTTTCCAAAGACTTTTATCTGATGTGTGTACCCACCTTTAGCATAGATAACAACTGGAGTTTAACTCTTCCTGTACTGGAAATCAATATGAGACTCACATCTGTGCTACTAATGTTCCATTTTTTAGCTGTACTACACATACAAATCATTATATCATTAGTTTATTTTCGCTTCAGGTTAGCTTTAAGACAATAAGAACTTGCTTTCCAGCAGCAATATACTAAACACAAAGTTTGATATTGTGTTAGTTTAGGAAAGCCTTCATGCCAGGTGGAAGGATATCTGTTTGCAGCACGTATTTGTCGGGAAACGTTAGATCTGCTGTCAGTGTTGGATCTGGTGGGCGGATGCCTCAGCGGAGGGCAAAAGGCCGCTGTATAGATGACGCCAATTCTCCTTCGGTGTTCTATGGAAGGAGATGGTATTTGAAGGTAGTCTGAACATTTAATCTGTGGGGGATTCTATCATGTTCATTAAAGCATGAGAGAAACCATTTGTCAAATAGGGGCCTAAACCATTAAAATAACGACCAATCTGCACTTCTATTTGTGCTTTGCTCTTTTTTCTAGGGAAAAAATAATCAATAAATTCAGTTCTGTAGTTGGAATAGTGTCTATTTGTACAGGCTTGTTTTGTTTTGGTGCGGTCTCCAGAATATTATCTGCCTCGTGTCTAATCCGCTGGGATTTTTGTTTAATAAAGCAGAGTGCTTGGCTCTTTCCTTTTTGCTCTGAAACGGTTAAACATGGAATCAATTCCCTCACCTCCCCCCACACCCCTCTCTCCATTCACCCATCTCCCTCTGACACTTTCTGCTCATTAAGTGTAACTGGCGCTCCAGCCCAACACTGAATTTCAACAAATATCAGCGAAAATACCAATGAATATTTAATGGGATTTTTTTTTCCCCTGCATCAAATCTACCTTCTCTTTCCCTTGACTGGGTTCCTGAAATGTGCAATCTCAGGCCATGTTGCTGGGCAGAAAGAGGGAGCCTTGACAAGGTGGTGAAAAGCATTGTAGGATACATGGCCTGGAAAATGCCATTAATCCTGAGGGTTAATTATAAGGCACATTAAAAATCATATCTAGGGGCTTCTGTACTCCGGGACTATTTTATATGATGCTTAGGTGAACTTGGGTCCTCTTTCAGCACCCAGGATAAGAAATGTCATGAATAAGCCATTCACGTTAGCTGTAGTCATGCTAATCTGAGGCGTCCCTTTTGATAATCCATAAGCAGCAGTGATTGGAAGAGGAACATTTGTGTAGTATGAGGGAAAATGTCTGTTGTTTGAAAGGCTGTGATGGAAAATCACATGAGGAGGAAGGCACTCCCAATGTACACTGGTTTATCTGATTTTGTGTATCTTTCAAATTGTATTTTATAATGAGCAAAAATTATTTATAAAATCAGCTAAATAGAATATTTAATTTGTGGGTGAAGGGGGGAGTCTGAACATCAGTTGAATCCATGATGGCAAAGAGTCCGAAGCAGGTGGTGCTGAAATTGGTACCCCATAGCAGTAATGCTATACTCCGCGGGGTGCCCAAGGGTAATTCAGAGTTCCGGCAATGAAGCTTATGCCATGTGTGCCATCAGCATGCCCCCCCCCCCCCCCTTACAGTGCCACAGTTCATCATTCAGGCCAGTGGGCTCAGCCACACCCATATCTGAGGAGAAAGGGAATTCCAGGAGGATGATCTCCACTGCTCAGCACTGAGCTATGCAAAACTCCTTACATAACAAGTGAGATGTATTCATTCACAATGTGCCATCTTTGACTGGCGTGTAGAATGCTGCGGTCGTGACCTGCTCACGCAGAGGCGTATTGACATGCAGGGTGATTATTATTATGCATTTATACTGTATACTGCTAACTTTTTTGCAGAACTTGCATAAAGCAAGAATGCTGCTTACTGCAGGAAAATGCTGTCTGCACCTTTTTCGCACCCCATATGGCACTGCATTGATGTGAATGGCTGCCATTGAAATGAATGGTGAAATCCTGCATTATGCTTACACTGGTGAAATAAGGCCTTGTTTACATTATGAATCCCCAGTGCTATCGCAACAGCTAAACGATTTATTGAGCTTTCTTTTCCCTGCGCTTTGTGCTTAGAAAAGCGCTTTTGTGTTTTTCTAATCGCTTTTGCTCAGCAATGATTTTTTTCACTTCCTGACATCAGTCAGGATTCAGGAAGTGAACTCTCACCCGGGAAATGAATAAATACAATGTATTTGGTCATGGAAGCGCTCGGGAAATCGCTATACGTTTTTTCAAACGCTTTGCGATTTCCCTATACCTTCCATTGAGCCAAAGCGTTCAGAAAATGGAGCATGTAGAGCGTTTGCAATTTCAATGAAATCAAAACGCTTACATGTGAACGTTCTCTTAGGGAATCATTGCACAAGCGCTTTTTGGGGCGATTTCTAAAATCTCCAGCGCTTAAAAAAAAACCAAAAAAAAACCCTCATAGTGTGAATGAGCCCTAAATGTACCTTTTTTTTTTTCCTCTCCAGCTCTCCAAGCACACAATTGGTTGCTTGAAATGAATTAACCACAGCGATGTTTTAAATCCCTGGACAATGTTTATTACTTAATCAACACATTTCTCACCTTCCCTATCGTTTAAGTTTTGTCCAGATTTTTAAAAATGCTGGGAAATTTCCTTACAGTGAAAAATAGATGTAGTCTCGTGCCAATGGTCCTTCATATTCCCCAAAGGTGGTGCTGGTCTACTGTGCACACTATGAAGCTCAGTTCCCACTTTTGCTGGACGACGCACGGCCAGAGGGGAGGGGACAGTGTAGTGTCTGCTCTGATGGTCCTCTTGAGATCCAGCTGTAGCCCATGGAAGATGTGGGGAATGCATCTGCCTCCAGGATTATTGCGGACTTACTGCAATGGATCCAATGCCTGACAAGTGTGAACAGCTCCTATATATAAAATGTCAGTTTTATGATGAGGGGAGAATGGACAAAAAATGTCCATCCTCATCCCAAGTGGGAACACAGCCTGAAAGTTGCAACATCCAAACCCAACTCCTCCCCCCACCGGCTGTGCCAACCCCTTTCTCCTCCAAAAGACTCCTATAAGAGAGGAATTAGTGCTATGCTATGCCGGCCACGCCTCTTCCTGCATACTGATTAGGAAGGTTGTTGAGTGGCAGTCTGCCTCTGCCCCCCCCCCCCCTTTTAGCACGGATTGGCCACACCTGGAAATTAGCTTTCTTCCTACATTATTGCATTTCACGGCATTCCAGGTAGATGTGGTTTTAAAAAAAATTCTGAGCCATTGGCAAGAGGAGGGGAGTCACGTGACCAATGCCGTGCTCCTACATAAAATGTCAATCATACATTTGTTACACTGAAACCTGTATTGGTAATGTAGTGTGAGGCGGAGGGACCCTTTACTTTAAAGGATACCCGAGGTGACATGAGATAGACATGTGTATGTACAGTGCCTAGCACACAAATAACTAGGCTGTGTTCCTTTTTTTTCTTTATCTGCCTGAAAGAGTTAAATATCAGGTATGTAAATGCCTGACTCAGACAGGAAGTGACTACAGTGTGACCCTCACTGATAAAGTCCAACTATAAAACACTTTCCTGGCAGAAAATAGCTTCTGAGATCAAGAAAGAGATAAAAAGGGGAATTTCTTATCAGTGAGTCAGGACTGAGTCAGCCACTTACATACCTGATATTTAACTCTTTCAGGCAGTGAAAAAAAAAGGAACACAGCATAGTTATTTGTGTGCTAGGCACTGTACATACACATGTCTATCTCATCATGTCACATGTCACTTCAGGTATCCTTTAAAAATAAGTTTTGTCTGATCGAGGGCTGCAATTAATTAGCTGTCACTGGATATTTGCATGTTGCAAGGATAATTTTTTGCTCATCATGTTAATTGTTCAATAAACTCTGTGAAGCAATATGAAAAATCTGTCAGTGTCACATAAATGGAAGCAGTAAAGTGTTGTACCGTGTTAGCCATGAGTAAAAGCAAGAAGTTTTGAATCAGGATGATACCATTTATTGGCTAACTTAGAGATGGATAAACAGTGAGCTTTTGACTTATAAAAAGCCTTCGTCGGACTGGTTCTCACATAAATGGGGGAGAATAATAACTGATAGTTTCAACTGGGCTGCACCATTCCATTTCTGTGTATAGTTACACTTTAAAGGGTACCTGTAATGATGTGTAGCATAATGACATCAACATGTGCATCTATAGTATCACTCCTACTTCAAACTTTCCTGTGTTTTCTTCTTCTCAGCTTCACTGTGTCCTAGAGGTACAAATCACCAAAGTGTCCCTGCAGTCAGACTGTAGCAATTCTTCTTAATTCCTTATAAGGGATCATAAGATTTGTGTGGCTGTGACAGACTTTCCTGACCACTGGAAAGAAGTTCAATATGTCATTATTACTCTGTATGGGAGCTGAATAAACAGAGAGCATGCATGCCAGTGGAAAAGTTTCTTCAAAATTAGATTAACAACACTTAAAGGGAACCCGAGGTGAGAGGTATATGGTGGCTGCCAAATGTTTTTCCTTCTAAACAATGCCAGTTGCATGGCAGTTGTGCTGATCTCTTTGACTGCAGTAGTGTCTGAATTACACACTTGATACAAGCCTGTGGCTAATCCAGTCAAACTTTAGACAGACACATCTGATCTGCATGCTTGTTCAGGGTCTATGGCTAAGAGTATTAAAGGGAAATGATTAGCAGGACAACCAGGCAATTTGTATTGTTTAAAATAAATGTCAGCCTCTTTATCCCTCTCAGGTGTGCTTTAAAAGAAAAATGAGTAAACTGGATTCTAAGAAAGCTCCCATATACAGTGGCTTGCAAAAGTATTCGGCCCCCTTGAAGTTTTCCACATTTTGTCACATTACTGCCACAAACATGAATCAATTTTATTGGAATTCCACATGAAAGACCAATACAAAGTGGTGTACATGTGAGAAGTGGAACGAAAATCATACATGATTCCAAACATTTTTTACAAATAACTGCAAAGTGGGGTGTGCGTAATTATTCAGCCCCCTTTGGTCTGAGTGTAGTCAGTTGCCCATAGACATTGCCTAATGAGTGCTAATGACTAAATAGAGTGCACATGTGTGTAATCTAATGTCAGTACAAAATACAACTGCTTTGTGACGGCCTCAGAGGCTGTCAAAGAGAATCTTGGGAGCAACAACACCATAAAGTCCAAAGAACACACCAGACAGGTCAGGGATAAAGTTATTGAGAAATTTAAAGCAGGCTTAGGCTACAAAAAGATTTCCAAAGCCCTGAACATCCCACGGAGCACCGTTCAAGCAATCATTCAGAAATGGAAGGAGTATGGCACAACTGTAAACCTACCAAGACAAGGCCGTCCACCTAAACTCACAGGCCGAACAAGGAGAGCGCTGATCAGAAATGCAGTCAAGAGGCCCATGGTGACTCTGGACGAGCTGCAGAGATCTACAGCTCATGTGAGGGAATCTGTCCATAGGACAACTATTAGTCATGCACTGCACAAAGTTGGCCTTTATGGAAGAGTGGCAAGAAGAAAGCCATTGTTAACAGAAAAGCATAAGAAGTCCCGTTTGCAGTTTGCCACAAGCCATGTGGGGGACACAGCAAACATGTGGAAGAAGGTGCTCTGGTCAGATGAGACCAAAATGGAACTTTTTGGCCAAAATGCAAAACGCTATGTGTGGCGGAAAACTAACACTGCACATCACTCTGAACACACCATCCCCACTGTTAAATATGGTGGTGGCAGCATCATGCTCTGAGGGTGGTTCTCTTCAGCAGGAACAGGGAAGCTGGTCAGAGTTGATGGGAAGATGGATGGAGCCAAATACAGAGCAATCTTGGAAGGAAACCTCTTGGAGTCTGCAAAAGACTTGAGACTGGGGCGGAGGTTCACCTTCCAGCAGGACGACTCTAAACATAAAGCCAGGGCAACAATGGAATGGTTTAAAAAAAAAAAACATATCCATGTGTTAGAATGCCCCAGTCGAAGTCCAGATCTAAATCCAATCGAGAATCTGTGGCAAGATCTGAAAACTGCTGTTCACAAACACTGTCCATCTAATCTGACTGAGCTGGAGCTGTTTTGCAAAGAAGAATGGGCAAGAATTTCAGTCTCTAGATGTGCAAAGCTGGTAGAGACATTGCAGCAAAAGGTGGTTCTACAAATTATTGACTCAGGGGGCTGAAAAATTACGCACACCCCACTTTGCAGTTATTTATTTGTAAAAAATGTTTGGCATCATGTATGATTTTTGTTCCACTTCTCACGTGTACACCACTTTGTATTGCTCTTTCATGTGGAATTCCAATAAAATTGATTCATGTTTGTATCAGTAATGTTACAAAATGTGGAAAACTTCAAGGGGGCCGAATACTTTTGCAAGCCACTGTAGACATATCTGTATAGATAGAATTGTTTGTCACCAGGTGGTAGTCTACATTTGCCTTAAAGGAACATTATCAATAACCAAGTGTTGCCCAAGGGGATCAGGTCCTGTTCCCCGACGGGTGACATCTGTCAAAGCTGTGTACACACCTTAAAGCATTGGTGGTTTTGCACCTCCCACCTATGGGCCAGTTTCCACTGGCCGCATTGCCACCGTGCAATCATCATACACATGCAGGCACTTCCGCTCGTGCAGTGATGCGCTGCGGCTCAATAGAACCCATATGGGACCCGGATGCAAACTACGGAAAACTGTAGCATGCTATCCATAAATTTAGCCACACCGCATTGTTGGCTGAAAATTTGCATCTATGGAAACGGTTCCATTGACTAACACTGACTGCAGTTTGCATGTTTGCACCGCGTGAAGTGCAAACGGGCCCTATGCCGCGACATGTCCATACCTTGTGTACAGTGCTGTCACACTATGACGAGTTCTCTTGGGTCTTCCATTCGACCGTCATAGATTATGGTAAAGAAAAAGATCTCAACAGGCATTTCTTTATCCCATGATTTATTAACACACAATAACAACCGATTTCACTAATGCAAGCGACAGAAAGAAATCACAACAACGTTACAGACAGCTGAACCGTGGCGAAAATATCAAATGCTTGACAGGTCAAATCCTGCCCCAAAAAAAAAATCATTTTTTTTCATCGTTTTTTTTAAGTTTAGCTTTTTTTAATTTTTTTTTATTTTACATTAGGTTTTGCAGCACCTTTGTAGTAACACATTATATCTGTGCAAAATTCTCTCTCTCGTCTGTCTTTTATTAGTTATATAGAAACACAAGCACGACTTTGACATTTGCTTTGAAGGAGTGCTTGCTTGGTTAATGCAGAAAGGATCCATTTCTCATCCTATAGGATACAACCTAAACGGGGTCTATTTCCAGAAAAAAGGGGTCTTGATTTTGGCAAAATATTTCAACACTGACTGGCTGGAAAAGAGGTTCTGTCTGGGAGTCGTGGAAGCCATTTTCTAACATGGAGGACCGGCTTACAACATGGCCGCCTCCTGTCATCTCTACAAAAGTGCTATCTGCAAAGTGCTGAGAACACCCTCCCTTCCCTTTGGTAGTTGTATAAAACAGCCCCAGGGTTTCAAATGCAAACAGACAGAAAAGGAATGACACAAAATAAAATCATGTGACCTGCAATGTCATTTAACACAGCCACAGACGTTGCGTTTAAAGCCACGAGGCTCATAAAAGCTCCAATAAAAATTGTGAAACGCTATATTTTTTTTCTGTTATCTCTGCGAAATGTTTACTGCTAAAGTTCTATTTACAGGTCAGGAAATGGTTCCACCCCTCCAGTGGGGCTATCATGGCTGTATTTCCAGTCACATGTCATAGCTGTAAAAGGGACACTACCATTAAAAAGGTGCCGGTATATACATGCAGTTTCTTTCCTATTAAAGCTGTTAATGTGGGGAAAATGCCCTTTTAATCTCTTGTTCATCCACACTGGTACTTGTGTTTTGGTTACCAGCCAATCAGCTTTCAACTTGTTTTTCTATGCCAGGTAGTGGCAGGCTGCTATGGGCAACAACAAAATTAAAGTGGCACTCTAGCTAAGAATCAGACTTCACACAAATGAGCAGGGCAAACCATGCACTGCTGGTGGGGACTGAGCACAGGGATGACAACTAGTCCTGCTCTACAGGACTGCTTAGATTGTGGACTAGATACCACATGATACCTGTAAATACCCTTACTATACTGTGTATGCTTTCCTGTAAAACTGAACGTAAAAAGTGTATAGAGTTCTACTTTATGGAAAGGGCAGCGGGTAGAAAATGGAGTGAAGCCCTTGAGAAGCAGCTTCAAAGGAACTTTTTGAACAACAGAATTAGGGTGAGCGCGACCAATCCGGCTACAGGGAATACCAGCGACATTGGCAGTATAGAAGACCAGCGAAATACAAATTATCCTGTCTTGTAATCACAATGCATACAGCTTGGAATTGAGCCAATCTTTAGCACTTCCTGTGGATTCTGATTGGCCCAATTACAAACTGCACTCTCTAGTTAAATCTGCATGCATGTCAGTCTCATTTGCATCTCACTTGACCATCTCTGGTCAGGGGACACCTTTTATAAATTTTACACTGTCCGCTGATCAAGAACCATCACTTTGCCTAAAGAAGTTATAAAAAATATACATAGCTTAAAGTTGGGTTATACTTGAAATTACATTTTTGTGCTAATGTAACACAGTAAAAAATAAATATGAAACACTATGAGACCGCTCTGATGTCCTTTGCATAATGCATATTTATACCTTACTGAAGCTAACTGACATCATTACCACCTGCAGGGCAAATTGTCAGATTTACTTTTAATTAATTCATGAGCAAATAAAGGAGAGAAAGTTCTCTGCTTTCCCAATGAATACAGCAGAAACTCTTCTGCCTTGCCACAGTTTATTGCACTCCCAGCACAATCTGATAATTCTGGTCGGCAAAGGCAGGCTTATCAATTAGCAGCTAAATGCGGTAAAAATCTTGAATCTTAACACTTACAGTACCTTGAAAAACAAAAAGGATCAAGATGAAATGGGGCCCTAGGCAGGGTAGCAGTATTTGCCCAGCGCTGATAATCACCTGGCTTTATTTTAGTAAGATTTGGTATGGACTAGTGTCCACCAGGCCCCTAGGCTATCACCAGGCCCAGTCCAACTGCCTAGGTTTGCCTTGTGGATGATCCGGCTCTGAGTTTAGCTGTTAATAGTATATGGTGTTTAATGCTTTAGACCACAGATTCAATCTGAGTATAATACCACTTTAAGAAAGGCATCCATAGGCAGGACTAAATGTAAAGACCAATGCTTATATTGTTTACAACGGCAGGTTTAATCTACTGTACAGCACAAAATGAATTGGGAGGATAAAAGGGCATTTTATACAGACCAGCCAGTAAAATCACACTGAAATTAAAAACAAAAACACCACCAAGAAGAAAAGGCTGTTTTTTGATGATAGTGCCCCTTGAGCTTGTTCCTCAGCTACACACCGAGACACTCTAACACTCACACCACCCACAAGCCTACAGCATATAGACACTAGGAGAGAGCACATCCGAGGGAGCAGCCACAACATCCACCCGCTGTGCAGCAAATCACATCCAAGCCAACATCTAGCAATCCTCGGGGGAGTAACAGGGAGAGATAATCCATGCAAGTCAGAGACAAATCATATAAAGGACGATGGAATATTGCAAGTACAAATACTACTAATCAACAACTAGTGAATTGACCTGTTATTAAAAAAAGACAATTGTACCAATATGTATTAAGGCCAGAAAGCATGACAGAGGTCTGGAAAGCAGCTCATAGAGGCGGGGATCAGGGAGGTGGGTGTGGCTTTGTTCAGGTGCATTTTAGGGAAGAATCCAAATAATTTTGCATTGGTCATTAGCATTTATACAAGTTTTAGGACTGCAGTATGTGTTGCCAGCAGGGAAGTAACTAGAGGGGAGCAGGGGGGCCCAACTACTGACTTTCCCTTCCTCTGATACAGGGGACCACTTCAGATCAGGTGTTTTTTTTAGCTACACTTGTTATGGGTGTGAAGATCCTGATGGTCACACTTAGGCCTGGGGCACACCAGAGGAGTTTTTCTGAGCGTTTTGAGTTTTTAAATCTGCTGCTAATGTTATCCTATGTGTCTGTGCACACTGGAGCAATGAGGTTTTGTAAAAAAAATCCCATAGCATTACATTTGGAAGAGCTTTTGAAACCTCTAGCGCCCAAACGCTAGAGGTTTCAAAAGCTCTTCCCAATGTAATGCTATGGTTTTTTTTTGTTTTTTTTTACAAAACCTCATTGCTCCAGTGTGCACAGACACATAGGATAACATTAGCAGCAGACTTAAAAACTCCTCTGGTGTGCACCAGGCCTTATATATCCCCCATATCACCCTTGTGAGATTGGCCTCAAGGCCGTGAAGAGAGCTGAGGAGAGGGAAGGGGAGGGGTGTAAATAAGGCGGGAGGGGGCATGAATTGTAGTTCCTCTCAGAAGATCCTGAGACTTCAGGGAAACAAATGGTATTTTGTGCAGGACCTATAAAAAGCCACTAGGGCACTCTGACTATAGCATGAGAGTAGCAAACTCATTCTCAAGTCTGTTCAAGGTGATTCCCTGATTAATAAAACCATATACTTTCATGACTGATTACATGTCAGATATACCACGCCTGTGTTGGAAGTGGAGGGAATATTGAGACTGTCATCCTCATTCCATTTTGAAGGAGAACTCTGGAATACATTAGATAAAAGTACTGTATACCATGTAGTTCTATCAATCATTGCAGTTAATCTGAGACGAGTGTTTCCTCTCGCCTATCATCAGGGGGCTCTGTATGGCTGATATTGGGGTGAAGCCCCTTCCCACAAGAAACTCTGAGGACCATGGTACTCCTGGCAGTTTCCAGTCTATTAACCTTGTTGCATTGTGGGAAATCGCTGTTTACAGCTGTTTCCAACTGCCAAAAAAGCAAGCAGCAGCTACATCACCTGCCAGCAGTAAAAATGTCACTATGTGATAAATGTCAGAATGTAAATCAGGGATTTAAAAGATTTTACAATGGGCAAACACTGACTAAATCATTTATACATAATTATTGTAAAAATGAAGCAGTTTTTTATTACATTATTTTCACTGGAGTTCCTCTTTTAAGTATCCCTTCATGCTTAAATATATTCGATAGTCCTTGAAGTTGTAATGCAAATAGTCTGTTTTTCCTGTTATCTAGCAAGCGCCTATAGTCAGAGAAAGAGATTTTTAAAACGTAATAAATTACAAACATTAATTCTAATCCATTCCTTATTCAATGAAACTTCATGGAGTTCTCCAGTAAAGTAACTGCCAGTTGCCTGGCTGCCATGCTAACCTTTAGTTTGCAGCAGTGTTCAAGTCACACACCTGTAATAAGCATGTAACTATGAAGGGATATTGATAGATTTCATATAAATCTTGTTCTTGGATATTTCCCACCCTCTGTTCTAAAATATAGTTTGGACATTTCCTCCCCTTTTTCTCTAACATCAGTTTTCTGTGCAATGAGATTCCATATTTTAATGTTATGTAAAGTGGATGACCTACTGTGTAATCTATCTAGTGGTGATATAATCACACGCTGCTATATTGCAATGCAAGCCTAAAAGGGGCGTGTCCAGGACCAGATCTGGGGAATTCAACAGCCCTGCCAGAAGTGCAGTCTCCAGGTTGGATGGCTGACACCAATCATTTAGCGCTTCTCAGTTTACTACACTGCTGTTCGACGAGCATAAAGCATAAAGTGGGCTAAATATCTGGAGAGCAAGTGTATGGTTCCTTATGAGCCAAACCTCAGCAACTCCATCCAGTGATTGACAACATATAGGAGCATGATAATCCTGCCCTGTCTTCAGACTGAAGCACATGCTAGAACTGCCTTCTGACTGCACACACAATCCCGCCTCCAAGATCACATGATTTGATTGATTTGATTGAAGAGAAGAGAAACTGTGATCATGTAACCGTGATTGATATCCTATCAATATTGTTTGTAGCTTCAAGTTGGTAAAGATCATTACAACTTAAATATCCCAAATTTTAACAGCAAAAGTTTTTGAATACCGATAGCTAAAATAATCACTGTTCTAAACTTACTGATACAACCTCTGCTGCTTTGCGTACATCCACATACACATTTAATACACTTTAACACACTCCTTCACCATGCTGTTATCTGGCATTAATAAAGTTTGTATAGAGAACAGCACCATACCAGTCTTCTTTGGATAAAGAGGCAAAGCAACAGCCAATGTATGTGCCCAACAGACATCTCTGGGTATGCACTGTGCCTTTCCCTGTGGCTACATAAGCAAGGAATCTAGTCTAGTGTTCTCTATTGCCCTTAAAAACCACTAAAAATATATACAAACGTTCTAGCATACTGCTAATTATCGGACAAATGACATGTAAACATTCCAGGAAGGTGTATTATCTGTATTGCCCCTGTTTACCCTGCACTTGTATGCTATTTATTTGTATAGCACTTCAAAACAAGTTGGCGCTATATAAACCATTAATAATAATGGACGAAAGTTTCATGTATTTGAAGTGCTTTCAAATGAATGTTTCAAAAGAACAAGCAATATGAACCCAGTATACGATGAACGTAATTTGCAATAGGATGTCTTTAGTGAAACTGCATGTCAGCATGATAGTTACTTTTTGTAGTTACTTTTTTTTTGATGATGAGTAGTTCAAGAAAAATAGGTGGTAAAAGTTGCATTAACACAAAGGGCCAATGTTCATCTTCCATTTTCAATAACTTTTGATAAATGATTGAGTATTTTCTTGCTTGCTGGTGGTTTAAAACACATTTATTATTAGTAAGTTTAAAAATATCACCTGGGAGAAAACTCAGGAGAAAAAAATATGAGCCAAAGCCTCAATTCACTTTTTCTCCTAAGTTTTCTCCTAGGTGATCTTTTAATAAAATGCCTTTTTAAGCCACCAGCAAGCAAGAAACATTCAGAATAATGTTCACAATGCAGAGTGCTGAAAATTTATTTGAATCCATTCGGAACCTTGGAAGTGAGAATCTACGCTGCATGTGCATAGGGAGAATGTGCCCATTCTGTAGCTGCCGGTATCAGGCACCCCCTCCCCCTTGCGGCACACTTCCGCAGCACGCTCCTGTACGCAGCAGGGTGAAGGTGGCGCGCATGCGCAGTCTGGCCCCAACTAATAGAAATATCGGCGGCTACAATGGGAGAATGAAGCAGCCAGGGAGGCTGGCGAGGGGGCATACACAACTCATGAGGCTGGAGGAAGCCCCAGGTAAGTATAACTAATGCAGTGTGTTACGTCTCTGGTACACTTTAAGGGGCCAGAGCCAAGCCATCCTAAATGGGTTAAAAAGATTAAAATGTATCTCTAAAAAGATGTGGCTATACCATAATACAGGGAAAGTCATCTGCACATTACTAAAAATGTCCATAGACAGATACAATGGGCCAATGCTGATACTCCTCCATCATTATATCAAACAGGAGAGGAGAGATGAGTTTGTTCACCAGTGTGTAATATACAGCAACACTCTGCCAATCCCACCATACAGTCCCTGATGCAATACAAAATCACTGCTCTGCTCTAACCCTCCAGCAGGCGGTACGGAATTCTCCACATGTCTGGATTGCTACTCCATTCTATCTTCCCATGAAACCAATCAAGCATTGTTGATCGGTTTTGTTGTGAAGCAGACTGCAGGCAAATTTGATCAGAATGACGGACGCTGCCTGTGACTGATCAGGGCAGCTAGAACGTTTCTGTCCAGTTTAAAAGCAATACCGAGGCAAAAATAGTAATGCTTTACCTGTGAAATGTGAATTTCATGTGAATTACAGGAAACAAATACTGTAGTTTTATAATTCAGAATGGTGAGCAGGAACTGCTTATCATCTGTGTTTGTCTGGAGACTGCTTTTATTGGCAGGGCTGTCATGTGTACCAAGACAGGTCTCAGACCATCCCTTGTATGCCCATGTAGCTGAACAGAGTGTGATGATGTCATTGCAGGATCCCTCCCCCAGGCCTTCTGGAAACACACTCTCATTCAGATGCACTGCATCGTGGAAGGCTGACTTGGGGTCCAGTGTGTCCGCCGCAGCACTCTGCACTCGTGCAATCACTTGCAGCGTTGCTTGGAGTGGTTAGTGCCACGATTAGTGGACGTTTGGAAGCGTTGCACAATAAACCGTACAGCACTTCCATTTTGTGAGGGTTTTGTGTGTGTGTGTGTAAAGCTGTGGAAATTAAGTTTAATATACTTACCGGTTCACCCGATGTCCGGATTCTGACCCATAGCCACGCCCCCTAGCACAAGAGTTCACTGGTGCTTTTCTACATCCAATTAGAGAAGAGCCTGTAACCTCTTGTGCTAGGGGTGGGGCTACAAGGCAGAAGCCGGACACCAGGAGACCTGGTAAGTATATTAAACTTTATTTAATACACTATCGCCCTCTCAAAATCACTTTTGAGGGAAATGGCAGCGAAATTGCTGCTAGAATCGCTTAAGTGGGTCCCAGGCCTTGAAGTGATTTTAAGGCAACAAAAGTGTTGGTTTTTTTGTGTTTGTTTGTTTGTTTTTTATATTTTAAAACCAGGCTATCTAGATAGGTATAAATGTAGAGCATATATATTTTTTTACCCTTTGCTTAAACTTCAAGCTACAGTATCAATCAGGAACCACTAATCCTTTTCATATGCAGTTTCCTCTAGGGCACCCTGTGTATTTTTCATCCTATTGCTCAGGCTTTAGATGTGATTACAGGTACAACATTTAAAATTGAGCAATAAAGAAACTACAACAATTGCTGCTTTCCTGTGTCTGTATTTTGTTTCTAGATGCCTTGTGGGCAGGAAAGCTAATAATGCCCCCCAGATTGTGACTAGCTGTAGCCTCAACGGTCTGCCTGTGTCACAAGGACTGTATTTATTTGCATCAAATACAGCAGTTGTGTAAAACATTGTGGTCTATGTAAAAAGACAAGTCACAGTAGGAGCAATGTGTGCAGTACACAGCATTACACCCGGTATACCGTACTGCAATCCTATTATGGTGTATTGCAGTACACTGGGATATCACACTACCGTGGTCATTCCTGTGTAATGATTGGGTTCATTGTTCTAATGCACAGCCTGCAGTTGGTTTTGTATTGCTCTGCAATGCACAGCCATAGTGAGAGTAAATGCTGAAGGAAATCTTAAGTTGGAGGAACATGGAAGCTTTCATCCGTAGAGATGGTCAATGAGTTTCTGGCCTACATGCAAATTTAATGCAAACTAAATACACCTTGGAATTGAGCCAATCATGCAGACTTCCTGCTGGCGGCTATCAAGATATATGTAGCTGGGCTTTATGGTTTATTGTTCAGGGATGCCCATTATTCCCCAATCAATGACACCCAGGGGTCTCTTTGGGGAAGCATCTGTTGCTCAGTTCTGTAAAGGTTCTGAGCCAGAATCTGGTTAAAGAGGGACTGTAGTGAAAATAAGGTCATGAATAAAACTGCTTATTTATAATCCTTTATAAATTGTTTTGTCAGTGTTTGCCCATTGTAAAATCTTTCCACTCCCTGATTTACATGATGACATTTACAACAAGTGGCAACATCTTTAGTACTCTCAGGTGATCCCTACGGAGTGCTTGTTTACCAAGAGTTCCAAAGCCGGTACAAAATATACCTGGCCCCCAGAGGGAGGGATAATTCCACATAGCTAATCAGCCTAGGCTAAGCATCACTGGAAGGGCGGGGCTACGTAACAATAAACAGGAATATATAGCTATAGGAAGAATTTCTGATGTGGAAACCAGGAAAATTACTGTAAAAGTGGGTATCCTGAATAGTTTACTGCATTATACTATAGGTCACTACAGGGCCTCTTTAAGGACCACACATAGTTTACATTTTTGGGGTTTCCTCGGAAACTGCACATATCCTGAGATCATGTAAAATTATACAAGATATGTCTTGGGTGATGCTCTCCTTTAAATGCAATAATACAAGTTGATGCAGGAGTATTCAAATTTTCTATGCAAATGTATGTAGCTTAAAAATGGACCAATCAAATTTTACCTCAGCAGGACTTGATTGGTTCATGTTCAAGCTGCAAAAATTAGCATACAAAATTTGCAGAATTGGAGAAAGGTGATCTACTTGATGAACCACACCTTTCCGATTCAGTTCCATCAATCAATTCGAGCTGTGCCAAACGTGTGTGAGGTCCTCGGCCCTCTAAGTTTGACGTCCCTGCTCTAGAGATAGCTTATCCTCCTTTTTGGTTCTCCTGTGTTACTGGTGTTAGCAGATGCTCAGTGGAAGTCAGTGACCGCTATACCTGGTAGGCAGTAGTGGGTGGGCATGTGAGGAACAACAGCACATCCGGAAACAAAGAGCACACATAGCTACGAACCTAAAATTACAGGATTTCTAACGAGTTCCATTTTGGTTGGAGTTTTTTCTTCAGTTAATTATTTTGGGTAGGGATGGTCAATGAGATGTAAATCCAGTTCATACAGAATTATGCAGCTTGAAAATGGACCAATAAAATTCCACCTTCATGGGATTCGATTGGTCCGTTTTCAAGCTGAATATATTTGCATAATCCTGCAACAGAATTATTTGCATCTCAATGATCATCCCTAGTTTTGGGTGGATTATCTCTAAACGATAAACAAATAAGCAACATCTACACCTGACCATAGAAGGTCCACCAAGGCCTATTGCTGTTCCTTCTTCAGGCTCTGTTAGCTAAGTGCTTTGTGTTTTCCTTTGTATATAGTGATGCACATACACACACACACACGTACATACTCATCGTTCATTCAGCACACCTGCAGCACTACCAGTTAACATAACGGAGTACGTAAACGAAGGTCTTCTTATCCCCCGGCAAGTCTACAACAAAATGGACTCCGGCTCCATAGCCCAGAGCTTTCCTGGGAGGTCACAGCTCATAAAAGATTTGTGCATTGTTTAACCAGGTTCTGAGTGAATACTGATGGATCTGAGACTTCAGTAGTAATGTGGATGTTGATTCACTGAATGATTGCAGCTTTCATTAAATTACAAGCAGCAAAGCCTCTTAGTCGGTTAGCCATCGGCAAAAGCGGAAAAGAGTGAGATTAAAGCGATTCACTTTACGGCTAACAGAAGCTTTTGGGACTACATAGGTCCCTTCAATGCAAACACTGAAAACAGAGAATTATGGTCTGTAGAATCCGTTGGTGATTAATAATGTCCTGTACAATAAACTCTATCTCCCTTACCCTGCGCCGCAATCCCAAAAGTCAGGAGTCAGCAAGAGCGGTAGACAAAGCCAGGCTTACTTAACTAGGCAGTGAAAATTGGAATGAGGGGCAGCGGCTGAAAGTAGCCAATCAAATTTCTCCTTTCATAAGTTAAAGCCATCACAACAATTAACAACGTTCTTCCTGATTGGCTGCTCACCTTACTGCACTCTGCTCTATAAAATAATATCCAAATGGACTCATTTACCAAAGTGTTTGAGTTAAAAAATAATCTCACAGTTTCGCGTTGCCCCATAGCAGACAATCGAATTCTTCTTTTCATTCTTACATAGTGCAGAGGAAGAATTTGGATTAGTTGCTATTGAGCGATGCGAGACTTCTGAGCCTGCCCTTTGGACATTCTGATGAGCGAGGCTCATTGTGAACTGAGACTGGGGATTTGTCAGCACAGAAATGCATATTTACATGCTAAAGGTTTCATTATTAGACATACATATATCTATATCCCCAGCGTTGCCTGGGTGCTCAAATGTACACAATTATATAAAATAGAATCCGTAAACAGACTATTACTCTGTCAAACTGAAGATACGGCTTGGTTTCTAGTAGTGTAGTTACTACAGCCGTCTGTGGCTGTAGATCTACTTTCAGTATACGTTAGTAATGTGGAGCTCTGAAGAGCACTGAGCACAGAGGTCACAGGTCACTATGTAGGGTCGGTGTACAGGAGAGCGGATGACAACTACCTCATCAGTATGTGATGAATACTTATTTTATCATACGTATGAAGATGACATAGGGTCCTAGGCAACATAGTGTATTTGGCTCCTCCTTATGGTCCTTTTGGTAATATAAGATGGGAGAAGGGTCAGAGGAAGTGGCAGTTGGGCCTCCTGACACCTACTGAGCCCCAGGCACCTGCCTAGGTTGTCTAAAGGATAATCCTGCTCTGCGTACAACTCTCTAGTACAACAGAAATCCAGTAACATACAGTAATATCAGCATGGCATAATATTACCTCCTCACATGTAAAAAGACAAAAAGGTGTCAAGCTAACATTATTTCCAGACTGCAGACAACCTTTGGTGTCCTGTAGATACCAGTGAATATCTTCAGATCAGTTTCTGCACACTTGTGGAAGATTATGTGCATGGTAATAAGCACCTTTACTATGCGAAATACTGCTGCACTGGCTGCTGAATACTCCCAGAACCCTTAGCAAGAACACTCTCTACAAGCTGCCCCCCCCCCCCCCCATTCCTTTAGACTATTCCAATATCCACCGTGCACATGATACTCTCCTTTCCTCCACTAGTGGAGTCTCCTCCTCACACTCTTACATCCAAGACTTCTTATAAGCTTCTCTACTTCTCTGGGAGTCTGTTCAAAATCCCACTCATCACTCTCCATTCCTTGACACTTTCAAGAGTACCCTTATAACTCACATCTTCTGTGAAACTTACAGTTTAACCTTGTTAATCTTTAGCCTTTGAGATTGTTAATATAAAAGGGCGCAGCTCTCTCCCCTTCTGTTTCTTCCCGCTACTGTACTTGTTGTGCCACAACCGGATGTCAATGTCGTTTAACCATGCATGAATTTGTATTACCCTCCCATGTTTTTATTTGAATGTTTATCTCTTACTCTATAATAAGTCATAGAAGTTAATGGCTCTATACAATATAAATCTGGCCATATGCCATACAAATTGTACAAATCCAAACGCTCAAACCCCCTACCGGTTCAACCAATGGGTGTAGGATCTGGGAAGCCAAGCCAGTCCAACGATATGTACAGGATAGCCAGTCCAAAGATATGTACTAAAGTTGAACCTTGTGATGTTATTACATTTGCCATGTGGAATTCCTGAATAAAGAATACCAGCAATTTTCTACCACTGCTTGGTTTGCGGATCCTTTTGTACATATCATATGCCATACAGCCTTGACTGTATTATCCTGTACAATCTATATGGCAAAGGGCAAACAGGCTGAATAAACGCAGATTGTTTAAATAGGCTCTCGTACTACAAAGACATGGTAAGACTGAATAAGACAAAACAATAAAGGGATTGGATCAGTCATCATTATTACTATTTAATAGTTGGAGGTGAGCTAGGCACTAGGCAGGCTCGGATTTACATCACAGAAGGCTATAGGCACAGATGTCCTGGCACCTTAGACTGCGCCCTCCATGAACCTACAAACACCCACCGAACCGCACCACAAGTGTCCTGGCTGGCCCAGCTGTCACTTCTCCCTTACTTACCCTTCCCATCATAGGTAGCTACAGGTGTCCCTTAGTATTGGGTAGCCAGAAGTAACCTCGATATTAAGTAGCTAGAGATGCCCCTGACTGAAGGGAGATGTGGTCAGTGGAATGCTGAAAGCTGGGTGAGTAACCTCTCATTTACACTCTCATCAGTACTCTGTATAGGGAAGGAGGTACTCGGGGAGGGAGGGAGCCGCCTTTCCATTATCAGGCGCCTGTAGGCACGTGCCTACAGTGCCTTATGGTAAATCTGGCACTGCCACTAAGGGTCAGGCACCAAACTGTTACATGGACATGGACAGGGACAATGTAGTAGCACTCACAGAGTTCACAAATATTCAATTTTTAATGGACTTTTTTTTTTAAAATAATGTTTAAAGTGAACCTGAACTCTTGCACAAGACAGATGGAAGACAGAGAGAAATGCACTCAGAGTATTAAGAGCGGTTAGCCTGTCTAATTCCCCCTCGTGTTACTAATCCCAACTGTAATTTGATCTCTCAGCTGTGTCAGCTGGCTGTCTCGACAGAGCAGCTAATTTGTAAACACAGGATGTTAACCCTATGTCTGCTTCCATGAAAGCAGAAAGTAAACACACTGCAGACTTATTGCAGGATTTGTAACAAAGAAATGTTCTTCTTTAAAGGTTATTATGCTGTTGCTTATCGTTTAGTTCTGAGTTCAGGTCTACTTTAAAGACTTTAGGTAGCTGAAGCTGTAAATAGCACTTTGTCCATTATCACTTCAATTGCCCAATACGAGTATTGAAAAATTCAGTTTTCTGCAAATTCCCTGAACCTGATTGGGTCTCTGAAGTGAGAGCAGGCAAAGGGACATCCCTGTGCCTCAGTGAATGGGACCAGCTATAGGAACCTGTAAGACCTTGTGCTCAGTGTGGGCTCTTCCACCTCCAGAAGACTTGTAATAGCACAATGAATAGGGACAGATGTTCAGCAGAGATCACCATACCACTAACCTGGAGGACTGTGCCAGATAAATAAATACAAGCAAAATGTAGTATTGTCATACATAGCTGAACCCATAAAACTACTTTGAACCCTTCCAATGAGGAAGAGTAAGGAGAGCAGTGTGGAAATGAGAGAAGCAGAGTATTCTGGGAGTAGGCAAGACCAGTCTGAGGGAATCGGTGATCTTTGTCCTCTTGAGGCTGGTCCTTCTAGGTCAGAGTGATGTAGGCTGATGCTTTTTCCTTCAGTTGTCTCAGGCACAAGTGACAACTCCAGCTACCTGCAAAAACAAGAGGTATGGTTATACCAGGTCAGTAGCTGTAAGTACTCGGTCCACAAAAGTTATTGGATTGGATTTATTAAAGCATCTTCAAACATCTCCAAAAGGGTATAACAAGTGATGCAGCAACCCTGGCATGAATAATATTGTTGTTACTGCTGGTAAAGGGTACCTGAGATGAAATAGGTACAAGCATTTATATTTACCTGGGGCTTCCTCCAGCCCCCTGTAGGTCATAGGCTCCCTCACCGTTCTTTCAGGCCGCTCTGTTCTTCCTCAGTACGGCCTGCTGAATTCTCCAACTTTCCCAGTCGCACTCCACTGTGCATGCGCTGTCCCAGCCGCACGCACACCCCGAGTGGTAACAAAAAAAGAAAACTGCACCGCGGCGGGAGAACGGAGGATCATAGAGGACCGGCGCGGGACAGGACGGCTGCAGGGGGCTTGGGGAAGCCCCAGGTAAGTGAAACTGTTTGTTTTTTAACTAATCTTCAGTTCTGCTTTAAAGCAGTTTTAAACTGATCTGGGAGAGAACATTATAGCTTGCAGGCTAAACAGGTGGCTGTATCAATTTGTATCTGAGCCAGAATAAACAATTTGCTATTACTAACACATCATCTCATCACAACCCAACATGTTTTATCCGCCTAAAAGATGAGGGCTTCGTCAGGGAAAATCAAAGTGCATGGGTGCATACAGTGCTGTACAGTGTAAATGTCAGAAAAGTAATAAAAACTGCATCATAGCCTCTCGACTATCTTTGCAGGCCTGTATCAAGTAAAAGCTAAGTTTTAACATTTATTGTAGGTATAAAATTGTGTTTTGATGTGTAGATTTTGAAGGAGGAGTTACCCTTTAATGTAGTGACTGTAGTATAATTAGTGGTACAGTAAGCGTATTGTATAATACAGAACACATAGCATACCCCCAGTGTCCAGGCTGGCTGCCCAGCATATATACAGAATTACAGCGATCATTGCTGTAATACTGAGGACCATACTTTATTCTCTGTAAGGTTAATGGCCCGGCTGTAAAAAAAGCCAGGCAGCGCTCTTAAAATCTGACATCCTAAAGAGGCATCAGTACAGTGTTGTGGAAAATAAAAGTATTTTATCTGCGGTACAGAGGATCCTCTGTGGTTAAAAATTGATGCAATAATGGTTTACCCAGCGAGAGGAAAAGGCCCCATTGTTCATTACAGTACAGATTGGCCATATTCACTGCATTTTCTCCATTCATATACTGTAAATATACACTCTGCCATCTTTACTGGTCTGCTTTTACAGTATCATAACTGTATCCTTTGCAGGTGGTCAGCCCGGACTGTGATTTGCAGACTGTCCTGCATGTACTGTTTGTTCTGCTGCCTACAATATAGGTTGTAAAGATTATACACTGCAAATAGCTCCCAGTATAATCACTGCTCTCTTGGGTCTTTGCAGAAAAAAGATGGTGTTGTAGATGGTATGTGACGGATGAGGCCAACCAAGCAGCAAAATTAAGGGATTTTAGTCAAAATGCTGCATTTGTAGTTATTTGCAGCAAAAAAGAAAAGTGAAATGGCTGGCAGCCTTACCACAAAAAAGCAAAGAATAGAGGAATAATCCTCTAGCAAACACAACAGGGTTTTTAATATATTAATTGTCCATCCATATCCTCCTTCTTCACTCCTGCGTCAAAGCTGAACTCTACACCAATGTAGAAGTCAGGCAGCATTAACGTGGGGAGGGTCATGGCCTTGGCCAGGCTATGGTTAAATGGAGCAGGGGACATGCCTGGACAGGTAGTGGTCATGTGTGGCAAGAACAGGACAGGCCAGGAAGTGGTCATGTGTGGCAGGAATAGGGCAGACCAGGCAGTGGTCTGTTGGGCAGAGTTTAAGCCTGGCCAGGCAGTGGTCATGTGGAGCAGGGAACAGGCTTGGACAAGCAGTGGCCATGTGGAGCAGGAGGCAGGCCTGAACAAGTAGTGGTCATTTTGAGCAGGAGACAGGCTGAGTCAGACAGTGGTTATGTGGGGGTAGGGATTGGTTTGGCAGGCAGTGATAATGTGAGGTAGAAATAGGCCTAACAGACAGTGATGATCTGGGGTCGGGATGGGCCTGGCAGGCAGTGGTGATGTGGCGTAGGGATGGGCCTGGCAGGCAGTGGTGATGTGGGGTAGGGAACTAGGGATGGGCCTGGCAGGCAGTGGTGATGTGGGGTAAGGATGCAAGCAGTGGTGATGTGGGGTAGCGATGGGCCTGACAGCCAGTGGTGATGTGGGGTAGGGAACTAGGGATGGGCCTGGCAGGCAGTGGTGATGTGGGGTAAGGATGCAAGCAGTGGTGATGTGGGGTAGCGATGGGCCTAACAGGCAGTGGTGATGTGGGGTAGGGAACTAGGGATGGGCCTGGCAGGCAGTGGTGATGTGGGGTAAGGATGCAAGCAGTGGTGATGTGGGGTAGCGATGGGCCTGACAGCCAGTGGTGATGTGGGGTAGGGAACTAGGGATGGGCCTGGCAGGCAGTGGTGATGTGGGGTAAGGATGCAAGCAGTGGTGATGTGGGGTAGCGATGGGCCTAACAGGCAGTGGTGATGTGGGGTAGGGAACTAGGGATGGGCCTGGCAGGCAGTGGTGATGTGCGGTAAGGATGCAAGCAGTGGTGATATGGGGTGGCGATGGGCCTGACAGCCAGTGGTGATGTGGGGTAGGGAACTAGGGATGGGCCTGGCAGGCAGTGGTGATGTGGGGTAAGGATGCAAGCAGTGGTGATGTGGGGTAGCGATGGGCCTAACAGGCAGTGGTGATGTGGGGTAGGGAACTAGGGATGGGCCTGGCAGGCTGTGGTGATGTGGGGTAAGGATGGAAGCAGTGGTGATGTGGGGTAGCGATGGGCCTGACAGGCAGTGGTGATGTCGGGTCGGAATGGGCCTGGCAGACAAAATTGGTGTGGGGTAGGGATGGGCGTGGCAGTCAGCTGTGATGTGTGATAGGCAGGAAGTGGTCACGTGCCTGGTTGGGTTAGAAAAGCATTGTTAGGAGAAGCAGGCAGTGCTGCATAGCATAAAGCCATTTTACCACACTGGACTATAACAAACTATTAGCTGCTGTTCTCTCTCTCTGTAGCACTAATGGCTTCTGTGACTCCTCTCTATCCATTTTATTTATATAACGTAAAAGAGGAGAGATGGAATAAAGCATGGCTGGTTGCCCAAGGCCAGACAGCTCTATTTATAAGAGCATGATGAATCCACAGAGATCTGCCAGCCAGGATTCACTGTTATCCACCAGCAATCTGCAGCAGTTCTTGTGAAGGCACCCAATGCATATTACTCAATGCTAATTATGGGAGAAAGAAATGCAGCTAATTAGGTGAATGTGTGGTGGCTGCAAAATTCACCATTTAATAACACATCTTAAGTATGCTGTTTATGGCCTTCACAGAGTCACTGCAGTAGGGCAAGATCTGCAGGACCAGCCTCGTCTCTGGGGTCTCTTTCTCATGATGTAATATCCCATGTGTTGTGAATACAGTGAATAATTCCTCATAGTTATTTGGCATGGGAGGATTGAAGCAGTGACTGTTAGATGCTAGACAGTTGTTGCCGGTTACATGGCGTCAGTCTGCAATTCTGCTGGCTATCCGGTGGCAACTGGACTAATCCACAGTAACGGATCACCTCTGCCATGTCAAAACTGCAAGAATGGCCATATTTGTCATTTCAGGCAGGAAATGGTCAAAGGAACAATACAGTAGAGTCTTGGTTATCCAGAATGGACAGGGATTGGCTGATGCGGATAAGTGGGCTTTCTGGTTGCTGTGCTTTCTGGTAGGCCTGGCTAATACAGTACTATACTATACTTTGTATACATACCATGAACTCTGTAGGTTAAAAAATATAAAAGTTTGGCGGAAGAGTTTTTTGTCCCTAGGCCTTCTCAAAGGACTAGAGGACATGATTTGTGCATGGAGGAAAAACGTTTTAGCCATTTATTTAGGAAAGGGTTCTTTACAGTAAGAGTGATTAAGATTTGGAATGCATTGCCACAGGAAGTAGTTATGGCAAACTCTATACCTGCATTTAAAGGGGGCTTAGATGCTTTCCTTGCGTTGTAAGACATCCATGGCTACAATTACTAGGTAATGCCTAATGATGTTGATCCAGGGATTTTATCTGATTGCCATCTGGAGTCGGGAAGGAATTTTTTTCCCTTTTGGGGCTAATTGGACCATGCCTTGTAAGGGTTTTTCACCTTCCTCTGGATTAATAGGGGTATGTGAGGGAGCAGGCTGGTATTGTAATTTGTTCTCTGGTTGAACTCAATGGACGTATGTATTTTTTCAACCCAAATAACTATGTAACTATTTAACTAACTAAAGTGTAACTGTCGGGTATAAAATAAAAAATCAATTCTTTATTTTTATCTGGTAAACAAGTAATAAGGATGCTAACCAGGCAATCCAAAAGTTAAAAATCAGTATAACTTTTCTTGTTGATAAATGATCATTCCCCAGTTTACCTGACTCGTATTTGGTACGTTGCCGCACAAAGGAAGTTGCAGGGCATGCAGGGTTGGCTTTTTTTTTGCTTCTTTACTTTCTTCTCAGACTTAAATAATGCAACCTGATTGGCTTAAGCCTCTTTCCCCCCTGTTTTTCATTGCCACACCTCTGTTACTCTCTGATTGGCCAATATTTATCATGCTGAGACAATGCATTTTCTATTGTAGAGCTGGGTGGGAGTGCCTGAAGACTGGGAGGAGGGTGGGCAATGCATACACAATCAGGCAGAGGACAGTAAGGGAGGAAATTACATCAGGATAGAAACCCTAACCCTAACCCTAATCCTAAGAAAAACTTTCTTTGTTTTTACTATAGAAAAATCACAAAAATGTGGACAGTGCAATACATATGTTATGTAAGTAGAGCACATATTTATCTACTTATATACAGGTATGTGTTTTTTTCTGAGATAGTATGGCTGACAGCTCCTCTTTAAAAGTATAACTTCCCTTGGGGGAGTCACAGAACTCAGTCTTTAAAGGGATACTGTAGGGGGGTCGGGGGAAAATGAGCTGAACTTACCTGGGGCTTCTAACGGTCCCCCGCAGACATCCTGTGTTGGCGCAGCCACTCCCCAATGCTCCAGCCCCGCCTCTGGTTCACTTCTGGAATTTCAGACTTTAAAGTCAGAAAACCACTGCGCCTGCACGCCTGTGTCCTCGCTCCTGCTGATGTCACCAGGAGTGTACTGCGCAGACACAGACCATACTGGGCCTGCGCTGTGCGCTCTTGATGACATCAGTGGGAGCGAGGACACAGCAACGCAGGCGCAGTGGTTTTAAGACTTTAAAGTCTGAAATGCCAGAAGTGAACCGGAGGCGGGGCCGGAGCATCGGTGAGTGGCTGCGCCAACACAGGATGTCTGCGGGGGACCGTTAGAAGCCCCGGGTAAGTTCAACTCATTTTCCCCTGACCCCCCTACACTATCCCTTTAAGCAAAGCAGAGCGCACAAACTTCCTAAGGCCCGTACCCACCACGCGATTTTCCCAGCCACTGGCGATTTTTTAAAGCAACAAGTGGTCGTTTCCGCGATCTTGTGACGTCGGTACAAGTGCGTGACCAGAACCGTCATGGCAGATCTGATCTGTAAAGATCCCCGACAACTCAGTGTAAAGTACTGCGATCAACTGACTTCCCGTTTTCGCCCTTGGTGTGCCATCTAGTAACGTTGGGAGCAGGAAGAGGAATCGCTGAACGCTCGTCGTCAAGGGGACGTTGCTGGATCCTTCGTGTGTTGATAACTCAGCTGTAGAAGTTGCCCTTCACTACTGGGAGTACTGCCAGCGATTAGTGCTGGTTGGTTGAGACTGCTGGTTAGTTGGGTTCTGGATAACCGAGACTCCACTGTATCTTTAACCCTATACCTATATGAATACATGTCTCCTTTTCACATTTTGCCCGGAGTCCCCCTTTAAGCCCTGCACACACTATAAGAAGTGCAGTTAGGCGGGTTCAAACTTATCAAAATTTTCATGCGTTTTTACGAATGTGTGAAAACACATTTGCTGCACATCTGATGAAAGTCAATGGAGAGTCGCAAAACACAAGTCGGAAAAACACAATCACAAAAATAAAACAAGAGCAAGTGTGACCCCAGCCTCACCTTCATTACCTGCGGTAAAAAATTGCATGCGAAAATTTGCATACAAACGCAAATTTTAAGGCAAAATAACTTTCTGCTTTTGGCAATGATAAGTGTGAACCCTTCCTTGTTATTACACTGCAGCTCTGTGCACAATGACTGGAGCCATCAGAGTTCTGTTCAGGCAGCAGACATTGTGCACAGCTGGGCAGCTCAATCACTGACGGCAGAGAGGAAACAGTGACCGGGTCACTCGCTGACAATCAGCTCTCATTTCCTCCAGTCAGTCTATCTGCCGGAGCTGGGATGACAGCGCTTTCAGGGGGATTCTTGTTCCTATTATACCGCTCATGTTCTAATATTCGCCTGTGTGATTAGAACAGCTGCCTTTTACATAACATGGATTGAGTAATGCACAGTCACCCAGCTAGTAATGAACTGCAGGTCCCAAGATTTACATATCATTCCTCTACAGCGCATGGTCAGTATTTAAATCTGTAAGAATAAGAGAGCTTAAAGGGCAACTGCATTTTTATGGGCCTATTGCAAAGCATTAAATATAAGAAATGTAACCTTGTGTAGTTAACACTGAGGCTGGGTTCACATATGACATAGCGTGAAAGACAGTGTTTTATGTCATGTTTTATGTTAGTATTGTGTACGTTTTTTGTGATGTGTTTTGCATGCGTTTTGCGTGCGTTTTAATGCGTTTGCGGTTTGCATATACAAAACGCATATGCGTTTTGTATGCGTTTTTCATGCGTTTTTATATTTCCATTTATGCAAATCACTTGGAAGACAACAGGAAGCAAAAGTACAGCAAAAAAAAAAAATATTTTTTTTTTTAAAAAAACGTATGAAAAACCATACCATTGCGTTCCCACCCATTGACTTTCATTATGTGCGTTTTTGCACAATATGCAACAAAACCAGCGTTTCTAAAAACGCAGGTTTGAAAACACATAGAAAACGCATATGCATTTTTATATGCGTTTCTTCCTGCGGCCCATAGACTTCCATCAGCAGCAAAAACGCAGCGTTTCATTTATTCAAGTATTTTCAGAGGCGTAGCTAGGGCTTTCAGCGCCCGGGGACAAAGACTATTAATGCGTCCCCTAAGGTTAAGAGTGCGGCGCGGCGTGGCCACATATTAAATGTGGGCGTGGTTGTGGGTGGAGCCAAATGTACAGGAAGTTAGCAGGCTCACGCTCACCCACCCTCCCTCAGTATGTACCTTCCAGCATGTTCCAAGACAAATTGAGCAGTCATGAGCAATCATGAGGCCCCCAACATGACCAACTCAGCAATCATGAGGCCCCCAACAAGACAAATTTAGCAATCATGAGGCCCCCAACAAGACAAATTCAGCAATCATGAGGCCCCCAACAAGACAAATTCAGCGATCTTGAGGCCCCCAACAAGACAAATTCAGTAACCATGAGGCCCCCAACAAGACAAATTCAGCAGTCATGAGGCACATAAATAGACAACATTTCATATAAATAGGCAGATGCCCCCTTAATATGGTAGACACCTCTCACCTGGCAGCAGTTCCCCAAAATACACTCAATCTGACAGCAGTGGTTCCCCAAAAATAGGTAGCCCCAGGTCTATAGGTGTCCCCAGAATAGGTGGCCAGCAGTATAGATGTCCCCAGAATAGGTGGCCAGCGGTATAGATGTCCCCAGAACAGGTAGCCAGGGGTAGAGATGTCCACAGAACAGGTAGCCAGGGGTATATGTGCCCAGTATATGTAGGCAGGGGTATATGTCCCCAGTATATGTAGCCAGGGGTATATGTGCCCAGTATATGTAGCCAGGGGTATATGTTCCCAGTATATTTAGCCAGGGGTATAATATGTGCTCAGTACATGTAGCCAGGGGTATATGTGCCCAGTATATGTAGGCAGGGGTATATGTGCCCAGTATATGTAGCCAGGGGTATATGTGCCCAGTATATGTAGCCAGGGGTATACTGTATGTGCCCAGTATATGTAGCCAGGGGTATATGTGCCCAGTATATGTAGCCAGGGGTATATGTGCCCAGTATATGTAGTCAGGGGGTATATGTGCCCAGTATATGTAGTCAGGGGGTATATGTGCCCAGTATATGTAGTCAGGAGGTATATGTGCCCAGTATATGTAGTCAGGGGGTATATGTGCCCAGTATATATGTAGCCAGGGGTATATGTGCCCAGTATATGTAGCCAGGGGTATATGTGCCCAGTATATATGTAGCCAGGGGTATATGTGCCCAGTATATGTAGTCAGGGGGTAAATGTGCCCAGTATATATAGTCAGGGGGTATATGTGCCCAGTATATGTAGTCAGGGGGTATATGTGCCCAGTATATGTAGTCAGGGGGTATATGTGCCCAGTATATGTAGTCAGGGGGTATATGTGCCCAGTATATGTAGTCAGGGGGTATATGTGCCCAGTATATATGTAGCCAGGGGTATATGTGCCCAGTATATGTAGCCAGGGGTATATGTGGCCAGTATATATGTAGCCAAGGGTATATGTGCCCTGTATATGTAGCCAGGAGTATATGTGCCCAGTATATGTAGTCAGGGGGTATATGTGCCCAGTATATGTAGCCAGGGGTATATGTGCCCAGTATATGTAGCCAGAGGTATATGTGCCCGTTATATGTAGCCAGGGGTATATGTGCCCAGTATATGTAGCCAGGGGTATATGTGCCCAGTATATGTAGTCATGAGTATATGTGCCCAGTATATGTAGCCAGGGGTATATGTGCCCAGTATATATGTAGCCAGGGGTATATGCGCCCAGTATATGTAGTCAGGGTGTATATGTGCCCAGTATATGTAGTCAGGGGTATATGTGCCCAGTTTATGTAGTCAGGGGGTATATGTGCCCAGTATATATGTAGCCAGGGGTATATGTGCCCAGAATATGTAGCCAGGAGTATATGTGCCCAGTATATGTAGTCAGGGGGTATATGTGCCCAGTATATGTAGCCAGGGGTATATGTGCCCAGTATATGTAGCCAGAGGTATATGTGCCCGTTATATGTAGCCAGGGGTATATGTGCCCAGTATATGTAGCCAGGGGTATATGTGCCCAGTATATGTAGTCATGAGTATATGTGCCCAGTATATGTAGCCAGGGGTATATGTGCCCAGTATATATGTAGCCAGGGGTATATGCGCCCAGTATATGTAGTCAGGGGGTATATGTGCCCAGTATATGTAGTCAGGGGTATATGTGCCCAGTTTATGTAGTCAGGGGGTATATGTGCCCAGTATATATGTAGCCAGGGGTATATGTGCCCAGTATATGTAGCCAGGGGTATATGTGCCCAGTATATATGTAGCCAGGGGTATATGTGCCCAGTATATATGTAGCCAGGGGTATATGTGCCCAGTATATGTAGTCAGGAGGTAAATGTGCCCAGTATATATAGTCAGGGGGTATATGTGCCCAGTATATGTAGTCAGGGGGTATATGTGCCCAGTATATGTAGTCAGGGGGTATATGTGCCCAGTATCTGTAGTCAGGGGGTATATGTGCCCAGTATATGTAGTCAGGGGGTATATGTGCCCAGTATATGTAGTCAGGGGGTATATGTGCCCAGTATATGTAGTCAGGGGTATATGTGCCCAGTATATGTAGTCAGGGGGTATATGTCCCCAGAATAGGTAGTCAGGTGTGTGTCCCAGCAGGGGAGCAGCGCAGTGGAGGGAGAGCTGTGAGCAGCAGTGAGGAAGGGGGGCCATCTCCCCCCGTTCCCTCACCTTAGAGGGCTCTCCCTCGCTCGCTCTCCCCTCTAGAAGTAATGTCCGGGTGGCTGGCAGCGGCGGGCGGAACTTACTTGCGTCTCGTCGCAGTGCGGAATGGATTTGCAGCTACTCTGGTCTAGCAGCGACTGCGGCACCCAAACTTCCGGCGCTGGAGCGAGACGGAGGTAAGTCCTGCCCGCCGCTGCCAGCCACCCGGACATTATTTCTAGAGGGGAGAGTGAGCGAGGGAGAGCCCCCTAAGGTGAGGGAAGGGGGGGAGACGTCCGCCCTTCCCCACTGTGCCCATAGCTCTCCCTCCACTGCGCTGCTCCCCTCCCAAAAAAACAAAAACACGGCAGCTCAGCTGGGCGCCCTTGGGGACCTAGCGCCCAGGTGGCATGTGTCCTACCCTGACCCCCCCCCCAGCTCCTTGCCTGGCGCTGTTTATTGTCTTGTCACTAACTGTCCCTCAGAGGGGCTCACAATCTAATCCCTACCATAGCCATATGTCTATATCATAGTCTAGGGCCAATTTAGGGGAAGCCAATTAACTTATCTGTATGTTTTTGGGATGTGGGAGGAAACCGGAGTGCCCAGAGAAAACCCACACAGACACGGGGAGAACATACAAACTCCTTGCAGATGTTGACCTGGCTGGGATTCGAACCTAGGCACCCAGCGTTGCAAGGCGAGAGCACTAACCACTATGCCACCAGGCTGCCCATGCAGCACTAGCGTTTCTGCTATGTGTGCACCCAGTCTAAAGGGGAAAAGAAGCTGGTCACATTTTTGTGTTCTAGATGGCATTTCATCACTAGTACAAGTGACTTCTTCAGATCAAATGAGGTGAATGAAATACTCAGATATATATGTACAGATACTTCCCTTGCTCCAGACAACAGAGTCTACTGCAGTGTAAGCTCATAATGCAGATGTTAATTGTCCACGTTGCTTACCTGACTGTATGTACTGACTTTAAGGTGTCTGATTAAAGATTTTGAAAAACATTTTCATGCTATTGCTATTTACTACTCTGCGATTTTTTTGCACATCTGTTTTTTTTTTTTTTTAGAAAATTTCAAAAAAATTCATAGAAAAATGTTTTTTAAACTCAGTATAATTATGTTTTTCTGTGGTACACTATACTATATAGAAAGTTCATCATACAAATTTCAAAGCAAACCGGTGATCCAGCCATGGATAAAGGGCGCCAGAGGGAGGCAGAAAGGGGGACAGGGAACATAGGTGGTACAGAGGTACACAGTGGAGGTATAGAGTGGAGATGGCACAGATAGAGACACTGAGGTAATGGGGACAGAGGTGACACAGTGGGGGGCAGAGGTGGCACAGAGGGGGACAATGAAGACAGAGGGAAACAGAGGTGACACAGAGGGGGGCATTAGAGGTACAGGAGACAGAGATGGCACAGTGTTCCAACTGTTAGTGTACCGATTCAGGTTAAGAACAAACCTACAGGGTTATATGCAATTCACTTTTTCTCCTGACTTCTCTCCTAGGAGATGATTTTTCATCTTTGATTTACAATACCTTTTGAGCACTTTGCAATGGAAAAAGTACCAAAAAGAAGGTGAAAAAGTTCTGTCAAAAATGTTTTGAGTATTTGTTTGCTTGCTGGTGGTTGAAAAGGCATTTTATTTACAAGTTGTGAAATTATCAGCTAGGCAAAAACTCAGGTGAAAAAGTGAATTATGGGCCACAGTCTCTATCTCGTATGTTAACAGGGGACTACCTGTACTTGGTTAAAGTTCCTCTTTAAGGAAGCTGTAAAGAAGTCCTCCAGGGCAAAAAGTGTAACAACAGATGCCCATCAGGTCAGTCTGCTATCTCTCAATTTTTTGACCATGATCCTCTACTACTGATGGAAAGGAGCTGATAGCGCTTCCCCGCAGTTTGCTTAGCTCTGACTAATCACAAGCAGACAAATCTCTTCTCTACTACCCAATCATGTATTTTATTGGAGTACAAAAATATAAAATAGGAGTAAAAAAATTCTCAAGAAAGATCAAGAGTGCAATTACATGGGATACAGAGGCAGAAAATTCCACCCACATACACAACAAAAGATAGAAAAAGCCACTAACCTTCTGGGGGCTCAGACATTGGGGGGCTCAGGCAATACATATGATAACCTCGATCACAGTCATCACAGAATAGCAGCTGGTCCTAAGGAGAATAAAAGGTTAATGCGTTTTTGTCGTAATTACCGTATAAGTAGGTAGAAAAATAGTAATACCTAACTGATAGTAATACCTAACTGATAAAGTTAAATAATGCAAGCTTTCTGGGATCTAGCCCTTTTCTTCAGGCATATTTCCAGATGTTAGCTGTAGTAAAACACTGATGCAGGGAAATGGCAAACATGAAGATGGCAGTTGTGCTGGTTGCTGTTTAGCAGTTAGATGTCAGGTGATCAGCAGGCTGGAGCCAGTGAGCTTATGCTAATTACCAAGTGACAAGTAGAACGTAATGCAAGTACTGTGCCTATTTTACCATACATGTACTAAGCTACTCTACAACAACCTTAGTGGCCGGTCAGCTGGCGTTATTAAGCACTGATTGGCTGGGAGCTCAGGTCATGACACTGGTAGGGAAGGCCTGCAAGGCGGCAATAATTCTGAGTTGTGGTGGTAATATGGAAACTGCAGATGCTTCCAAGTTAAGCCTGGTATACAGGTGAAACTCGAAAAATTAGAATATTGTGCAATAGTCTATTTATTTCAGTAATTCACCTTAAAAGGTGAAGCTAAAATATGAAATAGGAACCCTTTGCAGGTGTTTTGGATGAATTAGCTGATTAGAGTCTCGTATACTTGGAGCCGAGAATATTGAACATTTTCACAAATATTCTAACTTTTTGATTTTGAGGTTCTCATAAGCTGTATGCTATAATCATCAAAAGTATAACAAATGAAGGCTTGAAATATCTTGCTTTGCATGTAATGAGTCTACCCTATATAATAATCTGCCTGTGACCCTGCGTCCTCCTGTGTCCGTGCGTTTAGGCCGGTGCATATGCGCGGCACATGGGCGGACTTTAGACAGCACAGGAGGACAGGTGCAGGGGGCAGCGTGTGCGTCACGGCATGCGTGCGCGTCGCGGCCATTGCGTTGTGCAAACGTGTATGCATAGCAGGTGCGTATGCGTAGCAGCTGTGCGCATACACGCCGACCATGTGGGCGATGTTGCGGCGGTGGTGGTGGAGGCGATAGGGGGGAGGGAGGGGGTTGTGAGGGGCATAGCGGCCAAGGCCTAGCGCCCGTTATTGTAAAGGGCCTAAGGTCTAGTTTCATATATTAGTTTCACCTTGTAAGTTGATTTACTATATTGATATTCTAATTCTTTGAGTTTCACTTGTAGTATTGCTGTAGAAATGTCAGGTCACGGGTGTCTCCCTGGGCCTGTGAGGCACACAGCAGCATTAAATATCCTGTGGAAGAAGTGGATATGAGGTGTCTGGGATGTACATGTGGGGTATGCTGCACTCACATCATTTTCTGAAGTGCCACAGAGAATACAGGACTTGCATTCGATACACTGCCAGCGGTAAGTCCTAACAGCGGCCGTCATGTTGACTGTGAATTGTAGACATGAAGGGTGACCTGCAAAAGATAGCACATGAGAAAGTAAAATATTTAGTTCAAAACGAGGCAATTATTGTAAAACTTACTGGCAAACAACAGTTTAGCTTGCTTACCTCAGCTTATGTTCATATTAATAGAGTTCCCCAACCCTGTCCTCGAAGCCCACCAACAGTGCATGTTTTGTGGAAATCCACAGAGGTGGTTAATCTGCACTGCTAAAGCACTAATTACCTCACCTGTGAATGTTTGTGGTTTTCTGCAAAACATGTACTGTTGGTGGGCCTTGAGGACAGGGTTGTGGAACTCTGTTATAAGACACAGGTCAATACCAGTTGACTACCAGGCAACTGGTATTGTTTTAAGGAAATAAATAGGGCAGCCTCCATATGGGTCTAGCCTCGGGTTCCTTACAACGGATCACGTGTGCTAACTCACAGACTGTAAGGCTGGACAGTTGCACATTTGAGAGTGTAAAGCAGGGGTGGCAAAACTTTTTAGTCCAAGGGCCATATTGCTGTTCTTGAGAGTGCTAGGGGGCCAAACTAGGGAAATTAAACACATTTTTTTTGCTGATTGCCTTTAGGCAAAAGCTGTAGTAAACTGGGGGGGACATGTAATTCAGACACAGGCTATTGCCAGAGGTCAAAATTACCACTTTTTTTTAGTAAAATGCATGCAGCGCTAGCGCCAAAACAACAGCGCCAAAAACGGCTGCCTTACTCCTAGCTAACTGAATATTGTGTAGTACAACCATTGGGGGTAGCCAATGCAAACAAGCAATTCCTGTATCTCAGCCTCAACAAGTAGTATTGCCAACTTTTTCTGAGCAAACTGCTCCAGCTATGTAAGACTTCAAGGGTTCCTTCTGTGAACTGCATGTTGCTACAGAACATCTGTTCTGTTCACAGATATTACATAACGTTTAGATCAGGGTATAGAGAAGGCCACTTCACACTGGTCTAATGTTCTCAGGCAGTACATTTCTCTCCAGAATGTCTTTATGGTCCTGAGATTTTTCCCACACAGACTCAAGGCACCCCATACCAGATGCAGCAAAGCAGCCCCAAAACATTATCAAGCCCCTTCCATGTTGTATGGGGGCTCATTTTTTTCATCTGTGAGCACTGTGCTGTTGTGCTCTGCAAAAAAGTTCAGATTTTGTCTCATCTGTAGAAAAGGACATTCTCTCCTCAGCATTGTGATTTGCCAAAGTGCATTTTACCTAATTCCGGGCAGGTTGTTACATTGCAATTTATCTTGCTCCACAAAGAGTGCTACTCCCCTCGGCGGAATCAGAAGGTTAATGATTGACATCTGACAACTAATTACGGTAATTAAACAGCTATCGGGTAATTAATCATTAGTCTTCTGAATCTGATTAGACACATGCCAATTTCTAGCTTAGCCCAGGTGAATTCCACTTCCTGTGGAGCTAAAAGCTGCACCAGAGTCAGAATATGTGACTACAGCTCTACTTCCCGGTCTTCTTCCAGTAAGCATAGGGTCACTCAGAATAGAATGGATGGTGTCATCAGACATTAATAGACCTCGGAGTTCAGCCAGTATCTCTATGGAAGTTGCCTTTGTCTACCATCCTCACTGTTCTTCTATGCATTCTGGAGTCTTCCTGCAGCCGCACCAAGTGAGGTTGGCTACAGTTCCAGAAATCTTATAATGAACCCAAGGTGTGAGTGATATGGAAGCTGCCATATTTATTTTCCTTAAAACAATAATAGTTGCCTGGCAGGCCTTCTGATCTTCTGGTATCAGTCGTGTCTGAGTCACAGCCTTGAAACAAGCATGTGGCTAATCCCGTCAGACGTCAGTCAAACGTCTGATCTGAATGCTTGTTCAGGGTCTCTGGATAAAAGTACTAGAGGTGGAGGATCAGCAGGACAGCCAAGCAATGTGAATTGTTTGACAGGAAATAAATATACCAACCTCCATCTCCCTCTCACCTTGGGTTCCCTTTAATTTTCTCTAATAATGTTTATAACTATTGGTATAGGATCATCAAGGTTCTTGGAGATGGCGGTGAAGCCTTTGCCTATAACAGGCTTGTCCATCATTTTTTCATTCTGATCTCCCCAGAAATCTCTCTCTTTGCTTTCTCTGGTCCATGTCCAGTGTGAGACACTTGCTGACACCAAACCGCAAAATGACTGCTTTTCTCCATCAATGTAGACTGAATAACTTACGAAGGCACCAGGCTGACTTTGTTATGACAAGCAGATGCTCTACTAATTTTACCTGAGAAAGCGGGTATGCCTCGCGAAACACATAACAGTGGAGTTAATGTTGTTGTCACCTTTTTTTTCTGAATAAAGAACCAGCTTTGAAAATAGACACTGAGTGTCCAACTACCTGAGGTTAGTCCACCACTGCCTTCTTTTTAAACGTTTTTAACACATTGTATCCTATTTTGGCACCTCTGTTTCATTTACATCAATATCTACTGTTGTCCACCCCTGGTGGAGTGGTGAATCCCCGAACACTTTCCAGCTACAGAGTGACAGGGTTGTGATTAGCCTTTAGCCTTTGTGGTAACCTACATTTGTGAGAATTACTCTTACTCAAACAATTTATAGTTTACTTTACCACAACATACTATACCGTATTGATTAAGGGCCCGTTTCCACTATCGCGGTTTCCGCTGCGAATCCGCAGAGTTTCCCCGCAGGCAAATTGCGCTGGGAAACTCTGCCATAGGGTATAACGGCGCCGCCGGCCGAATCGCTTGCGGTAGCGATTCGGCCGGAACCCCCCCGCAGAATTTGCAGTGGAGGCTGCGATTCCCATAGCCGTGCATGGCACGGCTGATAGGATTCGCCTGTGATCCTGCCCACCCGCTCAGTGGCGGCGTGCGTCTGCGAGCCGCACGCCGCACAAGTGGAAACGAGCCCTTAGATTAAATAACTGGCAGCACAATTTGAAACACGTGTAATATTAATTAATGTAAGCAGCTAGTTTGAAAAATCACTTCAATCCGGTTGTTTCTAATCTTTTTCAGTGGTATCACGTATGTGTCTAGGCAATTTCAGATTGTCTGCTTTACTCTACTCTGTGACATATGAAAAACATACAGGTAAACATGGAATACTTACTTGTCTTCTAATAACTTTTTGGGAGGCACAAAGCAGATAAGCAGTTTTAGTGAAGTTCCATTGTGTTTTTTTAAACATGGCATGTTCTATATGTGGTGCAGCAACACTTTGCGTTCTATATTGCCACGTTCGGAAATCCACAAATACTCTGTAACTGTGGTACAAACACGCCACAGTTCAAGCAAAAGAATTGCACACCTCTATGTAAAGGCTGGCGCTGTACCCAGTAGGAGTCAAATATTCCAAAGAAAGGTGACCATAAAAGCAATTAGGAACTGTGTGTTTATTGTGAAATAGCAGGAATATCTGACCATTAGGGCCAACAATTGTTTTGGGTCCTGAGCAGAGTCCTTTTTTGTGAAGGCACAGGTCAGATTATCATACAATAATCTCTGTTGTGCCTTGATAAGTGGCCCCAAAATGATAGTTGGCCCTAACAGTCAGATGGTATGATACTCCTGCAATGGAACAATAAATCACCATTTCTGATTGCTTCTGTGCGGACCTTTCTTTGCATTATTTTGATACAAACACAACACAGCTGTGGCATGAACGTAAAGCATGTGCACAGGCCCTAAATATGACTTCTGTCAAAACTTACCAGAACGTCCACAGTCCGCACAGGAAATTAAGTCCTCCGGGCAACCTGTCTTCTTGGCTCCACCTAGGCAGAAATCACAGTAGCCATTGGCAATGACTGAGCCATCAGGAGCCTTTTTAACTGAAAAACAGGAAAAAGAAAGGGTGATTTAAGGTTCTATACAGTGTTTTATTTATTGAGTTCAGCACAAAAAAAAAACCCTTACGTAGTCTTAATGCAATAAATGTGAAATTTTACATGTGAATATTTTATCTATACCATTGGCAGCCAGAAGGTGGCATTAAATGGCAATGACTTTAGAGGAACTCAGTTTATACTGTACATAGTTCAGCTGCTATTGGACCACACCATTTCACATAACAATAGACCGTCTCATAATCCCTCCGCAAAATAAATGTCATAAATTCCCGTTTGCATCAACCTAACTGCAGCAGAGGAGAAAACTGAGAAAAAGGGTCTGCAACCTGTATCACCATATGTATTAATTTGTAATTTCAAAATGTAATACATGAAAGAGTATAAAACAAACCACAAAGAAATCAGGTGCAACTAAACCCGGTACAACCTCCAAAGTCAAACGAACATACAGCATATAAACAAGAGAAGGGAGGAGAGCACATGCACTAGTGCAAACAATGCAACTTTTATTCCATTACTCCAGTATGGTACTGGCTGAAGAGGGAGGCTGCCAGTGCAGAGGGGTCAACAGCTGTTTGGCGTTACACTAAATGTTAGTATAACACGAAACAGCTGTCGACCTCTCCGCACAGGCAGCCTCCTTCTTCAATTTACGTGACTTATTCAGCTATTACCATTCTGGAGTTTTAACTGTAATGGAATGAAGAGTATAAAACACCTTGTAAACCTTTTAATTCTCCTAAAAAGAAAACCCTACGGTTCACGGTGAGACATTATGTATAAAGTCTTATAATGCTGCTTATCGCACTGCAATAATGTCTATGCATAGTTTACAGTGCGGCGTTACGGTGTAATGTGTTGTGCTATGGTAACGCACTGCATGCAGTGAATTACCTATTAACGCACACGTTAACAGGTACAGGGAAGCATACTTTTGACTGTCTGCATGATTCACTGTATCTATTGCATGTGACATACAGTAATGTGGCTATAAAGTGCGGAACAACTTTTTTTTGTTGTGTTCCTGTTGAACAGGAAACACGATGCAATGTCCAACTGTAAACTTAGCCTCAAGCTCATAAAAAAACAAAAAAAAATAAAAACAGATCCCTTTGAAAGAAGAACACTGTGGAATTTTCCTGGATTGGGCACTAAGAATACAATTTGTAATTGGAATGATTGAAAGGAGCAGGAGAGACCATTTAGTGTTTTGTCAAAAGAGATTACCAAAAAATATAATCAAATACTGACTATACAGGTAACAGAAATAGGGGATTTTTTTTTTTATTTTTCATGTTAAATAAATAGTGTGCAGGTTTATTTTGGAAAAGAATAATGTAATTATGTACAGTGAATGATCAAGGCCAATCAGAAATCACCTTTGTTCCGAGGGTTTGGATATCACAGCTCTACTGATTGATGCCCATCTAGAGCTCTTGACTGTAATGAGGTGCAGTTAACATTGCCGTGTGGAAACCTTTCATTCATTTCTTGGCCTGCTGAGCCTCAGCTTAGAGAGTTTCACGCAGTATAGATTTCTCTGGGTTCGCTGCATGAGCCTGGCTGCTTTCCAAGATCTGTTAGTTTGGCCTCAGCTGTGTTTATTGAACAGGGTTACCTGTGACCACTGTGGTCGCTAGATTAGCTGATCTGTTTGTCTTTCGGACCTTTAGGATGACCACAGACGGGCATGCCTTACAGGGATCCTGACCAAGTCTGTCTAATCGCTGCCATATTTTTAATTCGCCTACAATATACTGCATTTTGTGTTCCTGTACTAATTCCTGACCTACTTCGCAGTAACACGACTAGTGTTACATTTTATGGGGCTGTTTTATCTTTCACAAGACCTGCAAAGGATCTGATCTGCAGACAAATTAAAGGACAATGCCACAAGCTGAATTTTTCAGGGTTTTTTGAAGTTCTCAGATTCTGGACGCCTTCTGTCTTACGTCATCTTATTGCTATTTGTGCCATTTGCTGGCACAGATCCCCCTGACTTCCTTTTCCAGTGAGAGACAGGAATTCAAGGCCTCTAAAACAGAGTTAAATGGTGGTTGCAGCAAATGGTCTGATGTTAAATAAAAGTACATTGAAAACCACCTTGTGGAATTTGAAAATACTGTATGTATTATTAATTAATCCAGTATTATTAATCCAGCTCTGCGTAATATGTTGGCGCTTTATAAATAAAATAAATAATAATAATAATAATCCTGAAAGGTTTGCTTTTTAAGGCCCACAGCAGTGAAATTCTACCTCTATAAAAAGATTCATTTACAGTGGGATGCGAAAGTTTGGGCAACCTTGTTAATCGTTATGATTTTCCTGTATAAATAAATTGTTGATTGTTACGATAAAAATGTCAGTTAAATATATCATATAGGAGACACACACAGTGATATTTGAGAAGTGAAATGAAGTTTATTGGATTTACAGAAAGTGTGCAATAATTGTTTAAACTTTTGCAGAAATGACAGCCTCTAAACGCTTCCTGTAGTTTCCAATGAGAGTCTGGATTCTGGCTGAAGGTATTTTGGACCATTCCTCTTTACAAAACATCTCTAGTTCATTCAGGTTTGATGGCTTCTAAGCATGAACAGCTCTCTTTAACTCGCACCTCAGATTTTCAATTATATTCAGGTCTGGGTAGTGAGATGGCCATTCCAGAACGTTGTACTTGTTCCTCTGCATGAATGCCTTAGTGGATTTTGAGCAGTGTTTAGGGTCATTATCTTGTTGAAAGATCCAGCCTTGGCGCAGCTTCAGCTTTGTCACTGATTCCTGGACATTGGTCTCCAGAATTTGCTGACATTGGCCTCAATTCACAGAGCTTTATCAAACACTTTATCAAACGTTTGATAATTTTCCTCATGGGTAAAATCTAATTTTGACTTCACTAAGGTGTTATAGATTTATTGATCATTTCATCGATAAAACATTAGATAAATCTATAACACCTTAGTGAATTCAAAATTAGATTTTACCCATGAGGAAAATTATCAAACGTTTGATAAAGTGTTTGATAAAGCTCTGTGAATTGAGGCCATTGAGTGTAATCCATGTGTCTCTCAACTTTGACAAGATTCCAGGTCCCTGCACTGGCCACACAGCCCAACAGCATGATGGAACCACCACATTTTACTATAGGTAGCACATGTTTTACTTGGAATGCTGTGTTGTTTTTCCCCCATGCATAACTCTCCTTGTTATGCCTAAATAACTCAATTTTAGTTTCATCAGTCCACAGCACCTTATTCCAAAATGAAGCTGGCTTGTCCAAAAGGTCTTTAGCATACCTCAAGCGGCTCTATTTGTGCTGTGGGCGGAGAAAAGGCTTCCTCTGCATCACTCTCGCATACAGCATCTCCTTGTGTAAAGTGCGCTGAATGGATGAACAATGCACAGTGACTCCATCTGCAGCAAGATGATGTTGTAGGTCTTTGGTGCTGGTCTGTGGGTTGACTCTGACTGTTCTCACCATTTGTCGCTTCTGTTTATCCGAGATTTTTCTTAGTCTGCCATTTCGAGTCTTAACTTAAACTATGCCTGTGGTCTTCCATTTCCTCAATATGTTCCTAACTGTGGAAACAGACAGCTGAAATCTCTAAAACAGCTTTCTGTATCCTTCCCCTAAACCAGGATGGTGAACAATCTTTGTCTTCAGGTCATTTGAGAGTTGTTTTGAGACCCCCATGTTGCTACTCTTCAGAGAAAATTAAAAGAGGAGGGAAACGTACAATTAACACCCTTAAATACTCTTTCTCATAATTGGATTCACCTGTGTATGTAGATCAGGGGTCACTGAGCTTCCCAAGCCAATCTGAGTTCCAATAATTTGTTCTAAAGATTTTGGAATCAATACAATGACAACAGTGCCCACATGTATGCACCTGTCTAATTTTATTTAAACAATTATTGCACACTTTCTGTAAATGCAATAAACTTCATTTCACTTCTCAAATATCACTGTGTGTGTCTCCTATATGACATATTTAACTGACATTTTTTATCGTAACAACCAACGATTTATACAGGAAAATGATGACAATTAACAAGTTTGCCCAAACGTTTGCATCCCACTGTAACTGCAGCAAATAAGAGTCCTGTATGATAGTTGTTGTTGTTTTTTTTAATTTGCTCTAACATTGGCCACAATTCACTAAGATCATGCTGGTAATAAAAAGGCAGGTGAAAACGTATCACCACACATCGACCGTGTAGTTGATTCACTAAAGCAGCTTGCTTTATTAACATGTAGTGATACATTTTCATAGTGAGAGTGTCATCTTATCACTCCAGTCTTTAGTTTATCACCTCTGTAGTTATTCTTAAATGCAGTAGGTAAGGAGGGGAGGAGCACAGGCAGGATGTAGCTCCGCCCCACCTGCTGTCTCCTCTGTCAGCATGATTACAGCTAACCTGCAGGTGCTGTGTATGCCAGTCAGGGAAGGAGAGAGAGGGAGAGAGAGAGAGAGAGACTCTGTGCCTGTTTGTGTCAGTAGTAAATTGCAAATTTTCGCATACAGGTACAATGCAGAAAAAATACTCACATGTATGCGAAAATTTGCATTCCATGGAAATTACTCCATTGACGTTCATTAGTTTCTATTTCAATGCAAAAAATTGCATGGCAAATTTGTATGTTAGTGGAAACAAGAGAGGGACATCAAGCTTATGTACACACACACGCACGCACGCGCGCACGCACGCACGCACACACACACACACACACACACACACTCACACACACACTCACGCTCTCTCTCCTTCCCTGGCTGGCATACAAAGCACCTGCAGGCTAGCTATAATCATGCTGACAAAAAAAAAAATCAATTCTGTCTAAATAGGAATCATGTGAACATTAACCGATTCCTTTACAATTGACTGATATTTTCTATACTGCTCCTGTTAATTCTGGCAGACATCGTCCAATTTCCATCGACCGAGCAGAATGGCATAAACAATTCTCAGCCAATCCAATAAAATGATTGAATCAAATGGTCGATCCATTTGATTCAATCATTTTATTGGATTAACAACTCTGTATTTCGTGTATTGGTGTATATCATTGTCTGTATAATTTTGTATCCCATGTTTGTTTCTTACATTGTACAATGCCACTGAATATTTTGACGCTTTATTAAGCAATAATAATAGTTAACAACCCAAATATGAAGAGACTAATATAATGTATTTACTTATTACAATAATTATTATAATTATTATAATACACAGTCATAAATAAGAGTTTAGGAATGAGGCAGGGAAAAAGAGGTGAAGGCAGACACAAAGATAGCTGATAAGGATTTAAAAAGCCCATATCAATATTGATATTAGAAGGTGGATCCATGTCGGCAGTCCTGATGACAGATTAGGAGCTGTCAGATATTAAGAAGTGACAATTCTTTTTTTTTTCCTACAGAAAATAAGGATTTTATTTAAAGTGGATCCAAGGTGAACTTTTACTCATTGCATAATTGTGTTCCTTTCCTATTGTTTATAGGGCATTCCTCAAGCCAAATACTTTTTTGTTTTAATACTCTAATTCCCTATAAAAACGAAACAAGCCACGCCCACAGGATTTCAGAGAGCCAAGGTACTTACAGACAGTAGCAAGGGCTCATGGGAGCTCAGTCTAGGCAGGAGGAGGGGGAGGTATTACTAGCTAGAGATTTCAAAGGCAGAGGGGAGGAGGGAGGAGGAGGGGGATTGGTTTTTTTTGCTCAAGATGCAGATAAGCCTGCCTCTGTGTAATGCTTACAAACAACATGGCTGCTGTCATTGTATCACTGGAAGAAATCATCCTATTCTATTAAAGCTGTTTGCAGCTAGATTTGCTGTGTAAACTATATAAACTTTAGATAAGATATATAGACAAGTTAGTTCGTTTTTCATCTCAGATCCGCTTTAACTGCTATTACATAGAGGTAGCAGAATGTCATGTTTTTCACTATAGTAGGCCTTTAAAAGACAACTAAAGTGAGAGGAATATGGAGGCTGATATATTTATTTCCTTTTAAACAATACAAGTTGCCTGGCATCCTGCTGATTTTTCATGCATCAGCAGTGTCTGAATCACACCCAAAACAAGCATACAGCTAATCCAGTCAGACTTCAGTCAAACATGTGATCTGCATGCTTGTTCATGGTCTATGGCTAAGAGTATAGGTGCCCATACAGCAGGCGGTCAATGGCCAGATCGAGTATGAGACAGATCTCTCTGATTGAATCTGATTAGAGATGGATCTGTTGCCTGCCCATACACCGCAGACCATTTTGTGATAGATTTCTACATTAAATATCTCCAAAAATCGTCCTAGCGGTAACCGCCTCCTGCCTGTTGGACCCCCAAGTATGGAAATGTCACCCTCTCCGCTCCCTAAAGTCTCACCTATCCACTGGTGCGATTCCTAGCCTCCTTGCTCATCAATACCATGTCAGCCTTTACCGCGAGTGCCTGTAGCACATGGCACCAGGCCAGCACGTATGTCACGTTAGGCACAAAGGCAGACACGGCGGTGATGGCAGAGGAGACTAGAAATCGCGCTTGCAGACAGGTGAGAGTTTAAAACACTGCATGGGGGGTGGGGGTGTTGAATGGGACAGCAGCCAAGGGTCAGTTGGGTTCATTAGTTGTCACAATATTGGACGCCATTACCAGGGCGCACACAATTTAGCACTTGCAACCAAGGTTTTCCAGCAAGCCCAATGCTTTCCACCGACTTTGGCTTGAAAACAACTGAATCTTTGATCAGGCAGATATGTTGCGGCACCGATTTTCCTCCGATTCGATCATTTTTTACGGTCGATCGGCCCACAAAACGAATAGATTTATTTCCACCTTTAGAAGTAGAGAATCAGCTACAGTGTTCTCCCCAGCAATCTTTTTCAGCCAGGTGGTATGAAAAAGTAGTCGGATGGCATGAAAAAGTAGCTGGGTGGGGCGTGATGAGAGAATGCAGGGCCGGTGCTTCTGTGCACAACTCTGCTTACAGCATAGGAGGAAGTGAGCCGATAACAGCCGGGGGTGCCCACCAAAACTAGCTGGGTGAAACACTCGGCTAAAAGAACCTGGGGAGAACACTGAGCTAGACAGACAAGCAAATTTGCATTTGTAAAAATTAAATAAATATGGTCACCTCCATATCGCCCTCTCTTCAGGTTCCCTTTAAGACACTAAACTATCCCCCATGCCTTATCCCTCTCTCTTCAGGTTCTCCTTTAAGACACTTAACTAACCCCCATGCCTCATCTTTCTGCTGAAGGGAAGTATGTAAACAAAAGCACATCTAGAAAGGGAAAGGAAGAGAAGCGTGCTCTGACCTGCTGTTGCCATAGAGATTATCATAAGAGATTACAATTTCCAGATTAATAATAAAACAACAAAACTATACATAAATCATCAGAATATAGATTGGGCTCAATTCAGAAATACTACTGCATGCTGTAAAAAAAATACTCTTTGAAGTGACAAAATGTTTAATAAAATAAGTCTGCTACCACATGGAAAACTAAAATTATCCATTATGCGGTAAATTACCAACTTGTGAGGTAAATAAACCAATTGTGAGGTAAATAAAGTACCTCATATTTGTTAATTCACAAAGAATAGAGCAGTAAGGGCCCATTTCCACTAGCGCGGAAACCGGGGCAAATCCAAAGAGTTTCCCGCAGGCAACTAGGTAGGCGTTCACAAGTCAGAAATTCCCTGCATTTGGACTATAAGACGCAGTAACTTTTTTCCCACACTTTTTGGGGAGAAAAAGTGAGTCTTACAGTCCAACTATAGTAGCTATTAATATAGTAACTGCTGCATTGATCCTTAACAATCATTTCAGGTGACAAATCATTTCATACTGAATGATTAGGTCAGTGGCTGGAAAGTGAGCACAGCAGTGATCTTTGCAGGTGACATAGCACTGGACAGCCTGTAGTGTACCGCTTGTGGGGTGACTGTCAGTTGTCACACTGCCACTGAAGAGGTGACCATACTTCTCCTCACAGGCAGATTTTAATATTGGCTCTAAAGCGATACTCCGGGTCAAGCGATTTACAGTAAGGTAGAATTAAACACTTCTGACTGTTGATGGAGCAACTTGATAATCCAGAATGTCCAATATAATATATAACAGTATATAGAACAATCTCATTTATAGAAATTCCTCTATATTAAGGGGGCCACACACCATGCATTAAAATGATCTGATTTTATAGCTATTCGATAAAATTGATTGGTTGTACAAAAAATAAAAAACTTTTTTTTTTTTAATTTGTTTGAAAAAATCTGAACGGATTTCCCGTTTTTTTCGATATAAGTTGATCGGAAGGGGTGAATTTTTCTCATCAGTTTTTATGAAAATTAGATGGTGTAGGGTAGATTGTCTATTTCTTAATGTATACACTCAAGCAATTTTTTCAGAGTTTTCAATCATTTTTTTCATAATTGGGGAAAAATTTAACACACGTATGTGGTACATTGGTCAGAGTTTTTAAATGTTACAATCAATAAAAAAATTTTGATTGTAATTCTTGAATTGAAAAGAAATTAAAAAAACTGTATGGTGTGGGACCACCTTTAGATAGACCTTTTAATGGATCAAATTTAAAATTCCAAACAGAAAAGAGAGCGCATGAACAAAACGAAAAAACAAAAAACAACCCTCGTAGATGACATTAACAATTACAATGGTGCTACATAAGTAACAGCATCATTGGTTGAAACATCTGACAAATGATTGTAACTCACTGCAAAGGTGGCCACACATGTTACAATTTTTCTGTTTGTCTTTACTGCAATTTGATGAACATGATTGATTGTTCAAAAAAAATTTTTTTTTTTTTTTTATTTAAGAAATCTTATCTAATTTCCTTTTTTCCGATTTTCTGAGATTAGAATAGTCTACAACACAAGGAAGGTCCGCACCAATTCGCCGTGAATCCTCTTTATTATTAGGACATATCCAAATTTAAAACATCAAATCTCAAGCTGACATGTTTCGGGCCTACTGGTCCTTAAAGAGGAGCTGTTAGGTATAGGGTCTCAGAGAAAATAAACACATATATCAGTAGCTAAAGATTGGCTGTACTTACATTACATATGCATTTCACTGTCCACGTTTGTACTTCACAGAATTTGTATATAGTATATGCAGAGATAGATGCTCCTGACAGCTCATGGCAGGCTCCATGTTTTTCTGTCAAATGTGTCGTCATGTCCTGCCTGCTTCCTGATCACAGATAAGCTCTTACTTGAACAACACAGTGTGCAGTGAATATTAATGAGCCATGTGGCTAGGAACAATAGCTGACTCCTGCAGTGTACTCTGCCCCGGAGATTTATCAGTGCTACGCGCTGGACTGAGTTACAAGCTGCTGAAACGTCTCATTAGCAGCCGAGGGGAGGGCCCCAGAATGCTTTGCAGTATAGTATGCGGCTTGCGTCCTCTAAGGCCCGGTTCACACTTGCGGTGGCCCTCCGGAATCGCCGTGCCGGAGCCGCACCGCTTGCAGAACGGACGGAACGGACGCACGGCATAGCAATGAAAGCCTATGCGTCCGTTCACATGCGTCCGTTCTGCCGGACCGGATCCGGGCCGGATCCGGACTCCGGCCTCCGTTCCAACATGCGCTATTTTTTCATCCGGGTCCTCCGGCAGCCGTATCCGGGGCGGAGCCGGACTGCACCATCCGGCCAATACAAACCAATGGGAACCGGAGAGCGCACAACACACTGGCTGAGAAATCCGGATGTTCTACCCCACTTCCTATGGGGATTGTTGCGGCGATATTGGATGGGGACACATGGGCAAGCATTTTGGAGTGGAGCAGCACAGCTGGATCCGGATCCGGAGATGTTGGCAGCATGTCGGAGGTGGAGGTGAGTGCTAAACAGCAGAGGGCCTGATTCCACAGGTCCCCCTTCTGCTGACCTCCCAGACCCCAACATTTTTTTTGTTTTTAACGTAACTTTTGCCAAACGGATCCGGATCGCATCCTGATGGACACCTGATGCAACCTGACCGGATCCGGATCGGATCCGGATCAGAACCGTACGGTTTCAATCCGGATCCGGTCCGGATCCGGTCAGGTCATCCGGTCCGTTTGGCAAACAACCGCTAATGTGAACCGGGCCTTAGGTCTAACAGCTTTTCTGATAAGAACACATCAAAGGTAAAAGAGATTTTTATCTTCAATAATGCCTTTATGGCTTCCTTCTAAACTGTTTAACACAGGAGAATAGAGGTTTAAATTAGCTTCTGCAGCCTGACAGTTACTCTTTAATCATAGCTTAATCAGCTATGATTAAGGACCAGTAGGCCCGAAACATGTCAGCTTGAGATTTGATGTTTTAAATTTGGATATGTCCTAATAATAAAGAGGATTCACGGCGAATTGGTGCGGACCTTCCTTGTGTTAAAGGGTTCCTGAGGTCTTGCTAACCTGGTACAGCACAATTCTCCGTTGGTGGGGTAGAGCGGTGTTCTCCTTCACAAACTTCATTAGAATAGTCTAGTTTAGTAATAGATTGTCGAATTGAATTCAACCTGCATAAATTGTATGTAGCTATTCAGTAGATAGAAAAATGCATTCATTGTTTGTATAAACAACAAAAAGTATATGAATTATGAAAAGGTGTATGTATCTAAAAAAAAAAAAAAAAAAAAAAAAAAGATGGAAATAGACTGATGTGTAAAGTGAAATTATATATGGAAACGTGATTGTTCGGTAGAGCAATGAAAAAAAGTAACGTTAAAAAAAGTGTGTTGCCGTAAGCTTAAAATAGCCATGTGAAGTTCAGTGGTAATTGTGATGCAAAACAGAGAATGATGATATGAGATATTGATAGATGTATAGAGATGTTAAATTTGAAAAATCCATATTAAAAAAAGACATATTAAAAATCAAAAAGATCAAAAGTTGATTATTAAGTGAAATGTCTTTCAATCCAGCCAACATTTTCATCATATACAATATTTTTTTGATGACATTTTCTCGAACACACGGGTGTGTGGTACCTTGAACACAGATCGGTTTTGTTGAATCAAAAAGAAAACTATAACGAGTATGGCCACTGCCTAAATGAAAACTCCCTTTTTAGCTCCACTTTACATGAACTGGTTCATAAAAGCTTTGGAAAGGTGCGCAGAGCACTTCTATCCGTTTATCCAGGCTGTTTTCAGGCATTTGTAAGGCTCGGTTCACACTGGCACCAATGGAAAACTGATCCGTGTTAAACTGATCTGTGGAACCAATCAGTTCTTGTTTTGTTTTTTGTAATAAAACTGTTTATTGATAGTTTTCAAAAATAAACATTAAGACACAATAAGTACAAAGGATGAACAGATCAGTTTTTAAAGGCATCAGTTGTCCTTTCATGACTCTCCATAGTGTTTTAAACCAAGCATTTTAAGACCTGAAAATGCCCGATTACGAACGTGTAATGGGGATATCTGGCTGCATTTGCACAAGTTTCTCTTTGTTTTAATGTGCATAATCGCATCATGCTGTGTCTACTTCGGGGCCTTAAAACGTGGTGCCCCAAAACGCCTCTCTTGTACACTGAAACATTGTCCTTAATGGAGATTTCACACAAAGATTTTTCAGGGCCGTAAAATTCTAAAGCTGGCCACTAACGGTCCAATTTCTAGCGAAAAATCGTTAGAGCAATCAGAAATTCTGATCGGATTGGTTGTAAATAATCTCCATTGGTGGACACAATCGATTATGAACAAGTGAAAAAAATGTCGCCCGAATGAATTTTCGTCAAACGAAAATTTGGATTTTCTTGGTGGCCGTGATAGATAGGAAGCAACGATTGGTTAGTTGATGGTGTAGTGAACGATTTTTTGTCCAATCAGAATTTCTGATCGCTCGAACGATTTTTCGCTAGAAATTGGACCATTAGTGGCCAGCTTAAGTTTTCTGTGAAACCACCTGTGTAAACTAGGCCTCATCCTCCATGCTGTGCTAACCATAGAAACAGAGAGGAGCTGGTTATTATGGGTAAGAAGAATCATCAGAAGAACCAATGAGTTTCATGCAAAGAGAGTAGGAAAGGAAGTGATGCTCATAGCAAGCAATTACAATCCACTCATCTATATTTCTAGAGAAAGTTAGTGCCAGACTGTCAGGAGTAATACTTCAGCCTTTTCTCCAGTGTTAATAAACGAGGTCTATTAAGGCACAGGAAAAAGAAAATCAATGTTCATAAGGCCAGTAACCTCCTCACCTGTATGTCGAGGCTGCATCTCAGGCACCCAGTTCAGCTCCTTATAGAAATCTAAGGGGTGGGGTGGAAGAAAGAAATTAGAACTGCAGTGGTTAGATAGTGGGGCACACAAGGGGTTAAGTGGGAGGTGTGGTTATTTTAGGGAAGTAGAGAGGGAGGGAGGGGGGGGGGGGAATTGTCATCACCCAAACTGATAACCTACCCCTGTCACTCCTCTGTTTCCATAGCAACTGTCTGCATTCGAGGGGCCGCCAAAAACATGCAGCATGGATTTAATATATCTCTGCCTGATTTATTGTTTCAATTAGAGAAACAGACGTAGAAATGGGGGATGGGAGGCAATATGCTTATACACAGACCAGAGCTGCCTATCTCACGCCAGAGTTTTCATGTGGAGGGCTCAGTGCAGGCCTGCCTCCCTATGCTAGGCGCTCTGCAGAGGATGCAGAGGCCGTAACTGTTCATCTAACACACAGAACCAAAGGTCCTCCTAATATAAAGCAAGTTTGGAGCGACCGCAGCGATATACACAGGCTGATTTATGAAAGTTCTCTTTGGTTGGAGATAATCAAAGAATATACACGATCCTGTAAACGTAGCCTCGATTTCTTGACAATTTTCTGCGTTTAATAGGCAAAAGTTTGCAATCCTCACCTCGACAATATCAGACCATACTAGAGATTGCTAAAAAGTTGGTGAATATGGGCTGTTTTCCACTGAGAAACATGCTGAGATTTAATCACTTACCTCGCAATTTCTACAACAGTGATTGCAACGCCGCTGCAATCCAAAGGATGTATGGGCATGATTGCAGGGCGTTTGTATTTGTCACTTACGTTTTGGTAGAAAAAGCAGGCAGGAAAATATTTGAAATGACGAATTGTGGGAAAATTGCATAGCCTCGTGGTTAGTATGCAATATTCTTGCACTCCTATACTTTGTATAGAAGGGCAGTCGTCGATCCGGGAAAATTGCGCCTCAAATGCAGACCAATAACGGAAACATCCCGGCGTGGTTTTCATCAATTTAAAGTATATCTAGAACTTTGCGATCCAATCGTAATTCAGTGGAAAAAAAAGCCCTTGGACCGGGGGACCCACTACTGGAGCTTTGCGTAATTGCAAATTGCCCGCACTTTACTACATCACGGAAGTGCTGTGCTTTCCCAGAGGGATTCTGATTGGATACTCTAGCCAGTGATGTAATTGCTCCGGGATCACTACCACACTGCTGCAAGCCGCGTCTTGTGATTGCACCGCGATCAGCAAGCACTGCTAGTGGGTCCCAGCCCATATTATATACTTTTAATACTGTATAAGCATTTGTGTGTGTTGATTTATTGTCAGTTATGTAACCAAATGTGATATTTTATTGGTCTGTGAGCACTAAGAAGCCAATTTACTCTCACATTCATGTTTAGGTAAATATACATCTTCTTGATAAAACAGAAGGTGTCTGCAAATATTCAACTTTATGTGCGCAAAAAGGAACTTCTGTGATGCATTACTGCTGAATATAGACATCATTCCTTTATGTCCCTAGAAGCCAAACACACACCCAGAGCTATCAATGCTGAATATACAGTAGATATCATTCCTTTATGTCCCAAGAAGCCAAACACACACCCAGAGCTGCTGGTGTGCAGAGTGCCTACAGCCACTTCATTAGACTCATACTAATCTAACTTGCAGGCAGCTGTTTTCAGACTTTCTGGTCCTCATCAGCGCAAGCCATGGATTAATATAAATCTATCATGTAGGACTTGAGCAGCCAGTGTCACAGAGTATTAAGTAAACCTTATGAGGACCGATGAGTAACAGCTGCAATCATTTTATTATTAGCATGGCTCTGTAAATGAATAGGATATGCACACACTGCACTCCAGCAGTTCTGGATGTATACAGCACTAGTGCCCTGTACACTGATCACTGTGGAATAGTGGTTTCACCATTTGTGGTGTGGGGAGTGTTCGTATTTTCTATATCTATATTTTATATCTAGCCCTTTAGCTAACGTTCTATTCACATTTTTGCAGATATACATATTTTCTGGTCAATAGTGGGTAAGATTAAGAATAATATACTTTGTATTGGCCATTATACCCCGACATGTGCATAGATCTCTAATGGTATGTATGTGACTTATAGGGTATATATTGTATATTTTTTAACAGATGTTTGTATACAATGTGCCTCTGAGGAAGCGGCCTTTGGCAGTGAAACACGTGTCAGGCAGTCTTTTTATGTGAATTGGAACTCTGAAATTGTATCCATACGCTTCGTCCGCAATTTTGAAGATAGTGCATTTGAAGAATAAATAGAGAAACTGTTCATGTAAAGCCCCGCGTTTCTTGTTTTGGTGGAATGGTTCTGGATGTGAGTTTGACTTCAGGGACTTAAAAGAAGAAGAATGATTTGCATATTCAACAGCATGGGAAATCTTTCTTGCTCACATAAAGCTAAATAATTGCAAATACCTTCTGTTTAAGAAAGCAAATTCCTATTTAGCGTATTTTTAATTTGTTTTTTGGGTTTGTTTGTTTTTCCAGTAAGTGGGTTTTTGGTTGCTTTTTGTCCTTTTGTGGTTCTGCTCCAGTGGTCTAAACACTTTATTTTTTATGTATCTTAAGATCATTCATTTATATACCAAAATCAAGTTCAGCCTGAGTATTGCAATGTAGTGGAGAGTAACACTTCATTTCATGTATATCATATGTATACCACACTTACTATCTAACTTATTCTATAATAATTAAAAGGAGAAACATTTATTTATTGTTTATTGAGAAGCATTTATTTCCAATGAAGTCAGAAAAGGAAACAGAAAGATGAGGTCTCTCTGAGTCTTGTCGATTTTGCTCAGGTCTTCTGTCGTTTACAACAATCAGCTATAAAAGACGAGCATAACACAATCATGGAACTGGTGGAACATTCGAGTGATGAGACACTGGGAAGTCTAAGATCTGTAATATAAATTTAGAGTGAGGCCAAACACCCCTGATCATACGTTGGCTAATGGACACCGAATTTAGGCCCTTAGAAAGAAGATCACACGGACCCCAGCTACAGCTGAAGAAACCCTCACAACACCTTTATTCTTCTGGGCTCAGAGCGGTGGTCATTTTCAGGATCTCTGTGATGGAGAAGAAGGCAGTTCGCTTGTTGTACTGGTTGGTAGAATATATCAAGGTCTTTAAAGTACCCCGGAATTGGAGCCATTACAAATTTTATTGAAACCCATGGTGGGCCTCCAACATGCCATTGATGGTGATGGTAATTAGATCTTCATTGATAAGGCTAGCTGCATCAGTGTTGTACTGCAATGCATGGCTCAGAAAGTTGTAGCAGTTTACATTCTGGCTAAAATCATATCCTGTATTCTGCAGCACTTTCTTGTGATGGTTGCTATTAGCTCAGTAGGGGTTGGCTTGCTTATAATTTCATGCAAGCAAAATTCCAGAAATGGAGAAGACAGGCACCCCAGACACTCCAAGCACCTGGTGGTATAATCCACGAAGCTGACAGATGGTAAGTGGCCAGTTTTGTCTGACGGCATAGATGGTCTCACTGATGTTTCAGAAAAGCATCCCCACTTAAGGGAGATCCCCCAGGGGAGGCTGTTGTCAAATCCAGAAATCAGAAATCCAAAAGAGAAGTCTTTATCCAAAGCCCAGTGTCTTATCCATTCAAGCAATCCAGGCTGTTGTTAAATACGAATCAGAAATCCAAAAGAGAAGTCTTTATCCGAAGCCCAGTGTCTTATCCAGTCAGCAATCAAGGCTGTGGTCAAATACGAATCAGAAATCCAAAAGAGTGGTCTTTATTTGAAGCCAAGTGTCGTAACCAATCAAGCAATCAATAATCAGAGATTTATTAAAGCTACAAATTGATTTCTTGATTTATTTATATTTTTTGTGTGTGCACAAATCTGCAGCAGCCATGTACAACAAACGTCAGTTTAAGCATAGATTAGTATCAGTCAGTGGTTGTCCACAGAAAGTTGGAAGTAGTTATAGAAAGGGCCCATTTCCACTGAGTGCAAATTCGCATTTCGAAAATTTGCATGAGTAATGTGTTATGTGTATCTTATTGAAATCCTTAACCACTTAAGGACCGCAGTCTTAAACCACCCTAGTGACCATGCTATTTTTTACAAAATAGGCCACTGCAGCTTTAAGGGCTCTCTGCAGGGCCGTACAATTCAGCACACAAGTGATTCCCCTCCCTTTTCTGCCCACCAACAAAGCTTTGTGTTGGTGGGCTCTGATCCCTGCCAGCATGTTTATTTATTTATTTATTTGTATTTTTTTAAATAAATATTGCACATTTTTTATTATTTTCTTATAACCCCGCCCCCTCCCCCCGCTAGCCAATGACAGCGATCGACTGTCATAGGCTTCAGCCTATGACAGCGGATCTCTCCTGTGTGTCTCAGGGGGACAGCCGTGTCACATGGATGTCCCCTGTACAGCGCTGCCGAAGATCGCAGCACTGTACTATGTAAATAGACGCCGGTTTCGCCATCTAACAGTTTCCTAGCGGCAATCGCCGCTGGGAGGCTGATGACAGAGTGGAGCTCCGTCATTTAAGCAGGGATGCAATTTCTGCAATCTCCTCCCATTGGACTTACACCGATTGTCGTGGAGTGGTCCTGGGGCTGCCACCGTGTTCACACCAATCGGTGTGGATCGGTCGGCAAAAGGTTAAAAGAAAAAATTGGCCAGCTTGTTGCAGATTTATGCACCACACATCTGTTTCCCATGTAATTATTGTCAATTACACTAGACACATTAAAAATGTGCATACAAATTTGCATTAAATATTCTGAAAATTTGCATATGGAAAAAGCATGAGAACAGTAATATCCTTGTGGAAATGGGCCCTAACATGTCTTGTAAAAAACTCACACGTAAATCTGTCTTCCAGAACAATCACAGACAAGTGTTCCAGGTGACAATTATTGACTATGGATACCAGGCTTAACCAAACAGGCAGACTGGATGCTGGAATATTGTGGGGAACAAATTTATCATGGTGAAACATTATAGTTTTACCAGGAAGATGATATTCTCATGCATATTAATACATTTGCTTTAAAAAACTACAAACAGGAAAAATGGAGTCTTTAGTTAGTAAAGTATACCTGAACTGAGAGGACGATGGAGGCTGCCATGTTTGTCTCTCTTTAGAAAATGCCAGTAGCCTGGTTGTCGAGCTGATCTTTTGGCTTCACTAATGTCTGAGGCATGCAGCCAGGGGAGTCAGGGCACCTGATCTGTATTCTTGTTCTGTAGCAGTAACACTTTAACCCCCCTGTCAGTCCGATTATTTCCGGATTGTAGAGTCTAGCGGTGCAATTTTTTCACAAGCTTTTAGAACCTAAAACCAGGAAAAAAAATCACACCGTATAGAGATCTGCAGGGGACCCTGCACTTACCTCCCTAGGATCCAGCGCTGCAATTCTTCCTCCATCCTCTGGATGGTGCTGTACTCCTATAGTGAGATGGCTGTCTGACGTCATGACGACAAACCGCAATCTCAACTGAGGGATCCAGAGCCTCTGAGGAACGGAAGAAGAATGACTGCCAGCGTCTGGATGGGAGGTCAGCTGAAATGTCACCATGCTGCCGCTGTCTCCCTATACCTCTTGGCGGCTACCCCGAGTCAGGTTTGGGGTTACCGTTCCTTGCTTCTTTTTTCCACCCTGAGCCTGAGTCGGGGTTACCGCCAAGGAGGTAAAGTATGAAAAGCAGAGGATCATCACAGCATCCATACAGTAGCGGGCAGCTATGATTCCAAACATGCTGCCATTTCCTATTTCTTGTTTTTATTGAGTTTCCAGCATACAAGAAATAATGATACAATTACTATAGTTGAAGCAATAGTAGAAGATTTAACATTGTATTACATGCTGCCATTTTTGTTGTTGTTTTTCCATGTCAGTATTTTTTTCAGCCATTGCCATGGAGATGGAGCACCTGATCGATCTGCTCACTCGTTTATAGTCAAAAATGTGTTCATTAGGCATGGGATCAGCATGACAGTCAAGGAACTAGGATTTTATCAAAAGAAAAATGTAGAGAGTTCTGTATACTGCTTTGTAGAATGTTGTGCCTATGTAAATGTTGGAAATAAATAAATCTATTTTTCTTAAGCATATGCTTCCTTTCAGATTGCAAAAATACACATGCAAATTGTTCATAACATTCCAGCTCTGCAGATTTACGGTATTTGCCTGGCATTGTGTCTCTGGCGCAAGGCTCTCTCTCTTTCATAATGCGGATATTTGTAGAGCAGTAAGTGAAGGGGAAAGAGAGAGGAAGCTATTGGGAAGATATTTGGAGAGGGTAGAAAGATGTGGAGGGAGAGAGAGGAGGGGCAGAAGTAGAGAAGGCAAGAGAGAGGTGGGGAGGGTAGCAATTGAGATAGAGGAAGCAAAAGCAATGAAAGACAGAGATGGTAATACAAATAGATGAGGAAAAAAGAGGGAGATTGGGGAGAAAGAAGTAGGGTCAGACACCTTACACACTGCTCAGTTGCGGTGCAATTATTCTTCAATCGCACTGCAATGTAGCCAAAAGGTTGCATTGAACCTAACAGTGCTGTCCGCCCATAGCGTGAGGCTTACAGTGCCATTCAAGTATGCCTCACTTACAATGAAAAAACACAAAAATCCAGGCACATCGCCCGAAGTTACGACATTTAAATTGATTATTATGGAGGTGCTAAAGGGGGTGTGGCCAGCAAAATGGCAAAGTCAGTTTACTCTTCGCACACTCGCATGCAAATGTTCATACAAATGCATTCACAGAAATCAATCATCCAGGAACATCTGCTATCCCTACAGCTAAGTTAAAAGCCGGGGTCTTGGTACAAAAAATACATTTCCTGGCATAGCCACCTCCACCTCGCAGAGGTACCCCAGTATTTGTAGGTGTCATATCGAGAAAAATTCTTAAAACGTCATGTTTATTTTCAGCGGTTATATAGCATATACAGACCAGCACAACGTTTCGGGCGTCAGGCCCTGTGTCAAGTGCTTAAAGAGACTCTGAAGCCTCCTAAAATTGCACTTTTTATTTAACATTTCTCTTCAGCAGTATAACCCAAGCTAATCTGCTGCATCCCCGCAGCAGATCGCTGCATTTAAAACCCCCCAAATCCCCTGGGCTAAATGTGGGGAGCGCTTCCTTGTAGAGGCAGAGCTTAGCGCTGTTGCTCTGCCTCTGCTTGCGTCAATCCCCGCCTCTCCCCGCCCCTCTCAGTCTTCTTTCACGAAGAGGGGCGGGAAGAGGCGGCGATCAGTGTTGATTGATGCTAATGGAGGCAGAGCTACAGCGCTAAGCTCTGCCTCCCGGGCAGCAAAATCCACGACTTTGATAGTCGTGGATTTTTGCCCCGGTATTTGGGGGTTTTAAATGCAGCGATCTGCTGCGGGAATGTGGCGTTTTAGCTTGGGTTATACTGATGAAAAGAAATGTTAAATAAAAAGTGCAATTTTAGGAGGCTTCAGAGTCTCTTTAAGCACTGGTGCTGGTCTGTGTATGCTATATAACCGCTGAAAATAAACCTGAAGATTTGAAGATTTTTTCTCAATATGATTGGTTGAGTCCAGATTGGTATTGCATAGAATGGACTTACTTTTTGAGGCTTGATGGATCCTCATTCCGATCTGTGACTCCCAGTGGGAAAAGGGTTGAACCTGCTTTGTGTGTGTCGATATAACTCTGGACCTGTAACATGCATAGTGCAGACATGCAAGCATTCATTGCATCAAACTTCTAAAGATTAGGAGCGCATATGCTGACATTCTCTCTTGGGACAGATAGCGCATCAAAGAGATCCCCCAAGGGAGCTAACAAAATATATCCATGTGCAACATGCACGCACCAGTATAAGCTGTATGCATACTGACAATGGTCACAGATAAGGTCAGGAGGGAGTTCACTAATCTTTAGGACATCTACAAAGAATGTTATTTTGTACCAAAACCCCGGCTTTTAACTTAGCAGTACAGATAGCAGTGGTTACTGGATAATTGATTTCTGTAAATGCATTTGTATGAACATTTGCATGTAAGTGTGTGAAGGGTTACCTGACTTTGTCACTTCCAATGAAAATGCGCACGTGGTCCTGCTAATGCGCTACACCGAGTGCTTTACTGCGCCAGCGCCCAGCGGCAAATATACATTTAATAAAACATGTACTGAACATAAATAAAATTCATATTCAGTTGGTCAGTGTGCACGGTCCAACAAATAAAATATTTAAATATGAATGTGAGATTGGAGATTAGAAAAAAAAAACACAGGGACAATCTGGGCAGTACATTGTGTAAACTATACCACAGACAGTAAACACAGTGAATTAATACTCACAATGGTGGGTTGCTATTCAGGCAACCACTAGTAAGAACATGTGGGGAAGTACTGTCCCCACTCGGCCTATGAACTTCAAGTCTGGTCGCGGTTCTCAAAAAGTTGAATTTTAACATTTTAAAAAGAAAAGAACACGAGAGGCGTCCATAAAATCAAAATACACGATAGGAGTCAAAAAATTGACAACCCGTTTTACGACCAACAGCTGCTGACCTGATGAAGCAGGTGTTGGCTGTGAAACGCGTTGTCAAATTTTTTGTGCACAATAAAAGTCTGAATCTTGGGTTCAGTGAATCTTTTAAGGTAAGCTGAGACTTACCATTTATTTTATATTGTTACTGACTACAGGTGTGTATTTTGATTTTATGGGTGCCTCTCAATTTCTTCTTTGAATGAGAGAGTAATTTGGCTTCTTGGTGTACACAGATCATTAAAACATCACATTTAATATGAATATTGAAACTGACAATATATCCTCACAGACAAAAACAAATATAAATAAAAAATAACCCTTTCAGAAAACAAAATCACACCAAAAATGCGTGAGTATAAAAACAAGGCTGCAAAAAAAAAAAAAAAAAAAAAAATATCGACAGCTGGGCTTAAATTATCACTATGTAATTGGGGACTACAGTTCACCTAAAGTTACCAGAATGGTACCACGAATCAGCTCAACAAGTCCATAAAAACACAAATACCGTCCAAGACATGAGATGTAGATGCCAGTAGCCTGAAAGTCCCAAGGAAAATGCTGTGAATAATGTTCCTTACAGCCACACCAACTGTGTCATCCACGTAAAAAAAATCATGTGGATTGCCGCAGGAGCTGTCTCTCACCACCCATCATCAACCATCGGCACTAATGATACTGCGCTCTGATCGCCATGTATCACCCTAATGTGCTCCTGTGCTGGGCGGGCATGTAAGTGCTGTTGAGACAGATATATCAAAGTATGCGTGCTGAATGGTGGTGATGACCCACAGTGTAATGGACACTTTCCAGACCAGACCAATGCAAACATGGGAGCAATGCGTAGGTAAAGGCAAGTGAGATGTGGTGACCATAACCGCATTGTGCCAGAAAAGAACCACTGGCAGTAGGCATGGACAATTAGTTACCTCCCTTGATAGGTGTGCACACCGTAAAGTCACCAATGTCCTCAACGATGAGGTGCTTGGTCTCCACTGGCAGAGAGCTGAACTGGTATGCAGATGTACAATAAGGCCGGGTCTACTGCCACTCCTCCATGTTTCATGGACCTTATCTGCTTCTTGTGGCAAACATTCTTTGAAAGTCCCTTTCAATAAAGTATTTATACTTCCCGCAGTGGGCGGCTCACAGCGTGGGTGGTGTCCACCTCATCACCACAGCATGAGCCTTGCCCACCGCCAGAACACACATACAGTAGAGGAAGAGCCCCACAATGGGGAGGAATAATTCAGAAAAAGATATATTTGTTTCCTAACACCATAAAGGATAACAATGAATCACTCATATAATACAATAGACCCAAAACCAAGAACCAATGTTAATGAATAGCATACTTTTCCTTTAACACTTATGAAAGCATGCTAAGAATCTCCTAAGTCAGGGTAAACTATAAACCGTGTTAGCACATTTTTTATGCTTCAGCATTTTTGGTGCAATTTTCTTTTTCTAAGGGATACAGTAAATCTATGCTGTCCTTACTATCCTTTCAGCCACCGTCCCTATGGTCTTATTGGACTGAGGTGAAAGCCTCGTACATATGCAGGACGGGTCCTGGCTGAGAGGACCCACCGCTAATAAAAATCTAGCTTGTCTACAGCCGACCCCGACCTCCAGTCCCTTGCAAATCAACTCGGCGGAACACTGGCCAAGGGCATTGTTCTCTCACTTGCCCTGCCCACTCTGCTGTCCCTCCTCCCCCTGTAAAGCCTGGGTTCCACCCTGTTGCCTAAGTCTCTGCCAGGCGACAGTCCTGGTACCTGTGTATAAGGCTGAAAATCTTTGCCACCTACTAGGTAGTTCTAGGTTAGGCTATGTTTGCAGAATTGCATATGTTCTCCCATAATCTGTTGCCTCCTAATATTTTGTATTCCACAGAAGCCTAAATGGTCCTCTTAAATCAAAGTAAAGTGTTCCATCTAAGGAATAGGGATGGTCAATGAGAGGCATATCATTTTGAGTTGATGCAGCATTATGCAAGTTTTGTATGCAAATGTATGCAGCTTGAAAATAAATTTGCATAAAAAAATTGCATAATCCTACATCAACTCAAAATTATTTGCAACTCATTGCCCATCCCTACTAAGGAATACTAAAAATATGACTGCCGCCATTTAACATGAAAATATTGATACAATATTTTTTTCCCAGAACATATCACCTTCTAATGCAATACCAATGAGATATGCTTAAATTGGTGTGCAGCAGATATGAGATTACCCCTTGGAAATATTTATAAATACCACCAAGTATCATGACACAAAGTCACATGTAACCAATATAATCATACATAATATAATAACAAGGTTTATTTAGGACATATAAAAAAATAGAAAGATTAAAAAACAGTTAAAAAGGTCAAAGGTTGCCATTCATGTCTCAATCAATATATGAATGGAACACTCCCATCACAATCCCATACTAACAAATGTACAAAACCAATACACTGATGTAGATTGTTATAAAAAGGTTGCTGTGCAGTATGCAGCACTCCATACATAAACACCAAACACTGTTCAAAATACAATACATGTGTCTAAAAAGAACTCATTTAACAATAAATACTGTAGGTAGGAAAGTTCATAATACAAGCAAAAAAACTGCCAAGTGCAGGGACTAATTGTAGCCTGGTGACTAGCTATGTAGCTATGAGACGGGTGATGCGGGCATACGGTGCTGGGGTGGTTCTGGGGGTCTCAAGACCTTTTTAACTGTTTTGAATTGTTCTTCATTTTTGGATCCATTTAAAATCACCTTTACTATATGATTACATCAGTTATATGTGACTTTCTGTGATAATGGACGGTATTTATAGATCTTTCTTTTGTTTGAAAAAAAATCTCCTGGATGGATCACAATGAGCAAACTGGGATGCAGCTATAATCTGTGACTCAGATCAGCATCTCAGCACTGCTTCCTTTAATATAGAGACTAGCTAGAAAATATTTAAAGGATACCTAAACTGCGTGCATTTAAAAACACCGTGCGCTATTTTGGGCACAGCCTGAACTGAAAAAAAAAAAAACCCATTTGGTTAAGGACGCATAATATAGTGGAAGTAAAATATCAGTTATTAGTAGCCCTGGTGGGCAACTAATAACCCCCCCCCCCCCAGTGGGCAACTTATAACACCCCCCCAGACAACTAATAACCCCTTAATTATGGTGGGCAACTAGTACCCCCCAACCCCCCGACTACTAATACCCTTTCTGGTGGGCAACTAATACCCAGTTCCCTCCCCCTTTGCCCCCGCTATTGGTAGCCACTGTTCACATAGCGGGTGCTCATTTTTGTCACCTTTTTTTAGCTGCTTCGTCTAAACTCGCCTTAATGCTCAGAATGGTGTAGCGTATCTGTAATCCAAAACTTTGCTTTTATTGCACCAAGTGGTTATACAGCATGGAACAACAAGCACAATGTTTTGGGCTTTCCCCCCTTTGTCAGGCACTTGACAAAGGTCAGGCAGCTTGAAATGCTGTGTTTGTTTTGCTATGCCTATACCTGCTTGATTTATCTCATTTGAGGGTTGAGTCCAGTTAGTGGATTACAGCTACATGTTCGGTCCTCTGGAGGCATGATGAACCTCTTCACCTAACTTGACTCCTCGGGATTTATGGTTATACCTTAGGCTTGCGGATGAGCCCCTACACTCAGCAGCATAGTCAGGGGCGTAACTAGAAATCACTGGGCCCCCCTGCGAATATTTGGATGGGGCCCCCCCCATAGGTGCCAAATAATCGTAATGGGGCAGCGTTTCACTGTAAATTAATTGTAAAGTGGGCAGCATTTTACCAGACAATCGTAATGTGGGCCAGAAAATCGTAATGTGGGCAGAGTTCACCAGAAAATCGTAATGTGGGCCTTTAGAAAATCATAATGTGGGCAGAGTTCACCAGAAAATCGTAATGTGGGCACCAGTCACCAGAAAATAGTAACGTGAGCAGCAGTCACCAGAAAATTGTAACGTGGGCAGCATTTACCAGACAATCGTAATGTGGGCAGCGTTCACCAGAATATCGTAATGTGGGACAGAAAATCGTAATGTGGGCAGAGTTCACCAGAAAATTGTAACATGGACAGCATTCACCAGACAATCGTAACTTGGGCAGTGTTCACCAGAAAATCGTAATGTGGGCCAGAAAATCGTAATGTGGGCAGCGTTCACCAGAAAATCGTAACGTGGACAGCATTCACCAGACAATCGTAACGTGGGCAGTGTTCACCAGAAAATCGTAATGTGGGCCAGAAAATCGCAATGTGGGCAGCAGTCACCAGAAAATCGCCATCTGGGCAGCAGTCACCAGAAAATTGCAATGTGGGCATCAGTCACCAGAAAATCCTAATGTGGGCAGCAGTCACCAGAATATCGTAATGTGGGCAGCAGTCACCAGAAAATCCTAATGTGGGCAGCAGTCAGTCACCAGAATGTCGTAATGTGGGCAGCAGACACCAGAAAATCCTAATGTGGGCAGCAGTCACCAGAAAATCGCAATGTGGGCAGCAGTCACCAGAAAATCGCAATGTGGGCAGCAGTCACCAGAAAATCGCAATGTGGGCAGCAGTCACCAGAAAATCCTAATGTGGGCAGCATACACCAGAAAATCGTAATGTGGGCAGCAGACACCAGAAAATCGCAATGTGGGCAGCAGACACCTGAAAATCGCAATGTGGGCAGCAGACACCTGAAAATCGTAATGTGGGCAGCAGACACCTGAAAATCGTAATGAGGGCAGCAGACACCTGAAAATCGTAATGAGGGCAGCAGACACCTGAAAATCGTAATGTGGGCAGCAGACACCTGAAAATCGTAATGTGGGCAGCAGACACCAGAAAATCATAATGAGGGCAGCAGACACCAGAAAATCGTAATGAGGGCAGCAGACACCAGAAAATCGTAATGTGGGCAGCAGACACCTGAAAATCACAATGTGGGCAGCAGACACCTGAAAATCGTAATGAGGGCAGCCGACACCTGAAAATCGTAATGAGGGCAGCAGACACCTGAAAATCGTAATGTGGGCAGCAGACACCTGAAAATCGTAATGTGGGCAGCAGACACCAGAAAATCGTAATGAGGGCAGCAGACACCAGAAAATCGTAATGAGGGCAGCAGACACCAGAAAATCGTAATGTGGGCAGCAGACACCTGAAAATCACAATGTGGGCAGCAGACACCTGAAAAACGTAATGAGGGCAGCAGACACCTGAAAATCGTAATGTGGGCAGCAGACACCTGAAAATCGTAATGTGGGCAGCAGACACCTGAAAATCGTAATGAGGGCAGCAGACACCTGAAAATCGTAATGTGGGCAGCAGACACCTGAAAATCGTAATGAGGGCAGCAGACACCAGAAAATCGTAATGAGGGCAGCAGACACCTGAAAATCGTAATGTGGGCAGCAGACACCTGAAAATCGTAATGAGGGCAGCAGACACCTGAAAATCGTAATGAGGGCAGCAGTAATGTGGGGCTGTGGTGGGCAGCGAGCGGCGGGCAGATACATACCTGCTTCCGTGCGTTCCATTGGAGACTTCTCCCTCTAGCGGCTGACGTCACTTCCGGAAGTGACGTCAGCCGCTAGAGGGAGAAGTCTCCGATAGAACGCACGGAAGCAGGTATGTATCTGCCCGCCGCTCGCTGCCCACCACAGCCCCACAGACACTTACGAGCTGGAGGGGAGCACAGAGGGGAGAGCCCCGAGGTGAGGGAGAGGGGGGAACTACCCCTCTCCCCGCCGACTGTGGGCAAGGCTTTCCCCTCATGCTGCCACCCCTCCAGCACCCACAAAACGGCCCCAAGCGGGCCCCAGGGGGGGCCGGGCCCCCCCGCGGGCGCAGGGGCTGCAGGGCCTATTCCTACGCCCCTGAGCATAGTGTACAGACCTGATCTGATCTCTAAATGCTGGTCATTCTACAGACACAAACTGTATTCCACAGGGACTTTAACCAATAATACAGAATATTTTATATAGAGACCTGACCTCCCTTCATACTGAGAGCATCACAGAAATACAGGAACTATTTTCAGTGCATAATACTGAATTTATAGAAGAGGGGGGATTCAGCTCATAGAAACGGCACCACACATGATTAATGAAAAAATATATAAATCACACTTTAATAGAATATATTTCTTCCAAATTCATCATAAAAACATTAAAAACGGTGCACACCACAAAAAAATCCATGTATGAAACCATCAATGCTCACAATAATAATGCATAATAATAAATAGATCAATAATCTCAGATCAGATGTGGGTGCTCAGTACAGAGCACTCCAACATCAGTATGAACCCGGGTTCAGTACCTCCTATAGTGGTATAAAGTGCAAACAGTGCTAAAGATGTGGAACATTATACATGATAACATGAAACCGTGTATATAGATAAAATAAATAGAGACACCTGTATAAAGTGTCATAGATGACTACCATACGTGAAGGATAGGAGTGATTTGAGAGAGACAGTCCATGAACAAGCAAGCATGTGATGTGGACAAGAAGGAGGAATACTTAGCCGGGTGCCGAGAATCAAAGGGAATGGTGGTGGCAATGGAGACCCTCGGTGGACACTTCCACCGATTCCGCGGCCGTCACGCCGCTTCTTCAAGAAGTACGAGGGGATCTCTGGCTGGTTACAGCGGATACCGCTGTTTAAATGTCGGAGGAACGCCTGTCACGCATGTACGCCGGCTGCAGCGTCATGCGCGACGTCAGTGGGCGGAGTGGGTGGACGGAGAGTAGAGAGGACCAAGAAGGCCTACGTTGGAGCGCATGAGGCGGAAGTAGGTGTGTATAGTGACAGAACAAGCATTTGAAAAGAATTTGTATGCAGGCATATGAAGCGAAAACTCATAAATCATATTGAGGGTCACATACAGTCACCATATACACCATAACACCATAATGGCTACATAATGAGACAGTTTAGAGAGGCAATGAATCAGCAATACTGCTATTGTGATTAGATGTCAACCAGAGACTCAGCACATTGCAATCCTAAAGGGGAGACCCGCGTGGACAAGCCCCGTGCGGGACAAAATTATCCCACAAAAGGGCTTACCCACCCCGCATCTCCAAATACACATACAACCATCGAACATATGAGACCAATACATGCATATATAACCAATACAGATTGTCCATTTTATACAGCCTTCCAGTATATAGTCTGTACACAAAAGTACTATCCATAGGGAACAGCGTCGCAAAATCACAAAAAAAGCCGGCGAAAAACCGCGTATGGGGAATCCATGAATCCAGAGTAAGTCCAAATGAGTCCACAAGTCCACATAAAGGTAGTCCCATATTGTACCAGGTAAGGAATATCGTTATATAAATACATACATATACAATCACTTGGTCATTAGTCCGCGGTCTTTGTTGGATAAGGTCAGTCCTTTTCTTATTTTTCGCAGTAAAGAAAGCCTGTTTGACCACTTTTTTGGGGTATCCTCGATCCACAAATCTTTGTTGTAAGTCCACAGCCTGTCGCAGTCGGTTTTCTATAAAGGTCAGTGATTACAGTACCATCCTCCTGTACCTGAATCAATAGGTCCAAAAATTCAGCTCGTGAAGGGGACATCTTAATAATTGCAACAGAAACGTATGAAGCTCTGAAAGTGTACTGTCCTCCATTTCCAGAAAATATTTAACAGTGGATAAGGCCCAATCGTGTGAGATGTTTGTGTACAGTGATTCTACGTCACAGGTAAGTAATAACGTCCCTGGCGGAACCCGAAGATCTTCCAGTATCCTTAGGAGGTCCATGCTGTCCCTGCAACAATAGGTCTACCGGGAGGTTCAACAAGGGTCTTATGAACTTTGGGGAGCATGTAAAAGGTGGCAATCATCGGTGTTCACTGTGGACTCATTCTCAGACTCAGTAAGTAGGTCCATCAGATCATTAAGAGCTTGTCTGTCCATTTCGTTAAGGTCCGGTGCACTGATGGTGGGTGACTGGAAGTGTTTTCTAAAGGCCAACTTTTCTGACAAATTGATAATGCTCAATACGTTGGTCTCGAGTGGTCCCACACTTTCCTGCGTTTCTGATGTTGGGGTGTGCGTAGCAGATCCCTGAGTCTGCTTACGCCTGTGGCCCCCCCCGTCTGGTTCGCCTTCGGTGTCGGTTGATAAAAAATCGTCACTGTGTGTATCTGACTGATCCATATTGTCCTGTCCCCTAGGATTGGCCGGTGGTGGTTTGTTTGGCCTAGGATTCTTTGGATCATATTGGGGCTTGGGATTACCACCCCTTGGTTGTGGTCTGGGCCTGGGTATAATGTTCCACATCTTTAGCACTGTTTGCACTTTATACCACTATAGGAGGTACTGAACCCGGGTTCATACTGATGTTGGAGTGCTCTGTACTGAGCACCCACATCTGATCTGAGATTATTGATCTATTTATTATTATGCATTATTATTGTGAGCATTGATGGTTTCATACATGGATTTTTTTGTGGTGTGCACCGTTTTTAATGTTTTTATGATGAATTTGGAAGAAATATATTCTATTAAAGTGTGATTTATATATTTTTTCATTAATCATGTGTGGTGCCGTTTCTATGAGCTGAATCCCCCCTCTTCTATATTTTCTACATGCTCTGGCACACACGGGGGACATGAGTGCAATGTAACTTTGTACATATAATACTGAATTTGGTAGATTCCTCCATTCCATCCATTGTAAGCTATTGACAGCTACAGATTTGTACTCCGTCAAGTGACACAATGCTGGCATGGCCAGCAGTTTAGCCGATTATCAACTGGATATCTGCTGAAATCTGATCGAGCCTGACGGCACAAGGTCTCGAAGAGTGTGCTACTACTACCGAATGGATTTCTGATCTGATAAGAGAGCAATCAGCCAATTCCGGCCATAAAGCTAGCAATTCAGATTCAATCGACAAAGCGATCGACTTTATTAAGGAATCGACTTCAGTATGGTTGATCGAAAGTAGATCGACTAGTAACTCACACACTACAAACGATATCCCATGCGATTCACCTTTACATTCAATCTACCTGATGTTTTGTCTCCATGCTCTGAATGCAAAAATCGATTCAGAGTTGATTGAACGACATGTGAACAGTAGCCGATTCCTTTGCGATTGACCGATATCTTGCATCCTGCTCGATTGACTAAGCTGGTCGATTCGACATGATATCAGCCACTTTTCATCAATTGGGAATTCTGGAACACACTCAATTCTATAAAATGATTGAATCAAATGGTTGACAGTACAGCCAAATTGCTAGATGCATGGCCACCTTAATAATTCCTTGTAGGCCTACCAGAGCTATAAAAAAGCTCAGCATGTATGTGGGGATCGCGGCATAGACTGAGGATAACAGTCTGTACAAAGCTCTAGAACCTTCTTTGGGTTTTTTTTATCGTTACACATGACATAGTTTGAAAAATTTCAATTTTCATCCTGTCCCCTCGACAAGTTACAGGAAGTAATAATTGACAAGAATAGAAAAAAATAATATAAAGGGAAAAGGTTAGAACTTGTCAGGCTTGAGATTTGTATTTTTGTTTCTGTGTCCCCACAGTAAGGGGTGGTATGTCCAATGCTTCCTATCTTGATTCTTTGCAAAATCAGTGTTGCCAACCTCGTAAAAAAAATTTACTGACAAAGCTCAAAAAATGTAGTGATAGAACATTTTTTTTTACAGACGCCCCACGCAAAAAACACCGGCAATCACCTGGGGCACGAATGAGGAAGAAAAAAGCAGAGACAGCGGTAGACACTGGACAGATAAAGTATTAAAGGGACACTATCAAACCAAGTGTTCTAAAATGACAATGTGCAAATAATGTCTAAGTAGCTGTGTAAACAATTTCCTACTTTTCATGTCAAATATCAGAGGCAAAAGCTTTAATTCATTGTGTAGGATTTAGCTTTTTTGGAGCAAATCATTCTCAAAAGGGATGTCTGCTTCAATGCACAGCCAGTGTTGGTTTTTTGGCATATCAGACAACAGAGTATTTTTCTCTGAAAGCAAATAAAAAAAAAGTATGAAAAGCTGTGGTGTCACAGCCAATTACAAATGTTTATAACAAGTTACATTTCCTCTGCTCTCTTCAGACACTTCCGTCAGAGAGACAGGACACAGGACTTTCTCTCACACACACAGGATTAACAGATGCACAGTGAGGGAATTCCCCTTCCTCTCATGGCTCACTCTGCCGTCAAATTAGATCAGTTTAGAGTGAAAGGAATTTGATACAGTAAACAAAAGAGATACTCTTTCAATCCCAAGTTAAAAAATCTGTTAATCGGTAGTGTTGCTTTAATACACGGGGGCACCAGGTGATGTACATCTACATTTGGGGGAACACGGCCAGGAGTTTCCGTCACGCTCATGATTATCACATACCGTTACCGCCGCGCACCCGATCGAGCATGTTGGCCCTAGATTTCTCAGCATTTCCAATTGATACATGCAACCAATTTCGGCCCGAAATAGTTTGAACTGACGATCGGACATACTCTTGGTGGCACCGATTTTCATCAGATTCAATAGTAATTAATCAAATTTGTATATGTGTACGTACCCGAAGGTATAGTGTTTGGTTACACGTTCACAAGATATCACAAATCATCGGTCTCTCTCTGATCTGATATCAATCAGGCAGTATTGTTTTACGAAATTCCTCTCACTATTGATCAGTCTTTCAGCGCACATCCTTTTGGTAGCTGATACCCCTGCCACTTGCATCGCACTAAACTGTTGCTGTACAAAGCTGTTTGGGCATAGATACCCTGCAACTACCACCCACTGTCCAGTCAATAAAAAAGACAGCCTTTTCTATCAAGTTTCATTCAATATTTTGATTTAAAGTGAACCTGAGGTGAAAGTGACATGGAGGCTGCCATATTTATTTTCTGCCTGGCTATCCTGCTGATCCTCTGCCTCTGGTACTTTTAGCCATAGACCCTGAACAAGCATATGCAGATCAGATGTTTCTGACATTATTGTCAGATCTGACAAGATTATCTAAATGCTGGTTTCTGGTGTGATGCAGACACGACTGCAGCCAAATAGATCAGCAGGGCTGCCAGGCAACTAGTAGTGTTCAAAAGGAAATTAATATGGCAGCCTCCATGTCACTTTCACCTCGGGTTCACTTTAAGTTGATTGACTGAGACCTTAGTTTTTAATCATGTTTCATTTGATTCCCAAAAACATACAGATAAATGAATTGGCTTCCCCCTAAAATGGCACTATACATACATATATAGACATATCACTATGGTAGGGATTAGATTATAAGCTCCTCTAAGGGGGCAGTTAGTAACTAGACTATATACTCTGAGAAGCGTTGTGTAGTTGTGAACGCTATATAAATACTAAACACTAAATAATAATAATAATTTCATTCAATTTCCTTATAACATGTTCCAGATGATTAAAAACATCTACTAGTGTATAGGTAGCAATATAGAGATCTGAATTTAGACCCAATGCTCTGTGGATGTTTACAGTGACCCCTCAATACAGATCTAAGCTGCACACTTGCATAATGTCCAATACAGCTAACACCTGTTGTGTAATATATGGTATATCTCACCTCCTCCTCCCAGTAAGGTTATAGTACTCACGTTTGTGGTTATTTTTCCTATGGAAAGGGATAAGATATCTCTCGGCATTCTCCTCACCCTCTTCCTCGGCCAGGTGAGTGTGGGTGTAGTGGTAGCTGAGGCCAGGCCGATTCTTGTACCTCTTGCCACAGACTGGAGAAGAAATGTAAGCAAGTCATTCATTTGTAAGCTATCATACAGGTTTTCTACTCAACAGCTATACTAGTATTTAAGTATGTCATCTCTATAAACACCACTATATGTGCTTTTGGCAGCAGAAGCAGGCACAATTATAGTCCCAGTTCAGCCTCCTGTTTTATTTATGTATATGGATTAGCACGAATGACCAATTCCCAGCGTTTTTTGCATTGCACATCGGAATCTTTTTTCAATGATATTGAATGTACCTAGCTGGCTGGTTCCTTTTGCACAATTCCTTGTTGGGATGACACTGCAATGTTATTGGACAGACAGTTGTCTGCACTCTTTCCCCATTTTACAATCATTGAAGTCATACAGTAATCAAGGAGGGGCTGGAAGGGGCAGCTGAGAGATTAGCTCTTTGTGGCCAGCACTGCAGCTACAGTTCAAGAGATCTCCCTGTCCCTGTTAAGTGTTTAAATAATTAATTAACCGTTTCTACACCCTATGCAGTGTATTTATATAAAGTATAAATACAAGGGCAACAGACTTGGGAGGAGGAAGAGTGTGCATTGCTGTGCAAATGTATTTTCCTCTACGGCCCAAAGCATAGCTAGCACTGTTAACCCTCTACTATCTTTATTGCCTTGCTGGTACTTTCTTTAGCTTTTATCACTATCCATATGAAGAGAAGCTTGAACAGAGGTGCCAGAATAGAGTAAAAACAGCGGCAGTGGTGGGCTTACCTCTCCAACAAGTAAAACACAGACTGTGTTGATTAAAGTTTTAACAAGGATACCGTTTATTTAAGTTCTCCACAATGCAATGCGTTTTGCAGGTTCTATCCCGCTTCACCAGGCAATCAAAGGAGCAAAAACTAGTACAAGTCTGGGTCCAAGCCAAATGCCACTATCAACATCTACGTTATTAGCTGTGCATTGCCCATAGCATGGGTTGGATAGATATAGCAGTTGTCCTTATGCTGGGGTAGAGGGAGGGAAGCATTGTTAACTTTGACAGTCACAATGATTCCTAAGCATGACCCTGAATCTGGTCCAGCAGAGTGTACACTGGCATTCAAAATGTGCAACTCTGAGGCCCCTTTTACACTTGCCTTGCAATTGTGCATTGCGCTACCCTGTTTTACGCAACAACAATGCAAGGCAAATCAATGGGACCTATCACACTTACGGCATTGTGCTGGAAGTCCCCGATCGTCCACTAAGCTGTCACAAAGTCAGTGACAAGTCAAGGTGGAAGTCAAAGGGTAATGACCCCTGGACTTCCACATCAGAAGTAATGTAAGTCAATGGATGACACAGAAATTTTTAATTTTAAATATGTTGTCGGCGGCGGTGCAGCGTGGATTACGATGGGGAAACCCAGGGAATCCCAGTGATGTACTACTAGGGATTACGTCACTGGGTGAGGAGAGGCGGGGTGGCGCTTTACATATGAGCCTGTGGGCGCACTCTGCCTCAGGGTCATATGAATGACGTTTTGTGCATGGCAATGCGATGGGGAGGAGCATCGCACCGCAGACTCACTGGCCAGGTGCAAAACCGGCCTCAATTGTAGCCTTTGCTAGTTGTGTAAACAATTTGTGTAGCACTTACTGTCACACACATAGGGCTTGTCTCGATCTTCTAAGGCTGAGGGATCTTGTCTCTTTTTCAAGCCTCCGATTCCACAGGCCTACAGGAAATACGTTATTACGTTGTGTTGTTTCTTTCTTCAGCATTCCACCCTCTCTATTACGCCTTCCACATCTATCATGCCAAACATTTCCATCCATACCATATTCCGAATTTCATTCATTCTAAACTTTTTGCTCACTGTTTTCACCCAGCCTTACAACAATCCTATACCAATGACTAATAGTGATGGTGATGGCGAGGAGAACTCCTGGAGAAGACTGTGGTCTGTTTGATCAGCTGATAGATTTGAAAAGCTCTGATTGGCTGAGATCACATCCAGCTTTAGCACATGATCGTGAATAGCAAATCAGAGACTTACATATCTATCACCTGACCAAATTGATCACATGCTTCTCCATGAGTTCCCATAGACATCGCTAATGACTAACATTGCCATCCTTTTACTTCAAAATTAATTCATTTAAGTGGACTTATGATAAGAGCTGAATATTCATTCTTAAATTATCAAAGTGTATCTCCAGTCACAAATATGTATAACAAATAGGAAAAGTAATTGATATCATTTGATCCATCAATGATTGGTGTATAATTCCCCATGTGAAGCAAACTGAGCTTGTGTTTTCCATCCCTGACGTGCCCAGGAAGACCCACATGGGTGAACAATTCTAAAGCCACCTTAATTAAGCAGCTCTTGCCGGTGCACTTTTCCTGCAGGTCCACCACTCCTGCTTCACTTAGAACTCCAACACAGTAGAAAAGGCACTCCATAGGCTTTAGACTTTAATTTGTGGTTTATTGGAGCATGGACACATAAATGTTACGGGTCACCTGACACTTGAGGAAGGGTCAGGCGTTCAGTAACATTTATGTGTCCATGCTCCAATAAACCACAAACGAAAGTTTGAAGCCTGTGGAGTGCCTTTTTCTACTGTGTTGGAGACCCACATTGGTTGGCTGGCACAACAGCTGAGGTAGGCATTTAGACAACACAACAGAAGTCTGAAGGGGAGGAAGGGTATATCCTGCCGTCTGCTGGGCACTCCTATATTAGTTGCATCCATCTGCTGTGAAAAGCTGAAAGAGCAGGCTTCATTGCCATATTTGAACTATTTACATTGAGAATGAAGAGATAAAGCAGATGTGCAAATCATTTTGGAAACTGTCTATACACTTTAAGCTAGTGCAGGCTTACTTTTAACATCTTCATATGTGCTACCAGGACGGTCTGGAATTTGTTTAACCAAGAATGCAACCATGTGACTACACTCATACTGTAGATCTTTCTGCTACTCTGGCCTTAGTCCAGTATGTCCCAGGCAGAAAAGTTAAAAACGTTTGTCACATAGCAGCAGGCAATTTTTAATAAATCCAGGCTAGAAGGTGGGGAGAGGGAAACTAGTCATGAAAAATGTGGGCACTGCACATGAAATAGAAGGCTGTAAGCAGGAAACAAAAGCTGCAAATGGTGGCTGCATGGCTGCTAGGGATGGTCAATGAGATAAAAATAATTGCATACAAAATTTCCATAATTCTGCATCAACTCAAAATGATTTACATCTCAGTGACCATCCCTAATGGCCGCACATGAAGAGAGTAGCATTTGCACATGGAAGAATGGAGTCACCAGGCAAGGGGCGGGTTCATGGAATAAGAGGCTGTTGAACATGCAAATTAGACATGGAACAGGGGGATACATGTGGAATGGGAGGGCCGTTGGCATGGAAAGCCTATTATACATGGGGGAGGCTGCTCTATGAGGAAATGGAAAAGGGGGGAGGTATGTCTAAAGAAAGTTGACAGAAATTCTGCCCTGCTCCCATCTCCAGTCATATTCAATGTAAATCAAGCTAAACAAGGCTAAAATAATGAGAATAAAGCTTTTAAAGAGACACTGAAGCGAAAAAAATAAATTATGATATAATGATTTGTGTAGTACAGCTAAGAAAAAAAACATTAGGAGCAGAGACATGAGTCTAATATTGTTTCCAGTACAGGAAGAGTTAAGAAACTCCTGTTGTTATCTATGCAAGAGAGTCATTGAGCTTCATGACTAGAGCTCTGTCTTCTGAAGCTTGTTATCTCAACTTTCAGTTATTGTATCTTCTTTTTTCTCTGCAGAGGACAGGTCAATAGTTCACTGGGCTGCTCTGTAAAATCATTTAGAATGCTGAGTAGTGTGTAAACTGCAAATATTAGAGAATGATGCAATGTTATAAAAAAAAAAAATACTATAGAACTAAAAATAAAAATATGAGAAGATTTTCTTTGCTTCTAATGTTCTAGTAAATATCTGTACTACACAACCAATTCATTATATCATGATTTTTTTTCACTTCAGTGTCTCTTTAAGAGTAAACCTGCACAGTTCCAATAATTTAAAATGAATATTCATGCTTAAAACACATCTGAACTAAAGAGAAAAATTGGAAGCAATCAAGAGGACAGTGTGTACTGCAGCAACACGTGGCAGCTTGTGGTCTTCATTTTTTAAAATACATGGCATATTTCAAATAAAGACCACAGACAGGTAAGAAATTGGGTGGTTGTTTGCATATTTTATGTTCAGATGCACTTTAAAGAGAATCTGTACTCTAAAATTCTTACAATAAAAAGCATACCATTCTATTCATTATGTTCTCCTGGGCCCCGCTGTGCTGTTTCTGCCTCTCCCTGCTGCAATCCTGGCTTGCAATTGCCAGTTTTATGCAGTGTTTACAAACAAAAGACATAGCAAGTGATACGCTGAGAGTAGCTCAGTGTGTGAGTCATATAGCGTGTGCAGGGGGCCTGGAGAGGGTCTGTATAGCCTATATCCAATCACAAGCAGCACAGCACATTCCAGCCTGACTACCTCAGCCCGACAGAGCAGAGAAGATTAGATCATATAACAGAGATAATACAGCCACTGTGCAACTATGAAAGGCTGCAGTTAGACAGACCACATTAGAACAGGTATAGGAACTTATAGGATAGAAGAAATAAGGATGAAAATTTTGTTACAGAGTCTCTTTAAGCCCAGTCATGGTAGATTCTATGCCACTAAACTGCTCACGCCATGTAATGTTATTGTTGCCGTATCACCTTCTAATGTAATTTAGTACAACAAGCACCTGCGTGAAACTTCCCGTGTTGGTCCATGCGTTCAGCGCTCTTCCGGGCTGGAGGCCCACCTGAGGGAGCAATACAAATGAACCGGGATTGCAGCGTCAGTGCTACAGACATTTCAGTCCCTATTCATTTTACATCGTATCTCCAGTCACAGAAATAGGACAGTATTGCTTTCCAAATGGTCAGGCTTAATTCCAGTAGTCTAATATACAGTATAGTAAAAAACTGTATCTGTAGACCTGATCCTAAACAGAACATTTCTGGAGCCCCGTATTCTTATTTGGGGTTTAAGAGCTGAAAATGTCAGTGTGAAGACCTGTTTAACAGCACACTTACATCATTGCTGTCCTTTCAGCTCCCACACAGAGAAATTATGACATATTGAACTTTTAAAGGACAACCGAGGTGACATGTGACATGATGAGATAGACATGTGTATGTATAGTGCCAAGCACACAAATAACCAGGCTGTGTTCCTCTTTTTCTTTCTCTGCCTCAAACAGTTAAACATCAGGTATGCAAGTGACAGTTTCCCCAGGCGGGCAGGGCAACCTCACCCCGGGCGAGGAGTGGGCGTTAGAGGACTTGAAAGGTCGTGAGGACCTGATAATTAAACCAAGCGACAAAGGGGGCAACATTGTTCTGATGGACAGAGAGATGTATGCCGGAGAAATATATAGGCAGTTGGGAGACAAAGCCACGTATTCCAAAATTGAATGTAACCCCTTTCAACATGTAGCTGATGAGCTGAATTTTCGGTTGCTTCTGGGTTTGAGGAATGGCATCCTGGATAGGGAGGAATATGGGTACATGTTTGTGGAGGAATTCACGAAGCCTACCATGTACGTTCTCCCAAAAATTCATAAGGGTGTCATTCCTCCACCGGGTCGACCGATCATTTCAGCTGTGGCAGGGCCCTGTGAAGCCGTGGGCAGATACCTGGATCAAAAATTACAACCGCTTGTAAGGAGGCTACCCTCTTACGTGCGAGATTCAATGGAGGTATTAAATAGAATCAATGGCTTCAAAATGGAGGATAACTGCATCCTAGCATCAATAGATGTAGAGGGACTATATACTTCCATCCCCCACAACATTGGACTGGAGGCTCTTGAGTATATGCTGTTTGAGACTTTCCCACTCCACGATGAACATAATTCGTACCTGGTGGACCTCATGTCATTTGTCCTGCATAATAATTTCTTTATGTTTGAAGGTAGATACTACCACCAGGTGAGAGGAACGAGCATGGGGGCGGCATGTGCCCCAGCATACGCCTGCCTACATCTGGGCGTATGGGAGGAGCAAGATGTATATCCGAGCGAGCTGTTCCGTGGGGGCGTGTCCCTCTGGTTGCGTTACATCGATGATGTGCTCGTCGTGTGGAGGGGTACCGCGGATGATTTCGTGAATTTCGTGGCAGCCCTAAATTGCAATAGGCGAAATATACGCCTGACCTTTGTAACAGATCCAGAGAGGATTACTTTCTTGGATCTTGAAATAATAAGGGTAGGTAATAGGCTGACGACGAGAACATTTCGGAAGCCTACGGCGGGTAATACAGTACTCCACGCGGCGAGCCATCATCCGGTGTCTGTGATCGGGGGGATCCCCACGGGACAGTTCTTAAGAATTCGGCGCAACTGCTCGGATATAGAAGAATTCAAGAGTGAGGCAAGGGAAATGCATAAACGATTCCGTGAAAGAGGTTATTCAGAGAGAACTCTGCGACGGAGTTATAACCGTGCGCTCCACACAGACCGTGAGTCCCTTCTCCGCCCTCGTGCTCGTCCCATATCTGGTGGTACTAGTAAAGGGTACACTAGAGTGGTTACTCAGTTTAATTCACATTGGGGTAACTTGGGTGAAGCCCTTAGGAGTTGCTGGAGGGTGCTACAGCTAGATCCTAAGATAAGGGAGATTGTAGGTCCAAGACCTCTGATTACTGCACGGCGGGCCAGAAACCTACGGGATATTCTGGTTCAATCAGAACTACCAAGGAAAGAGGTAGGAACGTGGCTCAATCGGGCCCCTCCCCCTGCTGGGATGTTCAGGTGCGGATCATGTAGGGCCTGCCCCTTTGTTATGAGGACCAATACGTTCAGATCCCAAGACCGATTAAAAGAATATAAACTGAAGAAATTCCTCAATTGTAATTCAACCTGGATTATATACTTAATCATTTGTCCATGTGACAAGTATTACGTGGGAATGACAACACGAGCCTTTAAGGCTAGACTGCTTGAGCATCTTAGCAATATCACCAGTGGGGAGAAAAAGTCACCTATCGCTGAACATTTCCAGGAAGTACATAATAGTTCAATTGCCGGTTTAAGGGCAATGTGCATAGATACTCTGGAGGTTTCGACGCGGAGAGAGCGAACAGAGGCAATGCTTTTGCAGCGGGAGGCAATGTGGATGTACCGATTACGATCGAGGCACCCACAAGGCCTGAATGTGGATTTTTCCCTTAGGAGCTATTTATAGCTCCATGAGGGGGTCTTTTTTCCCCCCACTCTCCCCCCACTCTTATGGCCCTCCATATCTGCGTCCTTTGATATCGCCTGCTCTCTATAGGTGAGGTTGTTGGGTTCCCTGGAGCAGTAAATGTGATAGTGTGATGAGCACAGTTGTGATGTGTGAATTTAAATGTACTATTTCTAAAAATTAAAAGTTGTACAATATATATCCTACTCCCTGTGAATGGAGTACTCTCCTTGTTTTCCCCAAACCCCCCCCCCCCCCCCCCAAACTCCCCCCACCCTCCCTCCCCTCCCCTTGGTTTCCTTCCCCTCCTTCCCCCCCCTCCCTTCCCCCGCCCCCCCCCCCTCCCCTTTCAAACCCCTCCCCTTCCTTCCCTTTCTCCCCTTCCCCCCCCCTTCCCCCTCCCCCCCCCCCTCCCCTCCTTCCCCCCTCCCTGTCCCCCCCCCCTTTTCCTCTTCCTCTTCCCTTACAATTTCTCTCCTATGTCTGTTTTCCTGCCCTCTACATGCGCTTCTATGAAGAAGAAAAAGGAAAATGGTGCATACTTTACTTCTGTTCTTTGCATGGACATGCACAGTAATGGACTGGTGTTTTCTGCTGGTGCCTGTCCTACTCTAGCGCACGTCACCTGTTGACCAGCCAGTTAGCATCCTGGACACTAGTGCTGCGGCGGAACAGGAAGTACGCCCGGAGTTTCCAGCCCGGACGAATATGTCGGCAACACTGGGACCAACTAGCGTGCGGCGGGAGGAGCCAGAGGGATATATATCTCCAGCCCCCCGCAAGTAAGCCACGCCCTGATGAAGACCGGAAACACCGGTCGAAACTAGTCGGCCAGCTGCGTCTCGCCGCTCATCGGACCTGCCACGGATCCCTCCCTGTAGTCCCGGCCCGTGTTCCCCAGTGATGGACCTAAACCTAAACGGACACCAGCCAGATACCAAGGACGCAGGCCGTCCGGTGTCCCGGAAGTGAGCAGGACTGTTCTTACCTGTTTACGGCATAAGCTTGGAGTGAGGCCGCAGACCGGAACTACCCTGTTTGGGTGGTGGACGCACAGGTCTGCCTATACTCCTGTGCCTTGGGCCCGGAAAATCTGGACAAGCCTGGACAATCCTAGCTGATGGTGCAAGGTGTCGCATGGATGGGAATCCAAATTGCTGGGAAGGTATCTGGACACAGAGAGGAGACTAAGTGCGTGGACCACACAGGGGCCCCTGTTATGTGCACACATAAGGACGAGATGTCACTCCTTCCAGGAGTCTGACACAGAAGATGGAGTCGTGAGTATGCAACAAGGCTTGTGATTGCTGCTTAGAGACGGGACTGCTTGGCATGTGCTTGCATATACTACTGCTGTGCTACCTTAAGCCTCTTGCAAGCTATCAGTATCTAAGGCTATGCATGCTGTTGACGTCACTGATTTCCTGAGTGTCATGCAAATCCACCTAGGAGAATATCAATACTGTTGACTCAGTCTGTGTGCCTGGAGGTGGCGAGTGTGTGTATGGTGCCATACTAAGTGGTGTGTCTGGTGGGCGCCCCGATGCAGGTTTGTACAACAGCGCTGTTGGTTTTTAAATGTGTCCTGCACACGTTTTTAGCCTGATGAGTCACAAACAATAAATTATTTGTTACCTTTTTCACATCAACCAGGTCATGACTTCTTAATTGAATTACAATTGTGGCGGTTGGGTCTAAAAAAACCTTAGTGAAATTGGGAATAATATAGATTGTCTGTCCTCCCCTCCCCTTGTTCCCCTTTGTTATGTGTATGTATAGTGCCAAGCACACAAATAACCAGGCTGTGTTCCTCTTTTTCTTTCTCTGCCTCAAACAGTTAAACATCAGGTATGCAAGTGACAGTTTCTGTCCAGGTCGGGACCGGGTTAGACTGGGTCAAACCATAGCGTAACCTTCACTGATAAGTAATTATAGCCATAAAACACTTTTCTGTCAGTAAATGGCTTCTGAGAGCAGAAAAAGTCAGTAATTCATAGATCTGAGCTCTGGTATACTTCAATGAAGGTGCCATTGAGCAGAGACAATGAAACAGTAAAAACTTGATTTAAATATAAAATAAAATTGTAAGATATCGAAAAAAAAAGGCATTTTTAGGAGAAGGAGGATAGATACAATTGTTTTTCTCATCAGTTTATTTTCACCTCGGATGTCCTTTAATTGCTATCCTGCTATAATGAGATCCTGTGATTAGCACTTTTTATTCTATGCACACTATAATGTTGAATGGATCAGAAATGCAATGTCCAAGGCTAGCTTTACAGTGTTGCATTCCCTGTGAGAGCAGGAACGCAACGGAATGGGAAAGTGGTGCCCCATGTTATCCGCACGTTGTGTCGCATTCACTGAAATATACAGTTAATGAAAAGTATGCTTCACAGTACTGTTAATGCGTTATGCAGTGAATGCATTGCACTGTGAATGTCGCATTGATTTTGCATTGTGATGCTCTGCGTTACAATGTAACCATTACGGCGCACTGCAAAGCTCCACTGTGAGCCTAGCCTAAAGCAACCTGCACATTGTAAGTTTTAATTTTTGTGGGAGAGCTGGCAGGCACACGGGTAAACGCTGCAGATGGCAGGCAAAAACAACACCCAATAAACTATGTGCTCAAGACAGATACTAGATCATATGCAAAAATACAGGAGAGCGGAAAAATCAGGCACTATAGTTTAATGATTAGCATAGTGACACAAACAAATCCTCTTGATATGACATCAATATGTGCTTGAAATTTGTAGAAGTGTCCAAAGCTGTACCTGGGTGTTGGTGGGAGGCAGCGGGTGTGGGCGCCAGTAGGTGCACGGCCTAACGACCGTTACGTTAAGTGTCCCTTTAAGTACATGCTTAGAGGGATACAACAATTTTTAAATATTTTTATATTTTGAATTTTAGACATTTTTTTCTATAATAAAGATATGTATATTTCTATGCATTTTGTAAGCCATGTTGGACCCAATTGGTGCCCCAACTTTGTGGTGCCTGTTCTCTAGATATATTCCAACCATACACTCTCTCTTTTTCTTGACAACGTAGTGTTCCATTTTTTCTATTCACCCTTCCCTTTTTACTCTTCCTCTTTCTTTTCACCTTTTCCTTCACCCTTTATTTTCACTTCATTTTCACTTTTCCTCTGGTACACTTTGTCATCCCGCCTCCTTCTGACACTTTGGCCCTATTTTGTGCCCTTTCTCCCGGTTTAGTGGCAAGTCATGGTGCTAATAAGCAAGGACACGTTAGATTTGCTCCGTGTCCAATCCTTTGACTGAGGATACACATGGGCTTAGGTATCTGATGCCTTCTTTTTTATATGGCATCTTTTGCAATGGGCCCATGTGTGCGTTATTATCTACTGTATGTTTATCCTGCAAGTATTTTAGCGCAACGTGGCTTGTTGTCATGCCATGCAGTTTGTTTACTGCGGGCGTGACTCTCTAGTAGCCATAGCAACTATCCTCCATTTCCACTATTCGCCGGTGGGCGCACGGTCGTGGACTGCTGTGCAATGACGTCACCTCGTACGCATGCACGCGGTCCTCACGCGACTGTGCGTTCCACCAAGCGCTTCCTGGACATTGGACTCTTTTGGGCCGGCGTGCACATGGGGGCGGGTCTTCCTTGGCGGACCGGATGCGCGTCATACGATAGACGCGCATTTAATTCCGCCAGCGTTCTAACACACTGTGCACTTACCTCGGAAGAAGCTTGCCGTAAGCCTATGCGACAGGGTCGTTAGGCCGTGCACCTACTGGCGCCCACACCCGCTGCCTCCCACCAACACCCAGGTACAGCTTTGGACACTTCTACAAATTTCAAGCACATATTGATGTCATATCAAGAGGATTTGTTTGTGTCACTATGCTAATCATTAAACTATAGTGCCACATTGTAAGTTTTCATCACCCAAAACATTTGAAGACCAACCCTGATGAAAATGTAGAGTGAGTACAGGTGTCCTCAGAGATTGTTCACAATTATGCAAGAGAAATGCAACCTGTATGTATTCAAGACTCGTTCACATCTAGGGCGTTTTCAGCCTTTTTTCAAGCGTAGGCGATTTTCAAAATCGCCCACAAAACGCTTGTGCATTAAATCTCTATGAGAAGGTTCATATCAGCGCGTTTCGTCCACTTTGCGCTCTGAAAAGTGGTGCCTGTCCCATTTTTGGGGTGATTTCGCTACAATGGAATGTGTAGGAAAAACGCAGAATGCTCACAAATCATTTCATTTTTTAAAATCTGGAGATTGTATTCGCGTATTTAAGAATAGATACAGGAAGTGAAAAAAAAATCGCTCAGCAAAAGCGCTTACAAAGGCACTTTGCACAAAATCGTAGCGCACAGTGGCGCGCAGGGAGGGGGAAAAAAATGCGCAGAAAAAGAAAGTCGCTGGCGCCAGCAATTTCGTTTTCAGATGTGAACAAAGCCTTAGAGAGTTTAGCCTGTCTGATTCCCCCTCGTCTGTGACTAATCACATGTGTAATTTGATCTCTCAGCTGTGTCAGCTGACTGCCAGGGCAGAGCAACTAATTGGTAAACACAGGATGTTAGCCCTATGTCTGCTTCCATGAAAGCAGGAAGTAGACACACCGCAGATTTACTGCAGGATTTGCATCAGCTGTAACAAAGAAATGTTTTTTTTCTTTAAAGGATATTATGCTGTTGCTTATATTTTAGAGCAGAGAGGAAGTTCTGAGTTCAGATCTGCTTTTAGCCGATATACAGTGCTGTCCATAATTATTCATACCCCTGGCAAATTTAGAGTTAACGCTACTTTTATTCAACCAGCAAGTAATTTTTGACGGAGAGGAGGAAAAGGATTATTTTTTAATAATACTTTGCACTGAAGCCACTGGAACACATTTAGAAATGGCCTGGTAGCCCTTTCCTGACTTTTGAGCAGCCACAATGCGCAGCCACAGGTCCTCACTGAGCTCTTTTGTCTTAGCCATGACCAGTGGCGTAACCAGGTAAGACAGCGCCCATGGCAAATACTAAAATTGTTACTCCCTTAGACTCAGGAATGCTGTCAGCAGCACTGCGCCCCCCCCCCCCCTGTTGTTTGAAGAGGGAGGGCGCCTGGGGCACGTGCCATGCCTGCACCCTTCCAGTGCCATGCCTGCACCTTTCCAGATACGCGTCTGGTCATGACTGTTCACAAACCAACTGCAGAGAGCTTTTTCACCTGTTGAATTGATTAAAACAGCTGTTCCCAATTAATCAGGGTAATTAGGATGCTTTATAACAGTTTGGACTATTTGAAACGGTACAGACCTTTTTTCCCACAGACTGTGACAGTTTGTGAAGGGTATGAATAATTTTTGGAATGGACACTTTTTGCTCAAATGTAAATAAAAGCTCAATAATGCTTCCCCCCCCCCCCCCCCCACAATAATTGCTCCTGTACATCGTCTTACTATCTTTTGGGAGACACCTATGTCATTTCCCATCAAAAAATGACTTGCTGGTTGAATAAAAGTAACTTTAAGTCAAAATGTACCCGGGGTATGAATAATTATGGGCAGCACTGTATGTCGATTGTCTTTTCCTCTGGACATTTCTTCCCCTTTACCTGTTTCTGATTATTTAAGAAAAACAATCACAGAGGCATATGTAATAATCTGGAATTTATTTTTTTAACTGTTTCACCACTGACATTTCTCCTGCCTTGGAAAGCTATTTGTATTCTTACTTAACAGTACCTGTTTGCCCACCTATCAATCTTCACCATTCAGACATTTACATGGAGAACTTTTCCTCCTCTATCCCCCTTAGACAGTTCATACATTCCTTATTCTTGCCTGTCCCATTCTCCATTCTTTCTACCCACAGACAGATCTGTAAGTGCTCTACCTTTCCTTTTGCTCTGTTCTTGCGTTTCGGGGTATCATCTTCCAGGTCATCAGTCTCTAGTTCATGTGGCACGTCTCCAACCTGTGTCTTCTGCAAACATGGGAAGCAGACTTAATGCTTTTATGCAGTAGTATTTTGAAGGGGGTCTGCAATGGCTGCTTTCATAGCGGTCTCGTGACAAGTGTACTCTAAATAAGGACTATTCTAAGTGTTATTTACACTTAAATTGGCCATAAAACAAATACCCAATATAGTTTTAGAAAACTGGTACCTTTCGTCAAAATAAACACTTACCTCACACATGGCCTCCTTGCCATTATCATTCAGGCACATTTGAGGGAAAATGAAAAGCTGGGACCTGTGTTACCATCCCCCTTACATGTCACAGATGAACAGGTCTGCAAATTCGTCTCCCATCATGCAGCAGGAATGCAATGGCATTACAATGTGTGCTGTATAAGCTGCCTTGTCAATCAGTATGAGGTTCAGGGAGGGCTGGCCAGAGAATCAGGGGTCCTTCCAATACAGAAGGTGTGAGCGTTCAACATGTATCTGCCATACCTGACAGTCACTCACTATCTCCTCTTCCTTCAGTTCCAGCTTCTTGTCCACTGTCTCCGCACATAGTAAGGCTTCTAAGACAGGTCCTTCAGGCAAACTGCTCTCCTTTTTCATAGGCACTTCATAGTCTGAGGCAAAAAGAGAGAAATAAGTTCAGTATCCAGTGGTTTCCACACGAAGGGCAATATACATACCCTTATGGAAAACAAACACCAGTAAACATAATTGTGAACTACAGTCACAGCATTTAACGGCACAACCAAATCAAAAAAATAAAGACTATCGAACCAGGCTTTGGTTTTGCCAGTGTTCTTCATGCACCAGCACTGTTTTAACCTGACACTGTAAAGTGAAGGTGTCAGTGTTCTTGGCATTTGTAGACTGACACTGCAGCTTAAAGCTTATCTCTGGGCAAAAAAAGGAACCCAGTGGGCAGAAAAGGTAATACTCACCTCCAACTCCCCAATATGGTTCTCTCTGGTCCCTCCTCCTCATTGTTTCTCACATGGGTCTAGCGATAAAGTCAGTAGCAAATGCCTTCATCCAGCCATGCCCTTCTATCCCACACTTTGCAGTCACTCTCTGGTGTAAAGTGTAAAGCAGGCCTGTCAACCAAAGCAACGCTCTCCCTCACCACTGAGACAAGCAACAAAAGTGGCAAGACTCTTGGAAGAGGGCCTTGTTGGATCTTCACCACAAAGATAATGGCATCAGTATGATGAAAACAAAGAAAAGGGCCTGGAGAAAGCCTTCCTGGACATGAACATGAGATAACAGTCACCTAATCAGGTTATTTCTGTCTGGAGTTGGTGACAATGTCATGTCTATGGATGCAGATGACTTGGACTTGTCATTTCTAGAAAAAAACTTTGCCGGAGCAAGAATGCAAAATTAGACTCAGATTGTTTCCTCCACTTCATATCCGTCCTTCATCTGCTGCTCAATCTACGTTCTATAGACAAAAATGCAAACACAGCTGGGCCTTTCTGCCTCTCAGATGGCAAGCTGCCACAATATCTTGTGGATGGCCAGACTGCTAACCAGCCAGCCACTTTTGATGTCTATGGGAATATCTTACCCTGGGCCTGCATGAGAGATTGCTGCTGGGAATACACCATGAGCTTTTTTGGGCAGATAGATGGTTCGATAGATAATTTACAACATTTTTCGGAACATTGATCAGAAAAACGATCGGACAGTAAATCTGCAGAAAAATCTCATTGTGTATTCCCAGCATTAGGGCCTCTACACACAGTGAATAATGTTTACTCTCTAATTACAAGTGTCATAGCCTTGCCCTTACACCTTCACACCAGGACAAGGTTGTGATCTGTACGATAAACCAGAGTGGTTAAAGCGGGATTGTCGGCCACAATTTCAAATTCCATTTACCCACTGCTCTATGTTTATTATGTAGTTTACATGCATTCTGCATTGCAAGCATTCCAATATAATCATACATGCTTCTGCAGTAATTAGTCTTATCTCAGTCAGCCTGGCTCCTTTCTGGTACATTGCCGAATAAATGTAAGCTTGTTATCTCCGCTCCTACATCCCTGCTTCTCTCTGATTGGCTGAGGGCAGTTCAGTGGGTCAAGAGGCTGAGAAGGGAAATACATCTCACACCTCTGCAGAAGCTGCTGAAATACAATCTAAGCTGTGCTCACATGTGTTACAAAGCAAGCTAGCTATGACAGTGCAGCTTCTAGGAGAAAAAAAAAGTGTAGGGGAGAAATTACTTCAAGTCAGAGGCAGTAAAGATGGAAAATGCCTGGAACAGTTTTCTCTTTATTTACTATATACAATTCATTGAAATTAAAACTTGGACATTACAATACATATGTTATGTAAGTAGAACCAGGGGCGTAGCAATAGGGGTTAAAGAGGTAGCGACCGCATCGGGGCCCTTGGGCCGGAGGGCCCCCAAAGGACCCTCCCTCAACTACAGTATTAGCTCTCTATTGGTCCTGTGCTCATAAGAATCACTTCTATAGATACTTTGAATGGTAGTAATTATTAACAAACTGTTCCCCATCCCCTTCTTGCTCCTCTGACACTGCAGTTGCCATTGGCAGGTTTTGGTGTGCCATATCAATTGTTATGTATAGAGTGCTTGGGGGGGCCCATGTAAAACTTGCATCGGGGCCCACAGCTCCTTAGCTACGCCACTGAGTAGAACAAGTATTTATCTACTTATACATGCGTTTTTTTACCCCTTGGGATAGTATGGCTGTCCCTGCTGCTTTAAAGAACTGTATGACCCATTTTGCTGCCATGGAGGAAAGGGGCTGCCTTGGCCTCTGGGCCAGTACCATCGCAATTGACTCCGGTTGTGGAAAATAATTACATAAACGGATACTGAAAGTAAGGATGCATATTGTTTTAAAGAATTTCAATTTCACCTGTTTTTTTTTTTGTTAATTATGTATTTTGATACATATAATGCTCGTTATATTTTGTGTGCAATCCCTTGCAATTTATAGGAAATGTTGGAAATATGAGAGTAGCAAGCACCTGCAAGATACTGCAGTTACAAAATATACTAAGAACACCGTGTAATACACAAGACCATATTTTCAATAAGATCATTCAGACTGAATGAAAAGACCGTATTTAAAGGACAACTGAAGTGAGAGGAATATGGAAGCTGCCATATTTATTTAATTTTAAGCAATACCAAATACCTGGCAGCCCTGCTAATCTATTTGGCTGCAGTAGTGGTAAGTCCCGCCCGCTGCCGGCTGCCCGCACATTAGTTCTGGAGGGGAAAGCGAGGGATGGAGAGCCCTTAGGTGAGGGAAGGAGGCGGGGAAGTGGCCCCCCTTCTCCACCGCTGCCCACAGCTCTCCTTCCACTGCGCTGCTCCCCTCCACACATGCCAGGGTGGACGGCGTCCACGCTCAGGAAAAAGTAAGTGGACATCGTCCACGCCCCAATCGACCCCTGCTACTGGTAGACTATAAAAAAATCTAGACAGCATCAACTGCCATTATCTATAACCACACCCCCTAGCATTGCAATAGACTAAAAGGTTTTAGTTTTTTTTAATAGATATACATATGCACAGAGGGAGATAGTGGCTGATTTGCAGTTGGAAACAGCTGTTATTTCCCCCAATGCAACAAGGTTCACAGACAGGAAACTGTGGGAGGGGTTTCACCACAATAGGCTTGATTCACAAAACGGTGGTAACAGTTAGCACCCTGGTGAAAAGCCCCTTATCACGCCTAAACTCAGTTTAGGCGTGATAAGTTTAGGCATGATAAGTTTAGGCGTGATAAGTTTAAGCCACAAAAAATATATGTGGAGCACCATCCACAACAATAGAAATGTACTCTGTATAATTTATAAAGTACCCTGAAATGTGCAGAAAGGCCAACCAAAGTCAATGTCAATGAAAAAGAAGCAGCTATGACCTCAAAAAACCGCATCAAATCAGCACAATAATGGTAATACAAAAATCCATCCTTTATTAAATGTTACACAACGACTAAAAACAGTTAAAACCAGGTGGGGAAATACATGTGAACCACAAATATCGGAGAACCGGAGGGGTAGTAGGTGCTTGTAGTGATACAGACACAGCACTAAGGGTGTGAACAAAAATTATATATAGGGGTGCACAATATAAACTGTATTCTTATGCAGAAACAATGAACAACAATGACTGTGCAATATACATCAATAGATAACAATGTGCAAAATTAGAAAAAATATGTATAAATACTACACACAAAAGATTTCATGGTGTAAAGTGACAGCAAGATAGTGCAGGAGTGTAACAAGCAATCATAGAAAAAAGCCAAATAAAGTGCAAGATGCCCCGTACAGAGACTGAATGAGCACTGTGCAATGAATGCGAACAGAAAGTGCAGTATGAAGATTATAGGTGTGAGACATACACCAGAGTAGTGAAGAGAGTCCTACCGGTAAAAAAGTATCTCCACGGGTCCCCACCACTGCTATCGTGATTCGCCACTGTACTGTGGCTTTCTCAAAGCTGATAAGTGATAAGTTTAAGCACCAATTGGGTTAGCACCGCAGTGCACAGCTGATCAAACGTTTTGCGCTAGCAAAGTCTGGTGCACTTCGCATAGAGATTAATGGCGCTGCTTTGCGCGCGGGACTTTGCGTGCGATCTAAACTTATCTAAACTTATCACCCCTAAACTTATCACACCTAAACTTATCACGCCTAAACTTATCACGCCTAAACTGGCTTTTTTTACCAGCGTGGTGCAATGGTTATCAAGCCTAAAGTCTCTAACTTGGTTAGCACCGCTTTGTGAATCAAGCCCATTATCAGCCATACAACAGACTCTCCTGATGATCTATTTAAGAAAAAGTAAAGATTTATCATGGGAAAGGAGGTATTAGCTACTGATTGGGATGACGTTCAAACCTTGGTTACAGTACCTCTTTAATACTAGGGACCAGTTTCACTACTGAAATGAATGGATGGTGTGATCCCCACTTTTTGGTAATAATAGTACCCTGTTCCCACTTTTAAAAACATGGGCAATTAGCTTTTAATAACACAGAACAGTTTATTTTCTTTCCCTCAGATGGACACACTACATTTATATGCCGCTAAGTCTCACTGTTGGTTTTATCCTTTATTTTAAATTAGGAAAAGGCTGAAGTCTAGAAGGAAGCTTGTTATCTCCCCTCCTACATCCCTGCTTCTCTCTGATTGGCTGAGGGCAGTTCAGTGGGTCAAGTGGCTGAGAAGGGAAATACATCTCACACCTCTGCAGAAGCTGCTGAAATACAATCTAAGCTGTGCTCACATGTGTTACAAAGCAAGCTAGCTATGACAGTGCAGCTTCTAGGAGAAAAAAAAGTGTAGGGGAGAAATTACTTCAAGTCAGAGGCAGTAAAGGTGGAAAATGCCTGGAACACTTTTCTCTTTATTTACTATATACAATTCACTGAAATTAAAACTTGGACATTACAATACATATGTTATGTAAGTAGAACCAGGGGCGTAGCTATAGGGGTTAAAGAGGTAGCGACCGCATCGGGGCCCTTGGGCCGGAGGGCCCCCAAAGGACCCTCCCTCAACTACAGTATTCGCTCTCTATTGGTCCTGTGCTCATAAGAATCACTTCTATAGATACTTTAAATAGTGGTAATTATTAACAAACTGTTCCCCATTCCCTTCTTGCACCTCTGACACTGCAGTTGCCATTGGCAGGTTTTGGTGCGCCCTATTAATTGTTATGTATTGAGTGCTTGGGGGGGGCCCACGTAAAACTTGCATCGGGGCCCACAGCTCCTTAGCTACGCCACTGAGTAGAACAAGTATTATCTACTTATACATGCGTTTTTTCCCCCCTTGGGATAGTATGGCTGTCCCTGCTGCTTTAAAGAATTGTATGACCCATTTTGCTGCCATGGAGGAAAGGGGCAGCCTTGGCCTCGAGGCCAGTACCATCGCAATTGACTCCGGTTGTGGAAAATAATTACATAAACGGATACTGAAAGTAAGGATGCATATTGTTTTAAAGAATTTCAATTTCACCTGTTTTTTTTTGTTAATTATGTATTTTGATACATATAATGCTTGTTATATTTTGTGTGCAATCCCTTGCAATTTATAGGAAATGTTGGAAATATGAGAGTAGCAAGCACCTGCAAGATACTGCAGTTACAAAATATACTAAGAACACCGTGTAATACACAAGACCATATTTTCAATAAGATCATTCAGACTGAATGAAAAGACCGTATTTAAAGGACAACTGAAGTGAGAGGAATATGGAAGCTGCCATATTTATTTAATTTTAAGCAATACCAAATACCTGGCAGCCCTGCTAATCTATTTGGCTGCAGTAGTGGTAAGTCCCGCCCGCTGCCGGCTGCCCGCACATTAGTTCTGGAGGGGAGAGCGAGGGATGGAGAGCCCTTAGGTGAGGGAAGGAGGCGGGGAAGTGGCCCCCCTTCTCCACCGCTGCCCACAGCTCTCCTTCCACTGCGCTGCTCCCCTCCACACATGCCAGGGTGGACGGCGTCCACGCTCAGGAAAAAGTAAGTGGACATCGTCCACGCCCCAATCGACCTCTGCTACTGGTAGACTATAAAAAAATCTAGACAGCATCAACTGCCATTATCTATAACCACACCCCCTAGCGTTGCAATAGACTAAAAGGTTTTAGTTTTTTTAATAGATATACATATGCACAAAGGGAGATAGTGGCTGATTTGCAGTTGGAAAAAAAGCTGTTATTTCCCCCAATGCAACAAGGTTCACAGACAGGAAACTGTCAGGACCTAGGTCCTGACATCACACTGTGGGAGGGGTTTCACCACAATAGGCTTGATTCACAAAGCGGTGGTAACAGTTAGCACCCTGGTGAAAAGCCCCTTATCACGCCTAAACTCAGTTTAGGCGTGATAAGTTTAGGCATGATAAGTCTAGGCGTGATAAGTTTAAGCCACAAAAAATATATGTGGAGAACCATCCACAACAATAGAAATGTACTCTGTATAATTTATAAAGTACCCTGAAATGTGCAGAAAGGTCAACCAAAGTCAATGTCAATGAAAAAGAAGCAGCTATGACCTCAAAAAACCGCACCAAATCAGCACAATAATGGTAATACAAAAATCCATCCTTTATTAAATGTTACACAACGACTAAAAACAGTTAAAACTAGGTGGGGAAATACATGTGAACCACAAATATCGGAGAACCGGAGGGGTAGTAGGTGCTTGTAGTGATACAAACACAGCACTAAGGGTGTGAACAAAAATTATATATAGGGGTGCACAATATAAACTGTATTCTTATGCAGAAACAATGAACAACAATGACTGTGAAATATACATCAATATATAACAATGTGCAAAATTAGAAAAAATATGTATAAATACTACACACAAAAGATTTCATGGTGTAAAGTGACAGCAAGATAGTGCAGGAGTGTAACAAGCAATCATAGAAAAAAGCCAAATAAAGTGCAAGATGCCCCGTACAGAGACTGAATGAGCACTGTGCAATGAATGCGAACAGAAAGTGCAGTATGAAGATTATAGGTGTGAGACATACACCAGAGTAGTGAAGAGAGTCCTACCGGTAAAAAAGTATCTCCACGGGTCCCCACCACTGCTATCGTGATTCGCCACTGTACTGTGGCTTTCTCAAAGCTGATAAGTGATAAGTTTAAGCACCAACTGGGTTAGCACCGCAGTGCACAGCTGATCAAAAGTTTTGCGCTAGCAAAGTCTGGTGCACTTCGCATAGAGTTTAATGGCGCTGCTTTGCGCGCGGGACTTATCTAAACTTATCACGCCTAAACTGGATATTTTACCAGCATGGTGCAATGGTTATCACGCCTAAAGTCTCTAACTGGGTTAGCACCGCTTTGTGAATCAAGCCCATTATCAGCCATACAGACTCTCCTGATGATCTATTTAAGAAAAAGTAAAGATTTATCATGGGAAAGGAGGTATCAGCTACTGATTGGGATGACGTTCAATCCTTGGTTACAGTACCTCTTTAATACTAGGGACCAGTTTCACCACTGAAATGAATGGATTGTGTGATCCCCACTTTTTGGTAATAATAGTACCCTGTTCCCACTTTTAAAAACATGGGCAATTAGCTTTTAATAACACAGAACAGTTTATTTTCTTTCCCTCATTTATATGCCGCTAAGTCTCACTGTTGGTTTTATCATTTATTTTAAATTAGGAAAAGGCTGAAGTCTTTTAACGTCACGCAGAAGCCCACCGTCACTGATAAGCGCAGCAAGTGACAAAGGTATGGAGGACAATTAGCTGGATGACGGAGAACGTAGCTGAAAATAATGAGGTAAACTACAGACTATAAGTGACAATTAGCCAAAGCACTAACAGGGTCACAAAAATAGATCACACTGTAGAATTATTTTCTGATGGAGAATAATAAGATTCTAAATTTGGAAGCCTTCTCCTTGGATGCCATTTGTTATAAATATATGACTGTTGCACGCCCGTCATGAGACAACTAATAATTTAAAGTTAATAATGATAAAAACATACTAATAAAAAATAATGTGTGTTCTCATTATAGGGCGACTTTGTCAGAGCAATCCTTCAAAGTTGCATTAATTACCTCAATTTATGCGTGGCCACATTTGTTTTCTCCAATCTAAAGTGGATGTCAAGACACAACTTCATTCATTTTTAGTTTGGAAGTGAGGGGAAGGGATTTTTTGTTGTAATGCTGGCAGGGTCCCACCTGGAAAATATTGCCTCTTATCCTACAGTAAATACTAACCGAAGGTTGTAAGAATGCATGGACCTTTGGGTGGCGTCTTAGTGTGGGTGGCAGCTTAGTGTGGACGGTGCAGTTGTGGGCATCAACTAAAGGTGCGTACACACATGCGACTATAGTCGTTTGAAACGATCGTTCCCCGATCATTTCAAACGACGATCGTTTGAAAAAAAGCAGTGAACGACCATGAAGTCTAACGACGGACGAGCTAGATCGTTCAAAACGAATGATCTAGCTTGGCGGATTTTTCCCAACGACGATCGTTTGCTAAAGTAGTACATCGTTGGAAACGATCGTTCGTACTAGGCTTGACATGCGCATTTCACTATTTCTCCATGGAACTTTTCATTTTTATGCGCAAGCGCAATCGTTGCTTTATTTGTTGTAACATTCGTTTTAATGATCAGATCGTTACACACCTTTTACAACTAACTTTACTTAGGTCATTCTTTCTTCAATTAAAAGTTCGTTCGGCATTCATAACGAACGATCGTTGTCGTATGTGTGTACGTAGCATTAGAGCAGCGTTTGTGGTGTGCTTGCGCAGCTGCAGATGCCTCTGTTGTGCATACTTAAAGGGGCACTACAGTGAAATTTAGGGTACATGGATAACCCCAGTAGCATGTTTCTTATAGTAAGAGAAACACATATTAGGTAGTGTATCTGGTCACAAATGCCAGCTGGATAGAATCATTTATAGCACCTCTTACAGATTGTGGCTGTCATTTAGAGAAGCAACGTCTTCTTTGTTCAGCTGCCTTATCTCAAAACTGTTTCTTGGCTGTTTAAAGCGTAATATAACCCAGCATTTCATGTTTGCGCTAAAACATTATTTACAGCATATTATATGCAACCAGCATTTTTTTTTACTAGACCAGCATTTGAAGGGTTACACACAGAGCTTGAAAGTTCAGTGCAGTGAAATGTGGACGCATCTGAACTTTAGAGAATGTTATCTTGTGTTTACTTAAATGTATCAAGTGAGGAATGTGACACATTCTCTGACTGTGCAGGAGCTAGTGGAGACAGAGAGACAATGAAAGCATGTCTGCCTGCAATACAGCAATGAATAAAACCAGTTATTAAAGGGGCACTATAGCGAAAAATTGTACAATTTAAAATATCTGCAAACATAAATAAATAAGAAGTACTTTTTTCCCCACAGTAAAATGAGCCATAAATGACTTTTCTCCTATGTTGCTGTCACTTACAGTAGGTAGTAGAACTCTGACAGAAGTGACAGGTTTTAGACTAGGCAATCTCTTCATAGGAAATTCTCATCAAGGCTTTTATTCTTTATAAAGCTATTCCCTAAAAAGCATTTAAACAATGATGCTGGCCAGCTTCCCTGCTCCCTACACAGTTTTTTTTTTGCAGTTGGACAGAGCAACTGCCATTCACCAAGTGCTTTTGAAAATAAATAAATCTCTGAGAATACTTCCATGAAGAGATAGACTAGTCCAAAACCTGTCGCTTCTGTCAGATTTCTACTACCTACTGTAAGTGACAGCAACATAGGAGAAAAGTCATTTATGGCTCATTTTACTCTGGAAAAAAACGTACTTCTTATTTATAATTGCACATATTATACATTTTACAATGTTTTCGCCATAGTGCCCCTTTAATAAAATGCAAAGTCAGCTCATAAAGCAAAAAACTGTATTTTCAGGAACCTATAGTTTCAAAATGAATTATAATACTTATGCACAAATGCAAATATGATAACCGTATGGCATATAAAACGTAGGAAAATAAGTTTGTGTTGAATATTATGTCAGGGTTTTAAACCGCTTTAAAGAGACACTGAAGTAAAAAAAAGATGATGATATTATGATTTGTATGTGTAGTACAGCTAAGAAATAAAACATTAAGATCAGATACATCAGTCTAATTGTTTCCAGTACAGGAAAAGTTAAGAAACTCCAGTTGTTATCTCTATGCAAAAAAGCAATTAAGCTCTGAGACTTTCAAAGTCAGGGCTGTTATCTGACTTTTTTTTAGCTCAAGTGTTATTGAACTATTTACTTTTTCTCTGCTAGAGGAGAGGTCATTAGTTCACAGACTGCTCTGAAAAAATCATTTCACATATTATAGAATGATGCAATGTTAGAAAAAAACACTATATACCTGAAAATAAAAATATGAGAATATTTTCTTTGCTGCTAAACTTCTAGTAATTATTCATAGTACACAACCAATTCATTATATCATATTTTTTTTCCGCTTCAGTGTCTCTTTAAGTGCTTCAGAAAACAGGATTGTATTCCACCCAAGTTGTTGGAATAGCTCAGAGAAGCCCGTTTGCATAGATAACAAATCTTCTTGTACTGGAAAACAACATTTCTTAGTACTACGCATACAATTCATTATCACATACGTTTATTTTCACTTCAGGTTTGCTTTAACTAAAGCAAAAGAGTTGTTTGTGGCAGACAAGTATAAAAAAGAAAGAAAGAAATTCAACCTTTGAAAGGCAGCATTAAATTGCTTACAGCTGTCTATATCATCCCAGCTTATAATTATCTGCATTGCTGGTTGCTACGTTTAACCCCACTCATCTGACTGATGAAAGAATCCATCAGAACGGGAGAAATGGCTTCAGTAATAAACTTTCCAGTGGTTCAGGTGCAGGACAATAGCTGCATGTCCATCAAACTGCAGGGCAAAAGGAGAGCTAATAAGGTCTATGGGGTTACAGCTCCTATCTGGCTCTTGCCACAATGCAGGCCTGTCTCCTTCTTTCTGTATTGCATAGAGCAAGCAGGGAGATCCATTAGCTGTCATTAGAACAGTTAAAGCCATAAAAAGACACTTCTGTACTGCAATTAGCCATAAAAAGCCAATCAGGGTGTAGGCGGCAAGTAATCAGCATTAGGGAGGGAGTGAGGGGGCTCCTTCTAAGGCTTGCATGGGATTTGCTGTGTTCAGTGACAGCAGCCTACCCCAGACACACAGCACAGCCTATTCTAGCCCTTCACTGAGCTTTACACGAGGCTGGTGACACAATAACAAATGCTGGTTCTGACCTGCTCATTCCTATCGTTCTATCAGTTATTAAAGGGTCATACATCTGGAAAGGGATAGCTTCAGCTATAGGTGAGGTCTGGTGTGCTGAGTCACATACTGGCTTCTTATATATCTTAAAGTGAACCAAGCACCATTTTTAGCACCTAGTGTATCTCAGTAGCACACTAAACATGCATGCCAACAATGTGGGTCATTATTTATAAAAAACAAAAAACGTTTTTTTTTTACCTTTTCTTTTTACATTTAAAAGTTTAACAGAGGCCTTTATTATCCTACTTCCTCCTACTTCCCAGGCCTGCTGGACCTCAGAAATTTCAGACAGATAAGGAATGCTGTAATTATTTTATTGTACACATCAGCAAACAGCTTCCATCAGCAAGGGGGGTGGATATATTGGTCGGTATGCTTCAAAGAGTATACAGAAGTCACAGATGTTATCTTCACACCTTCCCTGTGGATACATTAAAGGCAGCTAGAAGGGGAGGTAGGACATGGCAGCTCCTATAGCTATTTGAAACCAAGAAAAAAAAGTGGTGCTTGGTTCCTTTTAAGGAGACATCAGTGGTGAGATCCACCTGCCATAGCTATTGGTTTTGTTCAGGACAAACCAGTATGTAAGTTTTTCCTGTTCTGTAGCACTGTCCATTCAAAATAAAGGCGAAATAGACAACACACATAAAAGTTGCGCAGAGTGCACGTTGGAGCGTGCTGCAGTATGGATAGCTACCTATCCTTGCTCTGGCTTGTCCATGCTTCTCCCCGGCCACTAGAGACTGCAGTCACATGACAGGGAGCCTGGAGCTCTAGTGGCCCGTTCGGAAGTTGCTAGGTAGATGCGTGAATGTAAGCGGGGGCAAGAATAAGTACATATACATGCTGCAATACGCTCCAACACCAGCTCTGCATAAGGGCGCCTTCACAAATATCACCTGCGACATATTACCTGCGGATAAGTTGACCACACACTTTTGAGTAATTTTATTGGTCCCCAAAAATCGATTTATCCATGGTGATATATACGGTATATAATTCAGATCAATATTTGATCAAAGTAGGCATTGAACTACTAGAACTAGAATTTCATGTTCTTAGAGTAAGTGATGCAATCGGCACAACTATAAATGACGGAGCCCCCCAACAAAGCTTTGATGGGCCCCTTAAAGAGGAGCTCCAGTGAAAATAATGTAATAAAAAAGTGCTTCATTTTTACAAGAATTGTGTATAAATGATTTAGTCACTGTTTTCCCACTGTAAAATCTTTCCACTCCCTGATTTACATTCTGACATTTATCACATGTTGACATTTTTACTGCTGGCGGGTGATGTCACTGGAAGGAGATGCTGCATACTTTTTTGGCAGTTGGACGCAGCTGTAAACAGCTGTTATTTCCAACAATGCAATGAGGTTCACAGACAGGAAACTGTCAGGACCATGGTATTGACATCACACTGTGGGAGGGGTTTCACCACAATATCAGCCATACAGAGCCCTCTGATGATCCATTTGTGAAAAGAAAAAGATTTTTCATGGGAAAAGGGGGTATCTGCTACTGATTGGGATGAAGTTCAATTCTCGGTCAAGGTTTCTCTTTAATGTTTACATGCTTTTCTTCCTCCCTTCCATGGTGACCCCTGGTGGTACATTTGCTGGAGCCATACAACAAATGTGAACACCACGACTACCTCCACCCATAACAAATGTGGCCGCAACAACACCTATGGAGGGGACACCTGTATCTCACAGAGTGACAGTGATTAGTTGGGGTCCTCCTCTGCCCTAGTTCCCCTAACAGCCCTAGTGGCTTCCCCCCCATGGCAGCAACACAATGTCCTCATTGCTTTGTACTGCATTGAGCTGTATCAACTAGCAGCAGCAGTAGTAGTAATGTGATTGTCATCAGACTAGATTTTCAGATAACCTCTTGTCTAATTTCTATAGAACAGGTGAACAATTCATATCAGAAAGATATCCATAATTAACCAGCACTATATCACTGGGCAAAATGACAAATATAAATATTGAGTCCCAAAAACAACTATAATAATGAATGAATGGTTAAATTACAGTACATTCGCTGCTACTTTGCTCTGAGTGAATCTTTTAGGGCTCTTTCACATTAGGGCAGATTTTCTGCGTTTCAACGCAAAGGATAAAGTTTGCGTTACCCAAGGTGAAATGAAAGTCCATAGACTTTCATTTTAGATTTCACATATAACGCAGCCTTTTTGTGCGTTGCGTTACACTGCACCCAGGCGCAGTTTTTCGGCCGACGCTAGCTTTATGCGTTACAATGTTAGTCAATGTAAAACGCACACTATGCGCGTTTTTAATCCGTTAACGCAGGCAATCAGTCCCAGAATGCAACAGAGGAACAATGTAGAAAGTTGAAAACTAAAAGAAAAAAAAATGACCTGCGTTTTTCTATGTGCAGTAACGCATTGAAAACGGATTAAAAACGCACACTCACTGCAGTGCAACGCATATCAAAACGCATTAAAACGCATACAACAAAACGTATGCTTTGAGCGTTCTCCAACGCAAGCTCTGATGTGAAAGAGCCCTTACTGTACTCCGAATCTACAAGTATAACGGCGTGATAAGAGCATTAGCAATATATACTACAAAGGATGAATATTCTACCAGTTACACATCCCCTCGACATATATAGACCCATAGCCAACAAGCACCAACAAATGAGGGTTTACAATGCTTTAAGTATAAACCTTTAACTTTTAATACATTAAGTATAAAATCCACATGGACAAGTACTGTATTTTTTTTACTATAAGACTCACTTTTTCTCCCCCCAAAAGTAGGGGGGGGGGGAAGGTCACTGCGTCTTATAGTGCAAATGCAGGGAGTTCCTGACTTGTGAACACCTGTCAATACGAACCTCCAACCTGCCCCAGTGTCGGGGACTCCCTGCACTGTGCCCATGCAGAGAAGGACACAGAGGGACACAAAGGGGCATAGAGGAGGACACAGGGGACACAAAGGGGCATAGAGGAGGACACAAGAAGGACAGAGATAGATACAAGAGGACACAAGGGGGACAGAGGAGATACAAGAGGTACAAGGGGGCATGAGGTACAAAGGGGGCATAAGCCACAAGATGCCCCTTCACCATGAATGCACCAGGTTTGATATTTATATCTTTTCCCCTGGGTTTTGTCCTCTAAACCTAGGTGCATCTTTTGGTCAGGAGCGTCTTATAGTCCAAAAAAATACAATACATAAAATCTCACAATACATCATGACTGTAATATCCGAGGCAGCTGCGGCGAACAGCACCGCCGCCGCAGCTGCCTCCATGCGCCCATCCGTCCGCTCGGCGTCCAGGACCCCGAGGACGGAACGTTCTTTCAGCCAGGAGCTCGCCTTAGCGCGGGGGCGCGCGCACAGACGGGACCTTTATGCGGGGAGGAAGCCCGTCAGCTGACCTGCTGGTCGGCTGACGTCAGAGGAGTCCCACGGCGCCCAGGATTGGCTGATGAGGAGGGGCGTGCCGGTGGGATCTCCTCTGCTTCATAAGCCTCCGGGCTTCATTGTTACCTTGTCTGTTGTCGTGAATACTTGCGTGTGAGCGCGCAGACCTTAGGTAGTTCCCTGGTGTTGATGCTACGGATTTCACACCAAGTTTAGGAATTGTAGTCTTGCTATTGTTATTTTGTTTAGACTAGTTCCAGGGTGTTGATGCCAAGGATTTCACACCCAGGCTAGGATATTACTTTTGTATTGCTCTCCTGTGTATGACTCTGGCTAAGCACTCTGACTCTGAATCTGCTTTCTGATCCTGTACTTCTGCCCATCTGTCTACCTGTTGCTGAACTTCTGCCTGATTACCGATTACTCTCTTGTCTCACGATTCTATACCGATATGTACCTTCCTGTTGCTGAACCTCTGCCTGATTACTGATTACTCTCTTGTCTCACGATTTTGAATCAATACTTACCTCTCTGTTGCCGAACCTTGCCTGCCTGACCATTCTACTCACCAGTGTGCCCTTGCCACTGGTGAGGTACTAGTTACACCAGCTCCTCTGGTGGAACAGTTCTGTTAAGCTGTAGTACAGTCCTAATTACCTGCTCTTATAGGGTATCTGTCATTGTAGTATTATTGTATCTCTTAGGCTACTGTACAGTCTGAGTCACCCGCCCCACGGGTGTTCTCGTGCCTGCAGTACAATCTGAGTCACCCGCTCCCCGGGAGATTCAGCCTCTTTGTTATTGTACTCTCCAGCCTGCTGGAGCTTGTACGCTAGTGCACGCATAGTGTACTGATAGTACCTCACCAGCCCCTCTGGTGAGGTCTCGTCAAACTATTGAAAGTTACTGTTGCACCCAAACACTTACACTTTGCTAGGTGCCCAGAGGTTAGTCATACTTGTATTATTGGTGATTCTGCAGATCACTAATAATCAGGTATACATCTGTATTGTTGGTGATAATGCAGATCACCAATAATCCGATACTCTCTGTGTGCTGACACCACCGTTACAATGACCGTATCATTAAAGAGGAGCTGTAGTGAGAATGACTTAAATAATAAATTACTTATTTTTTTTAAAACATTAATATATAAAATATATAAAATATTTAGTCAGTTTTTGCCCATTGTAAAATCTTTCCTCTCACTGATTTACATTCTGAAATTTACCACAGCAGGCAACATCTTTTGACCTAAAAAGAGAATGAGGAACAGCGCCAAGGTTTATCATCTAAAGACCTCAGCTGAGAGAAAACAATGTTCAAGTAATAATGTAATTGAATCAGCGCAGGTCACAAGTAGGTATATGAAGCATGGTGGAACTGTATCATATACTTACTTGTGACCTGCGCTGATTCAATTACAACATTTTTAGACCTGCCAGGTGATCTCCCTGGAATGTTCTACGCACAGACGGAAATACTGCTTGCTTGGCATTATCTCCCACAATGCAGTGAGGTTCACAGACAGGAAACTGTCATGTCCATGGCAGTGACTTACCACTGTTGGAGTGGTTTTACCATAATATCAGCCATACAGATAATGATCTATTCGAGAAAAAGTAAATATTTCTCATGGGAAAGGGGGTATCAGCTACTGATTGGGATGAAGTTAAATTCTTGGTTAAAGTTCCTCTTCAAGCGCTTAATGATACCGTTGTAATGTGGATGTTAAACTTAATGTATTAAAAGTTGTGTTTTATTGCTTTATACTTAACACACAAATTTCTTGGTGCTTGTTGGATTAAGAGCGTTAAACCAATATATGGAGGAATATAGATGTAAAAATAATTATATGGAGAATATATTAAACAGATATATATACTGTATGGATATATCTACCAGTCTCTCCCCCAGTAGCTCCTCTCACAAGGCAAAGCCTGTTAGTAATAAAGCATACCTAAACTCAGAGGGAAATGAAGGTTGACACAAATAGAGTATGGCGCTCTTGCTCCTATCTGACTGAATACTGTTATTGATCATATTGGGGCGCCCCATGAGATCATTTGGAATACACTGTTTAGCTGTGAATACTTCCACTGCAGCTGAAAAACCGGTATATGGGGAACTTGACGGGAACTAGGAAGTGGCCATAATACAAATACTAACACTTCCCCATAATAGTCACCTTTTAACAAGGGGAATAATACAAACCTCGAAGCATTAGACTATTAGCACTTTATGAAATTAAGCGCATCAGGAGGACTGGATGTAACGTGGAGGCTCTTGTGAAGTATACAGAGATTATTCAGTTTTATATACATACATTCTCTGCATAATTGACCATAAGGTGTTTTTTGAAATTTCATTTTTCATATATTTTTTATTTATTTTATACATTTTTCCTTTTGGAAAAGCTCATCAGCACACTCCAGTGTGACTGTAGGGGATTGTTGTGAGTGGTATGAATGTATGTATGTGAGAATTATATGGATTTTTAACCTTTACTGTTATAATATTTGATGAATAAAAGGAGATTTTTCTATGGTAAATTCTGGTGCTTCTCACATTTTTCTATATAAGGTTGTTTGAATGGAGTTGAGAGACAGGGGTACTCCAACCAAGTGAGATAGCAGCAAGATATAGGAGGCAATAATACCCTCTTTAATTTACCAATTTGTGGTGATCTGGTTTGTTCTCCCAATAGCGCCCCTTCACCTTTTGATATGAATACTGTTACTCCCAATTGTACTTTGCCTGAGGAAGCGGGCTGCGGACCCGCGAAACGTGTTGAAGTCTTGTTTTTGGAGTACGAAATCTTTTACTGAACAAATCAGTCAGTTGTCTGTGGGGAGGTAAGTCCACCTATACTCCCCATTTTTAAACAGTTTTTAAATTTTTTTATTCTGTCCTGGTGCCTCTGCATTCCATAATACATATACAGTATACAGGATCTTCTCAAAAAATTAGCATATTGTGATAAAGTTAATTATTTTCTGTAATGTACTGATAAACATTAGACTTTAATATATTTTAGATTCAAATACACACAACTGAAGTAGTTCAAGCCTTTTATTGTTTTAATATTGATGATTTTGGCATACAGCTCATGAAAACCCAAATTTCCTATCTCAAAAAATTAGCATATTTCATCCGACCAATAAAAGAAAAGTGTTTTTAAAACAAAAAAGTCAACCTTCAAATAATTATGTTCAGTTATGCACTCAATACTTGGTCGGGAATCCTTTTGCAGAAATGACTGCTTCAATGTGGCGTGGCATGGAGGCAATCAGCCTGTGGCACTGCTCAGGTGTTATGGAGGCCCAGGATGCTTCGATAACGGCCTTAAGCTCATCCAGAGTGTCGGGTCTTGCGTCTCTTAACTTTCTCTTCACAATATCCCACAGATTCTCTATGGGGTTCAGGTCAGGAGAGTTGGCAGGCCAATTGAGCACAGTAATACCATGGTCATTAAACCATTTACCAGTGGTTTTGGCACTGTGAGCAGGTGCCAGGTCGTGCTGAAAAATGAAATCTTCATCTCCATAAAGCTTTTCAGCAGATGGAAGCATGAAGTGCTCCAAAATCTCCTGATAGCTAGCTGCATTGACTCTGCCCTTGATAACACACAGTGGACCAACACCAGCAGCTGACATGGCACTCCAGACCATCACTGACTGTGGATACTTGACACTGGACTTCAGGCATTTTGGCATTTACCTCTCCCCAGTCTTCCTCCAGACTCTGGCACCTTGATTTCCAAATGACATGTAAAAGTTGCTTTCATCCGAAAAAAGTACTTTGGACCACGGAGCAACAGTCCTGTGCTGCTTCTCTGTAGCCCAGGTCAGGCGCTTCTGCCGCTGTTTCTGGTTCAAAAGTGGGTTCATGCTTCCATCTGCTGAAAAGCTTTATGGATATGAAGATTTCATTTTTCAGCACGACCCGGCACCTGCTCACAGTGCCAAAACCACTGGTAAATGGTTTACTAACCATGGTATTACTGTGCTCAATTGGCCTGCCAACTCTCCTGACCTGAACCCCATAGAGAATCTGTGGGATATTGTGAAGAGAAAGTTAAGAGACGCAAGACCCAACACTCTGGATGAGCTTAAGGCCGCTATCGAAGCATCCTGGGCCTCCATAACACCTGAGCAGTGCCACAGGCTGATTGCCTCCATGCCACGCCACATTGAAGCAGTCATTTCTGCAAAAGGATTCCCGACCAAGTATTGAGTGCATAACTGAACATAATTATTTGAAGGTTGACTTTTTTTGTTTTAAAAACACTTGTCTTTTATTGGTCGGATGAAATATGCTAATTTTTTGAGATAGGAAATTTGGGTTTTCATGAGCTGTATGCCAAAATCATCAATATTAAAACAATAAAAGGCTTGAACTACTTCAGTTGTGTGTATTTGAATCTAAAATATATGAAAGTCTAATGTTTATCAGTACATTTCAGAAAATAATGAACTTTATCACAATATGCTAATTTTTTGAGAAGATCCTGTATTTCTTTTTCAACAATACCAGTTGCCTGGCTGTCCTGCTGATCCTCTGCCTCTAATGCCTGGTACACACCATGCAATTTCCCATCAGATTGACCGTCAAATCAATTATTTCCGACACATCCGATCTGATTTCCTGGCAACTGGCATTATTTAAAAGGAGATAAATATGGCAGCCTCCATATCCCTCTCACTTCAGGTGTCCTTTAAAGCAGAACTCCCTATACACATCCTCCATTGGCAACGTTATCTCCTCCATGGGTTTTAACTATCATCTGTATGCAGATGACACCCATATATATCTCCACACCCCTGACCTATCCACCACTACCATGGACAAGGTCTCCTCCTGCCTATCTGCCATCTCCTCCTGGATGTCCGCTAGGTTCCTGAAACTAAATCTGGACAAAACGGAATTTATGATCATCCTATCCCGGCCATCCCTGAACCTCCCAGATGTGAATGTCACGGTTAATCACACTACCATTCGCCCTACCTCTCAAGCCCGCTGTCTGGGTGTCACCCTGGACTCCGCACTCTCCTTCACTCCCCACATCCAAAACCTCACAAAGTCCTGCAACTTCCACCTCTGTAACATCTGCAAGGTCCGCCCATTCCTGACTTCTGCCGCCACCAAACTCCTCATCCATGCCCTCATAATTTCCCGCCTCGACTACTGCAATGCCCTTCTGTCTGGTCTCCCTATGACCCGAATTACCCCGCTGCAATCCATTATGAGTGCGGCAGCCAGAATTATCCACTCCTCCTATCGCTCCACCGCAGCGGCTCCCCTCTGTGAATCCCTCCACTGGCTTCCTATCCAGTCCAGAATCAGATTCAAGATACTGTGTCTGACCTACAAATCTGTCCACAAAACCTATCTAACCTGCATTTCCGATCTTACTCAGAGGTACACACCTAGCCGCTCACTCCGCTCCTCCAATGAACTTCGCCTGACCGCCCCCTGCATCACCCAGTCCCATGCACGCCTTCAGGACTTCTCCAACACTATGGAACTTCCTACCTCCATTCATTAGTGCAGCCCCCTCTTTCAACACCTTCAAGAAGGCCCTCAAAACTCACCTTTTCACTCTGGCCTACCACCCCTCACAAATGCTCTAAACCCGCAGCTGAACTCTGGTCCACTAGCTTTCGTGTCCCTACCTCTCCCTCTAGATTGCAAGCCTTCGGGCAGGGTCCTCCTCCTTTTGTGTCCTATCACACTACCGAATAAATTGTACAGGTAAATAAACAATAAAACACTTTGCCTTCAAAGGCCTGACCGTTTATGTACACAAACAAAGGGGATTAAATTAGCCCTTTTCCTCCTGTATTACTCCATATACAAGCTGTCTGCTTGCTCTGATATCAACAGGAGGGGGTTGCTTTTGTTGAAGCAAACCCCTCCTGTTGATAACAGAGCAAGCAGACAGTTTGTATATGGAGTAATACAGGGGGAAAAGGGCTAATTTAATCCCCTTTGTTTGTGTACATATCAGGCCAAAGTGTTTTATTATCCTTTTGTGTCCTACCTGATCATGCACCTCCATTACTGTGCACCCATGCTATGCATTTGAGTGAACCTAACTTGCCTAATCTCCATGCTCCATCCATTGACTGACTAAGCATTACCTTGTACTCATACTGTGCTGCGTGATCTGGTTTTTCTTGTATTCCTGTATTGTCATTTTGCTGTATGTCACCCCTAAATATTGTCTGTAACCTAAATGAATGTCCAGCGCTGCGTAACATGTTGACGCTTTATAAATACAATAAATAAATAAACTCCAAGATACTTTGCTGGAATGGAGTCAGAATAAAAAGTACACCTGCCATTTATACCTCTTAAAAGAATGTATTTTATGTGTTTGTCTCTATGTCCGTATGCAGATTAACCAGTAGTCTCTGTGTGAGTGCCCAGGAAATTGCATAACCCAGGATTTTTAAGCAGAAGTAGTGCAAGATGCGTACAGAAATGTCAGCCTTCACTATTTCTACCTTACAAAGTCCTGGAATACAGAAAATCCTGAATTTAACCACCCTGAATTACATCCCACACACTGCACAGGCTGATATAATTATTGCATAAAATAAATTCCAACTGTTATTAATGTAATGCTGCACATTTAGGTATTGTGGTTAGGTGACATAAATCAAAATCCACACATGTAGACGCAGCTCTTGGATTTATAAGTTGCATTTATTTTTCTGTGTTATCAGTGGGACTGCTTTTTTATGAGAACTGAAATTGCATTTTCTTTCCAGACAAGTATACAAAAAAAAGAGCATTAGTACGTCTGGTCATGTGGTTTGATAGTTTCCATGGCAACTGCTTTTTTCATTTACCGAATAGCTGAATTAAAAAAATGTGAAGAAAAATGTGAGAGAAAAAAAAAACGGGGGAAGGGAGCAAGGGAAAGGGAGGGGTCATTGCACAAGGGGGGGAAGAGGTAGAGCGAGGAAGAGATGGAATAGAGGAAGAAGACTCTGAGATGAATATAGGGGGGCTGAAAGGAACAATAGAAAGAGAGGAGGATAATGAGCAGTGGGGAGAGTAAGCTATAGACTGGGAAGACAGGGGGGCTGAGGGGAGGGAGGTGGGGGTGAGGATAGGACGGGAGGGGTGGGGAGGAAGGAGAAAATACATTGGGAAAGTGCAGCTGAAGAAGTCAAGGGAGGAGAAGAGAGGAAAGCAGTACTGGGTGACCTTCAGCCCTCTGTGCAGCTACAAGTCTCAGGAGGCCTCCTGTATCAAAGTGTCTGAAATAATAACTGTCCCTATAACTCACAAATAGCCAATCATATTCACACTTTCATTTTCTGTCTGTCACTTACCAGCAGTGATCTGCGAACGCTACAAAACCACAACTGAACGCTGGAAAAGGAATGAATGCACAATGGGAGTGAATTTCTAGGTTACTAACGATGATACAAAGGCTGTATGAATGTTCTGATGGAAAATGTGTGGTGTATGAATGGTGGGTGAATCCTATGTTTACTGCTTTGTAAAGAGAATCATTTATTAAATAATTACTGAGTGAGTTATCACTATTAGTGCCATTCACACATGATGTAGTAGAGGCAAAAGGATAGCACCGTTCAGCGCCCCTGCTGACATTAATAGTGTAACTAAATACAGCTTAATGGGGCCTAATGTCAAAATGCTGCCAGGTGTATTTTTTTACGGCCCTGCACTGCCATCAGGGTGCCCGGCGCTGTGTAATGAGTTTTGTATGCATTTTCCATGCGCTTTTCAATTGTGTTTTATGTAAATCACCAGGAAGACAACAGAGAGCGGAAATACGTCTGAAAACAATTTGAAAAAAAAGCATATAAAAACGCATACAAAACCCATTGACTTTCATTATGTGCGTTTTTGAAAATTATGCAACAAAACCAGCGTTTTAAAAAATGCATGTTTTAAAACGCATAAAAACCGCAAATGCGCTTTTTATATGCGTTTTTGATGCGGCCCATTGACTTCCATTAGCGGCAAAAATGCTGTGTTTTCTGCAACACTAGCATTTCTGCTAAGTGTGTTCCTAGCCTAGCACTGCACTTCCATGTGCTACCAATGCTAACACTGCACTTCCATGTGCTACCAATGCTAACACTGCACTTCCATGTGCTACCAATGCTAACACTGCACTTCCATGTGACACCTAATCTAACGCTGCACTTCCATGAGCTACCAACTCTTACACTGCACTTCCATGAGCTACCAACTCTTACACTGCACTTACATGAGCTACCAACTCTTACACTGCACTTTCATGAGCTACCAACTCTTACACTGCACTTCCATGAGCTACCAACTCTTACACTGTACTTCCATGTGACACCTAATCTAACGTGCCACTTACATGAGTTACCAACTCTTATACTGTACTTCCATGAGCTACAAACTCTTACACTGCACTTCCAGGAGCTACAAACTCTTACACTGCACTTCCAGGAGCTACAAACTCTTACACTGCACTTCCAGGAGCTACAAACTCTTACACTGCACTTCCAGGAGCTACAAACTCTTACACTGCACTTCCATGAGCTACCAACTCTTTCACTGCACTTCCATGAGCTACAAACTCTTACACTGCACTTCCATGAGCTACCAACTCTTACACTGCACTTACATGAGCTACCAACTCTTACACTGCACTTTCATGAGCTACCAACTCTTACACTGCACTTCCATGAGCTACCAACTCTTACACTGTACTTCCATGTGACACCTAATCTAACGTGCCACTTACACGAGTTACCAACTCTTACACTGCACTTCCATGAGCTACAAACTCTTACACTGCACTTCCAGGAGCTACAAACTCTTACACTGCACTTCCATGAGCTACCAACTCTTACACTGCACTTCCATGTGACGCCAACTTTTAGGGCCCGTTTCCACTTGTGCGAATCTGCATGCGTTTCCTGCATGCAGATTTGCATAACCAATACAAGTGGATGGGCCTGTTTCCACTTGGCAGAAATCCTGTGCAGTTTTGTGTGCAGCAAAAATCTGCACGGCAGAGCCATCAGAATTCGCACACCGCCTTGCGGTTTTGCATACAATGTATTTAATAGGAAATTTGCATGCATTTTCGTATGCGAATTTTACTGCAAATTTGTGGGCGTTTTCACATAAAATCGATGTAAAAGCACACAGGCGCTGACATGGTTAAATTCGCATACTTACTAACATATGCAAAAACGCCCGCAAATTCGCGGTAAAATTCGCATCCGCATGCAAATTCGTTTTCACGTTTTCCGCGACTAATTCGCACTGCACAAGTGGGAACGGGCCCTTACACTGCACTTCCATGTGACACCTAATCTAACGTGCCACTTCCATGAGCTACCAACTCTTACACTGCACTTCCATGAGCTATAAACTCTAAGGCCTGGAACCCACTGAAATCAGCAAACGCAAAACGCAACCGCTAGCGTTTTGTCTGAGCGGTTTGCAAGCGGATTCATGCGCGTTTTTGGTCGTGTTTTGCAACACTGTATTTTTTTGCCCAGCGGGTGCGTAGCGTTTTGCGTTTTGCGTTTTTATCCTGATTGGTCCTGTGAATTATTTTTCATTTTGTTACAGTGTGCTGAACCGCAAAATGCTAGCAAAACCGCTCAGTTTAGGTTTTGCTGAGCGTTTCTGCTAGCGTTTCAATACTTTACATTGAAGCGCTAACGCTCCCAAAATGCTGCAGGTCCTGCGTTTGCGTTTCTGGGAAACGCAAACGCTCCTGTGGAAGTTGCCCCATCCATTAACATTAGCCCAACGTTTTGGCAAACTGCTAGCGTATCGCAGTGCTGCCAAAACGCTGCCAAAAGCGCTCCTGTGGGTTCCAGCCCTTACTCTGCATTCATATAAGCTACAAACTCTTACACTGCACTTCCATGTGCTACCAACTCTTACACTGCACTTCCATGTGCTACCAACTCTTACACTGCACTTCTATGTGACACCTACTCTAACACTGCACTTCCAAGTGCTACCAACTCTTACACTGCAGTTTCATGTGACACCTACTCTACCACTGCACTACCATTTCACACTGCACTTGCATGTGCTACCTATGCTAACACTGCACTTTCATGAGCTACCAACTCTGAGGCCTGGAACCCACTACAAATCGCAAATCTCTATCGCAATCCGTAGCGCTTTTCATGAGCATTTTGTAAGCGATTTCTTAAGCGTTTTCTGGCGATTTTGGTAGCAATTTTAAAAGTGTAAGCTTTTTGCAAGCGATTGTGTGCGATTTGTGATTAGCGATTTTAATTCTGATTGGTCCTTTCAATGTACCATAATTTTATTAACACTTTACATTAATTTAAAATTACACTCAAATTGCTATGTATAGCGTTTCGTGAGCGATTACGCCAGTATTTATATACTTTACATAGCAGAAACGCAAACGCTAACACCACCTAAATGCTGCATGTCCTGCGATTTTGCTAATCGCAATCACTCCAGTGAAATTTGGCCCATCATTAACATTAGCTGAGCATTTAGGGAAACTGCTGGCATTTTAAATCGCTCCCTAAACGCTAAAAAAATCACTCTAGTGGGTCCAAGCCCTTACACTGCACTTCCATGTGATGCCTACTCTGACAGAGCACTTCCATCTGCTGCATACATGTGAAATTGGCGCCGGGAGACTTGGGCGGGTGATATAATTCGGCTTCCAGCTATAGATGGAGGACAATTTATAGTGTTTTAAAAGTAACTTCAGCTCCGTCTTCTGTGCGCCGCTATAGCCGTAATTCCTATTATGGTCTATGGTGGTGCCGGCTGCGCCCAAATCTTCCTGCGCTGAAAAGAACTGCTCCGCATCTGCTACCAAACTCTTGTGACACCTATTCTTACACTGCACTTCCATGTGACACCTATTCTTACACTGCACTTCCATGTGCTAACTCTTACACTGCACTTCCATGTGCTACCAACCAGTGGCAGTGCAGCATACTTTCAAAGTACTGTATGCTTTACTGTATGTGTTACATCAAACGTCTAATGTGCAATTTGACTTTTCACCACCGTTGCACTGCAATCTCATTGCAATGCAACATGTATAGTGTGAAAGGACATTAATGGTAAACATTATTGCGGCTTCTTTAAACTTTTTCTATATGCATTTAAAGTATCATCATCTAAAGGTCCTTTTCCATTTAAAATCTCAAATTTATGGGCTTTTTTGTCACAGTTTTAGTGGGATCAATTGTTATCATGGTGCCATTTAATTTTTTGCCAGTTGAAACAACCCCCCCCCCCCCCCCCCCCCCCAAATGCAATCACTGGAAAGATGCAGCAAGCATTTGGGTGCTGATTTTGATGAAGACATCATAATCACGGTGCCCTAACTTTGAGACAATTGTCGCAAAACATATGCATTCAGATTTGATGCAAATTCTGAGCTGATGCAAATTTTATGCAAATATATGCAACTAGGAAAGGGGCCAGTAAACTACAGGAGCTTTGCATTAATTCGGAATTATTAGCATTTCAATGTCCATCTCTACTTAGCACTCTCAAAAGTGGCTTTTCTCTTTGAGATTATGGGTAAATTGCTGCGTCCTACCTGAAGACTTCTTTTCCACCTAGGCCTGTTTTCCACAGGCAGCTGAACAGCATGCGTGTTCAGTCCTACTACCATTGAGGAAGTCAACCACCTACTGCAGACTTCAAATACCACTACCTCCCCTCTTGACCCTGTCCTTTCTGATTTACTCCATCCTCACTTCCTGGATTTGGCCCCAGTCCTCACCTCCCTGTTTAACCTCAGCCTATCCACAGGCACCTTCCCCTCAGACTTCAAGCAGGCTCAAGAAACCCTCCCTTGACCGCTCATTACCCTCCAACTACAGCCCTATCTCCCTCCTCCCCTTTTCCTCAAAACTCCTTGAGCGTCTGGTTCACAAACGCCTGACCCAGTACCTCAATGCCAACTCCCTGCTAGACCCACTGCAATCTGGATTTCGGCCTGCCCACTCAACCGAAACAGCTTTCACCAAAGTGGGCAACGACCTTGCCTTAGCTAAAGCTGAAGGCAATTACTCCATTCTCCTCCTCCTTGACCTTTCAGCAGCTTTTGACACACTGGCCCATCCCCTACTCCTCCAGTCCCTCCAGTCCATGGGCATTCATGATCTCGCCCTGGCCTGACTCTCATCCTACCTCGCCAACCGCATCTTCACAACCATCATCAAAGAGGCCTCATCCACCCCCAATCACCTCTCGGTAGGAGTCCCCCAAGGCTCAGTCCTTGGCCCCCTACTGTTCTCCCTATACACATCCTCCATTGGCAAAGTTATCTCCTACATGGGTTTTAACTATCATCTCTATGCAGATGACACCCAGATCTACCTCCACACCCCTGACCTATCCACCACTACCATGGACAAGGTCTCCTCCTACCTATCAGCCATCTCCTCCTGGATGTCCACTAGGTTCCTGAAACTAAATCTGGACAAAACAGAATTTAGGATCTTCCCACCCTGGCCATCCTTGACCCTCCCAGATGTGCATGTCACTGTTAACCACACTACCATTCGCCCTACCTTTCAAGCCTGCTGTCTGGGTGTCACCCTGGACTCGGCACTCTTTTTCACCTCCCACATCCAAAACCTCACAAAGTCCTGCAACTTCCACCTCAGTAACATCTGCAAGATCCGCCCTTTTCTGACCTTTGTCACCACCAAACTCCTCATCCATGCCCTCATAATTTCCCACCTAGACTACTGCAACGCCCTTCTGTCTGATTTCCCTATGACCCGTATTGCCCCTCAGCAGTCCGTCATGAATGCGGCAGCCAGAATTATCCACTGCTCCCATCTCTCCACCACAGCGGCTCCCCTCTGTGAATCCCTCCACTGGCTTCCTATCCAGTCCAGGATCAGATTAAAGATACTGTGTCTGACCTACAAATCTGTCCACAAAACCTGTCCAACCTACATTTCTAATCTTTCCCAGAGGTACTGTACACCCCTAGCCGCTCTCTCCGCTCCTCCAATGAACTTCGCCTGACCACCCCCCGCATCACCCAGTCCCATGCATGCCTCCAGGACTGCTCAAGAGCTGCTCCAACACTATGGAACTCCCTACCTCCACCCATTATGGCAGCACCTTCCTTCGACCTCTTCAAGAAGCCCCCCAAAACTCACCATTTTACTCTGGCCTACTCCCCTCCCCTCACTAATGGTCTATACCCGCAGCTGAATTCTGGTCCCTTCTTTTGGTGTCCCCACCTCTCCCTCTAGATTGTAAGCCTTTGGGCAGGGTCCTCCTCCTTATGTCTCCTACCTGTTTATGCACCTCCATTACTGTACACCCATCCTATGGATCTGAGTGAATTCGACTTGCCTAATCTCCATGCTCCTATCCAGTGACTGACTAAGCATTACCTGGTACTCGTACTATGCTGCGTGATCTGGTTTGCAACTATTCATGTATTGTCTTATTACTGTATGTCACCCCTAAATATTGTCTGTAACCTTAACTAATGTACAGCACTGCAGAATATATTGGCGCTTTATACATACAATAAATAAATAGGCACTTCCATGTGCAACCAACCAATGGCGGTGCAGCATACTTTCAATGTACTGTATGCTTTACTGTATGTGTTACATCAATGTAATGTACAATGTGTCTTTTCACCACTGTTGTGCTGCAATCTCATCGCAATGCAACATGTATAGTGTGAAAGGACCCTAATGATAAACATTATTCTTTAAACATTTTTTCTATATGCATATAAAGCATCGTCATCTAAAGGTCTTTTTCCATTTAAAATCTCTAATGTATGGGCTTTTTTTTGTCACAGTCTTAGTGGGATCAATTATTATCATGGTGCCATTTAATTTTTTGCCAGTTCATACAACCTTGGCCATCCCCCCCCCCAAAAAAATGCAATCACTGGAAAGATGCAGCATGCATTTGGGTGCTGATTTTCCACTAAGGCCTAGTGCACACCGAGCGGTTTTTGGAGCGATCCGCCGGCCGCATCCGCCTGGAAAAACGCTTGGCTAATGTATTGCAATGGGATGGTGCACACCGGCGGTTTGAGGTTTTTGCCAAGCCGCAAACGCGCCTCCTGCTGCGCGTTTGCGGTTTTCGGAAGCGTTTCGTCCTCAATGTAAAGTATAGGAAAAACGCAAACCGCTCTGAAAAACGCTACTTCAGAGCGGTTTGCCAGGCATTTTTGTTACAGAAGCTGTTCAGTAACAGCTTTTACTGTAACAGTATCTGTAATCTGCTACACAAAAACGCACCCAAAACCACTAGGTATGTTTAGAAAACCTCTCTAAACATACCTAGAATCGCTCTGAAATCAGCTCCCAAAACCGCTAGCGTCTTGCGGATCTGCTAGCGGTTTTGGTGTGCACTGGGCCTAAGTCATCATAATCACGGTGCCCTAACTTTGAGACATTTGTCGCAAAACATATGCATTCAGATTTGATGCAAAACAGCATTACATTAATTCGGAATTATTAGCATTTTAATGTCCATGTCTCCTCAGCATACTCAAAAGAGTGGCCTTTCTCTTTGAGATGTGGGTAGATTGCTGGGTCCTTCCTGAACACTTCTTCTCCACCTAGGCCCCTTCTCCACAGGCAGCTGAACAGCACGCTTGTTGGGCAGGAGAACAGAGGCGCCAAAAGGATAAAAGGAAACTAAACGAGCTTAAAAACCAAATTCTTGGTAAATAGAGGAGGTAGTGGTGGACTTACCTTCTCCAAGTAGACACACAACGACTGTAGTAAAGACAGTCAATATATTTTATTTATGAACTCCAAATATGCAACGCGTTTCGCAGGTTTGATCCCGCTTCATCAGGCAACAACAACGGAGCAATAGCATATGTGGTCAGTAGAGGAGCCAGGCACCACTGTCCAAACAGGACAGACAGAGGTGCCTGGCTCTTCTACTGACCACATATGCTATTGCTCTGTTGTTATTGCCTGATGAAGCGGGATCAAACCTGCAAAACGCATTGTATATTTGGAGTTCATAAATAAAATATATTGACTGTCTTTACTACAGTCATTGTGTGTCTACTTGGAGGAGGTAAGTCCACCACTACCTGCTCTTTGTACCAAGAATTTGGTTTTTAAGCTCATTTCGCTTTATTTTATCCCTTTGGCGCCTCTGTTTTCCTGCATAATATTGAGTCCATCCTGGGTGGAGGGTTGAACCCCCTTTTTCTCATCTACAGAGAGCGACTTCTTATTCCTGAGTGGGGTCAGGAAAATCTCCCCACCTGCCTTTACAGTGGTTGCCTAATGGTAACCCTGGTTTGTGAGTATTAATATTTACTCTATCTAGTAACCATTTACCAGTACATATTGCACTATTGGGGCTCTTGGTGTTTCTTGTTTTTACACTTGTTGGGCAGTTCAGCCTACCAGCTGCTAGCAACGAGTGCATGAATTTCAGAGTTTGGTTTTGACTTGGTCGAATCAACCGATGGCAAAAAGAGCAACTTATCACATCTGAGGACGGCAACCACCATGCTTAGATGTAGCTCCTGTAGGGGGCAGCCTGTGAACGTGCCGAGCGCTAGTAAATGCCCAGCTGGTTACTTATAGGAGCAGGTGACAGGTCGCCGCCTTCAACCTTCCGTGGAAAACAGGCCTGAAGGAAGTTACGGTCACATATCTTTCAGGATGTAAGAATCGTATAGCCATGCATGTGTGGACAGAATTGTTGACAAATGAGATTATCGCTCAATCACAATACACACAAACAATCTTTACAAACTTAATGCTGGGAATACACAAGGGGCTTAATTCTCAAAATGGTGCTAACTGTTAGCACGGGCGTGCTAAACAGTTAGCATGCAAAGTGCCGCTCGCGGACTCTTGCACGCGCTAAGCCCGGCGATCGCGCAATCGTTGACATTTGCACGCGATAACACGGACTTTGCGCGTGATCGGTCGTCCGAGCGGCACTTCGCGTGCTAACCGTTTTGTGAATCAAGCCCAATGAGTTTTTTCAGAAGACAGATGGCTCAATAGATCATTTCCGACAGGTCCGATCTGATTTCGATCGTTTTTCTGATCACTTCTATACAGATCAGAAAAAAAGACCGAAAATCAGATCAGACCTGTCGGAAATGATCTATCGAGCCATCTATCTGGTGAAAGTACACATTGTGTATTCCCACCATAAAGGCAGCAGGCTTGACAAGTGCGCGCGCACACAAACGCACACACATACTTGTTGTGAAGACTTGTTGAGTATGTGCAAATAAGTAGGAATCTGCAATCTTATGAAACGACATAGCAGGAAATTATGTTTTTTGTGAAGATTAGTGACAAATGATCATTGAAATTCACATTTTCTGGAAAAAATAGGATGGAAATCAGCAAAGAACGCACATTTCATGTCAAACCTTTGTTTTGCAGCATATGTGTTGCTTAAAGAGGAGCTGTTAGGTATAAGGTCTCAGAGAAAATAAACACATATATCAGTAGCTAAAGATTGGCTGTACTTACATTACATATGCATTTCACTGTCCACGTTTGGATTTCACAGAATTTGTATATAGTATATGCAGAGATAGATGCTCCTGACAGCTCATGGCAGGCTCCATGTTTTTCTGTCAAATGTGTCGTCATGTCCTGCCTGCTTCCTGATCACAGATAAGCTTGTACTTGAACAACACAGTGTGCAGTGAATATTAATGAGCCATGTGGCTAGGAACAATAGCTGACTCCTGCAGTGTACTCTGCCCGGAGATTTATCAGTGCTACGCGCTGGACTGATTACAAGCTGCTGTAACGTCTCATTAGCAGCCGAGGGGAGGGCCCCAGAATGCTTTGCAGTATAGTATGCGGCTTGCGTCCTCTTGGGTTTTAACAGCCTTGCTGATAAGCACACATCAAAGGTAACTGAGATTTTTATCTTCACTAATGGCTTTTGGGCTTCCTTCTAAACTGTTTAACACAGGAGAATAGAGGTTTAAATTAGCTTCTGCAGCCTGACAGTTACTCTTTAAAAAAAAGATGATAATGATGTCAGTTTACACTCTTGTAAATGAACGATCATTAGCAGAACAGATCTGGCAGAAAGGATTGGTTGTTTTGACTGAGCTTTCCCACTGTCGATACTTTTCAGAATGTTGGTTCAATTTTTCATTCCGGATAGTTGGGCGAAGCATCTTTGAAGGAACATTTCTAACAACTTTAGTTGTGTAGGAGCTTTAGCTCTACTAGGTTGGGCCACCAGTCGGTTCATTCAGTGCTTTGATTGTGTCTGGTTGCTGATGGCAGGACAACCTTCATTTACGGTACTTTTACTGGATGCACAGTCGAAGTCTATACAGTCGCTGTGGCAAACACTTGGACATGGGTTTGGATTTTGAGTGCCTCTGAGGACAGTCAGTAACATGAATATGTACTTTGTGGAGTGCTGCAGAAGATGTCAGTGCAATAAAAATACATAATAATATAGTAAGATAGTGAGCTATGACTATGGTCGGGATTGGATTGTGAGCTCCTATGAGGACAGGCCAAATATATGCATAATGAATCTTCGGAAATCAGTTCACGATTTAATCAACTTTTCCCAAAAAGAATTAAGATAGTTACAACGAAAACGCCTTTTGTTGGACTTCAACATTGTGACATGCTTATAGCCGGAAGAAGCCAACTCTGACATCGGAATTCAGTGTGAACTGATGCCAGTGGATTTGTTTACCACAGTTGTGCTTTGGTAAAGGCTTACAAAACACTCAGGCACACTCAGGTATCATTTTAGCTGCTTAGAAATGCTTGGAAAGCAACGATGTCCTGCGAATGCCCCACGCTGTGTCTACGTCAATGCTTCCAAGTGGGCTGCTACTCAGAAACTTCCACTAGACGCATGTTGAGTGCTGGGCTGTGACTAATCTTGGCAATTAGTGCTCTCTACATTTGACAGGCTTTTAAACAACGCACTTAACACCTGATTTGAAAGCCAATGAGTGTCCAGCCTGGCAGCAGAAAGACAAGGAGGACAATGATGATCAACCAAGGAAATCTATCTCAATTCCTTCTCCAAAATCAATAAGCTGGGGTGGGTATGTTTGCAGAAGTCACAGAACACCCACAGACATAACATTGTTTCCTCATCCGACCAGAACTGTTTGGACTGGGTGACCGTTATCTCCGCCCAGAAATAGATCTCTGTTAGCAATGAAGTGTGTGATAGAATTCCAGCACAGTTTGATGATTACGCACCTGTTGTAGGCTCTCTTTCTCCATACCTGTTGATCAGTGTGTTCGGGTCCCGCGTTGTCAGTACAAGATAACACCTAGGGCCCCCCAAAATAACTTCTTACCAAAGTTTAAACTCACAGGGCCTCAGACGAGGATCCTCTAAAATGTCCAGCCGCCTCTTCTTCCTCCAACATCGAGCAGGATAGGTATAGATCTGTCCCGGTGACAAGCCTGCAACACAAGGAGAGGTCAGAGTGTTTATTTCACATAACACAATAAAAGCCTTCACAACAGTTCTGTCTTACATCTGGCATCCTTGCTTTATGAAGCAGGCGGTAAAAGAGAAAAGTAAAGGTTTTATAGTAGCGGATGCCATGCAAACATCTAGAGAGTCCACAGGCAATATGGTTTCTTCTGGGAGCTCCCCAAGAGCCCCAAAACCCAGTACACACTATTGTGTTTGTTTGGGCCTTGGATTACACCCCTGGAGCCTCTCTATCGGTAAATCTCTATGGGCCTGAAGCTCTAAAGTACTGTAAAATTGCTGTGCGCAGGGAGTGTGCACTGCTATGGTAATGGGTTAACGGTCAGTGCTCAAATATTGTCACTATTCATTGTTCTAGGGGCATAATTTAAATGTTGTAATAACCAGGAAAAACTGGCAAAAACAGTGGGATGCGGAAGTTTGGGCAACCTTGTCGATTGTTATGACTTTCCTGTATAAATCGTTGTTTGTTACAACAAAAAATGTCAAATAAATATATCATATAGGAGACAGGGGCGGACATACGGCCGTGCAGGCCGTGCCGCCGCACGAGGGCCCCTGAAGTTCCGTTTTCTTCAGGGGCCCATGGCATTAAGTACTTTTTTTTTTTTTTTTTTTTTAATATTTTTTTTTTTTTTTATTATTTTATTCCCGGGGGCCCCCCGACTCCTATCCTCCCTCCCTCCCTCACCTCGGGGGCCCCCTCCCGATATGCGCGGCGGGAGAGCGAGCGAGCGGCAAATGCAGGAAGGGCTCTCCAGGCATCCGCTAGAGGCCCAGCCGCTTGGTCTCCAATATGTCTCCAGTTGGAGACATATTGGAGACTCAGCGGCTGGGCCTCTAGCGGATGCCTGGAGAGCCCTGAAGACTTCCTGCATTTGCCGCTCACTCTCCCGCCGCGCATATCGGGAGGGGGCCCCCCGAGGTGAGGAAGGAAGGGAGGGAGGGAGGATAGGAGTCGGGCCCCCCACCCGGATAGCTACCCACCCGGCTACCTACCCACCCGGCTACCTACCTACCCACCCGACTACCTAACCACCCACCAGGCTTCCTACCTACCTACCCACCCGGCTACCTACCCACCCACCAGGCTTCCTACCTAACCACCCACCCAACTACCTAACCACCCACCCGGCTACCTACCCACCCGGCTACCTACCCACCCACCAGGCTTCCTACCTAACCACCCACTCAACTACCTAACCACCCACCCGGCTACCTACCTACCTACCCGGCTACCTACCTAACCACCCACCCGGCTACCTACCTAACCACCCACCCGGCTACCTACCGGGCTAGTTACCAACCCACCCACCAGGCTACCTACCCACCCACCCGGCTACCCGGCTACCTACCTAACCACCCACCCGGCTACCTACCTAACCACCCACCTGGCTACCTACCTAACCACCCACCCGGCTACCTACCGGGCTAGTTACCAACCCACCCACCAGGTTACCTACCCACCCACCAGGCTACCTACCTACCCACCCACCAGGCTACCTACCCACCCACCAGGCTTCCTACCTACCCACCCGGCTACCTACCTACCCACCAGGCTACCTACCCACCCACCAGGCTACCTACCTACCCACCCACCAGGCTACCTACCCACCCACCAGGCTTCCTACCTACCCACCCGGCTACCTACCTACCCACCCGGCTACCTACCCACCCACCAGGCTTCCTACCTACCCACCCGGCTACCTACCTAACCACCCACCCGGCTACCTACCTACCCACCCACCCGGCTACCCACCCACCAGGCTTCCTACCTAACCACCCACCCGGCTACCTACCTAACCACCCACCCGGCTACCTACCGGGCTAGTTACCAGCCCACCCACCAGGCTACCTACCCACCCACCCGGCTACCCACGCACCCACCAGGCTACCTACCTACCCACCCACCGGGCTACCTACCTACCTACCGGGCTAGTTACCCACCCACCCACCAGGCTACCTACCCACCCGGCTACCTACCCACCCACCCACCAGGCTACCTACCCACCCACCCACCCACCCACTCAACCAGGCTACCAACCCACCCACCCACTCACCCACCCACTAGGCTACCTATCCACCCAACCACCCATGGGAGCTGCGCGCCGGATGGAGGCTGGGACAGGAGGTCTGCTGCTGCAGGTGAGTAAATGTTTTTGTTTTATTTATATTAGCAGGTGTATGTTCTGGGCAGGTCTGCCACATGATTGCATGTATTTTCTTCGCAAATCTGCCGACATGATTGCATGTATTTTCTGGGCATATCTGCCGACATGATTGCACGTATTTTCTGGGCATATCTGCCGACTTGTTTGCACGTATTTTCTGGGCATATCTGCCGACTTGATTGCATGTATTTTCTGGGCATATCTGCCGACTTGTTTGCACGTATTTTCTGGGCATATCTGCCGACTTGTTTGCACGTATTTTCTGGGCATATCTGCCGACTTGATTGCACGTATTTTCTGGGCATATCTGCCGACTTGATTGCACGTATTTTCTGGGCATATCTGCCGACTTGATTGCACATATTTTCTGGGCATATCTGCCGACATGATTGCACGTATTTTCTGGGCATATCTGCCGACATGATTGCACGTATTTTCTGGGCATATATGTGTATTTTCTTGAGAAAACCTGCACAATTATGTGAATTTTCTGGGGAAAGGGTCACCAAAACTTGGGCCCACTGTCTTTGCGTTGCACTTTTCAAGGGAACCTGAGGTGAGAATAATATTGAGGCTGCCATATTTCTCTCCTTTTAAGCAATACCAGTGCGTACATTTGAATACGGCGCTGGTAGACTTGGGCGCAGGATCCAGCTGTTAAATGGCTGGTCCTGCTTCTGCACAAGTCCGGGGCGTTTTAATTACTATTCCCCCTCCAGGCCGACATGGATAGTGGGGGAATGAAATAATTCGGCTTCCAGCGATTGCTGGAGGCCGAATTATTGTGTTTTTTAAACAACTTCGGCTCCGTCTTCTGACGGAGCCGACCTTCCTCACTGAGCGCCGCTATAGACTGATTCCCATTACAGTCTATGGCGGCGCTGGCTGCGCCCAAAGCTAGCAGCGCTGAAAAGCACTGCTCCGATACCAGTTGCCTGGCTGCCGTGCTGGTCCTCTGCCTCTTATTCTTTCAACCATAGACCCTGAACAAGCATGCAGCAGGTCAGGGGTTTCTGACAATATTGTCAGAACTGAGAAGATTAGCTGCATGCTTGTTGCTGGTGTAATTCAGTTTATTACTGCAGCCAAATAGATCAGCAGGGCCGCCAGGCAACTAGTATTGTTTAAAAGGAAATAAACCCTCACCCCGGGTTCGCTTTAAGTTACAGTTAGCTCCGCCCTCATCCGGTCATTGCCACGCCCATTTTTTTGCCGCGGCGCTACGCGCCGCAGGTTCTGTCCACTAATTTTTGCCGCGGCGCGCTTTGCGCGCCGCAGGTTGTAGCCACGCCCATATTTTGCCGCGGCGCGCTAGGCGCGCCGCAGGTCATAGGGGGCCCACAATTACAATTTTGCACAGGGGCCCACTGCTGGCTGTGTCCGCCACTGATAGGAGACACACACAGTGATATTTGAGAAGTGAAATTAAGTTTATTGGATTTACAGAAAGTGTGCAATAATTGTTTGAATAAAATTAGGCAGGTGCATAAATTTGGGCACTGTTGTCATTTTATCGATTCCAAAACCTTTAGAGCTAATTATTGGAACTCAAATTGGCTTGGTAAGCTCAATGACCCCTGACCTACATACACGGTTGAATCCAATTATAAGAAAGAGTATTTAAGGGGGTTAATTGTAAGTTTCCCTCCTCTTTGAATTTTCTCTGAAGAGTAGCAACAACTCTCAAATGACCTAAAGACAAAGATTGTTCACCATCGTTGTTTAGGGGAAGGATACACAAAACTATCTCAGAGATTTCAGCTGTCTGCTTCCACAGTTAGGAACATATTGAGGAAATGGAAGACCACAGGCACAGTTCCAGTTAAGGCTCGAAGTGGCAGACCAAGAAAAATCTCGGATAGACAGAAGCGACGAATGGTGAGAACAGTCAGATTCAACCCACAGACCAGCACCAAAGTCACTGAGCATTGTTCAACCATACGGTGCACTTTACACAAGGAGGTGCTGTATGCAAGAGTGATACAAAGGAAGCTTTTCTCCGCCCACAGCACAAACAGAGCTGCTTGAGGTATGCTAAAGCACATTTGGACAAGCCAGCATCATTTTGCAATAAGGTGCTGTGGACTGGTGAAACTAAAATTGAGTTATTTGGGCAAAACAAGGGGCATGGAGAAGAAAGAACACAGCATCCTCCCCCCCCCCCCCCCAAAAAAAAAAAAAACACACCTGCTACCTACAATAAAATATGGTGGTGATTCCATCATGCTGTGAGGCTGTGTGGCCAGTGCTGGGACTGGGAGTCTTGTCAAAGTTGAGGGACGCATGGATTCCACTCAGTATCAGCAGATTCTGGAGACCAATGCCCAGGAATCAGTGACAAAGCTGAAGCTGCGCCGGGGTTGAATCTTTCAACAAGACAACAACCCTAAACACTGCTCAAAATCCACTAAGGCATTCATGCAGAGGAACAAGTACAACATTCTGGAATGGCCATCTTAGTCCCCAGACCTGAATATAATTGAAAATCTGTGGTGTGAGTTAAAGAGAGCTGTCCATGCTCAGAAGCCATCAAACCTGAATGAACTAGAGATGTTTTATAAAGAGGAATGGTCCAAAATACCTTCAACCAGAATCCAGAATCTCATTGAAACCTACAGGAAGCGTTTAGAGGCTGTAATTTCTGCAAAAGAAGGATCAACTAAATATTGATTTCATTTCTTTTTTGTGGTGCCCAAATGTATGCACCTGCCTAATTTTGTTTAAACAATTATTGCACGCTTTCTGTAAATTCAATAAACTTAATTTCACTTCTCAAATATCACTGTGTGTGTCTTCTATATATGATATATTCAACTGACATTTTTTAACAGCCAACCAACAATTTATACAGGAAAATCATTAACAAGGTTGCCCAAACAGTCGCATCCCACTGTAAAATATGTGTGTTGTATATACAGTAGCAGTTTTTATTTTCAAGCTATGATGCTTGAAAACTGAGAAATAATCTTTTTTTTTTTCATTTTGTTTTCTTATATATATATATATATTTGAGATGCATACAAAATAAAATAATTCTTAGCAAGTATCCCCCCGCAAAAAAAAAAAAAAGTCTAGTGTATCTTGCAGAAGAAAAAAAAAGAAATAGATTATTTAGGTGTGATAAGTAGCAATAAAGTTATTGGCGAATGAATGAGAGGACCGTGAAATGAGAAAACGTGAAGCCTTGAAAATAGATACTCCAATTTTTGCCTGAAGAAGTGGGTTGTACTGCAAAACATGCTGCAGTTGATTTTTTTTTTGTGTATGTAAAAATCAAAGCTTTTTTTTGTTTTATTAGATCCATTGAGTCGGACTACCTGGAGGTAAGTTTACTACTACCTCCATTTTAACCTGATTTTAATGTACTTTATCCTTTGTTGACACCTCTGTTTTTATAATGAATACCAATTGATATCCACCCTGGTGTTACCCCCCCCCCCCCTTTTTTTTTTCTTGCACAACAGAGAGCGCCTTATTAACCCGAATGGATTGGGGTTTAATTTCCTCACCTGCCTGTACAGTGGTTACCTTTGGAGTAACTTATCTTTGTTAGTATTACTATATTCAAGCGTCTTGTAACACCATTCATCAACAATATCGGGTTCTCGGTTTTCTTCCTCCCCTTTTTTATGTAAAACAATGAAAACACTTACCCGGTCCCCTGTGTGTCTTTTCCATCCATATATAGCAGTTGCTTTGTGCCACACCAGTCTGGGAGTCCAGGAACGGCAGTCTCATGCTCCTCTCTGCACACAACCGAGCGTTATAGCTGCGGCAATGTTCTATGGCCTCGCGGTAGAAGTCCTCTCCTAGCCTGCAGATATAAACAGAGAGATGCTATAAATTGCTTTTATATTAGCAGTCTATTTATCTGAGGGAAGCAGCAAGTGGTAATACAGACATACCATTATACCATTAAAACATCCAATATTTCAACAGTTAAATGTGAGAGCCTCAACTAGTCATTGAGGCTCCAGGACAGAGGGAGAGAGGGTGAGTACAAAAAGAGGTAAGGCTTAAAAAAATGGGTGAGGCACAAAGAGAAGTGGGAGATGAGGCAAAACGAGAGGAAGGCTATGGCACAGGAAGAGGTGGAGCTAGGCACAAAGTACGGAACTCTGAATTTAGGCCCATCAGAGGTTTCCTGAGACAATTGGGCAAGATCTGTCACATGGCTGCTGCACTTCAAGGTTGTTCTGGACACAAACGATAAATTCAGCAGCAAAACTTGACACGTGTTATAATTCTTTGCACGAAAACTGATCTATCTGGTTATGGTGTTTTCAATACGGTAAGCGAAAATGCTTCCTTCCTCTTAATAAATTAGAAATGATTTAATAAATGGATATGTAGATGGCTGGAGGGTTGTATGCTTTACTCAGAGATTGCTATTGCAAAAGGACGTGATCCGTAACCATAATACATGGCAATGTAAAGTCCACTCTATGCTGTATTTTATAGAGGAGCTATAGAAAACATGGAAAATGTGCCTGTGAATACAGGAAATTGTCAGAGAAGTGCACCCAGTACTATACATTTGTGAGGGAAAATCATACTAGCCCAGGCATTGGCAAACTTGGCCCTCCAGCTGTTCTGGAACTACAATTCCCACAATGCATTGCAGGAGTCTTACAGCCACAGTCATGACTCATAAAGGCAAATGCATTGTGGGACTTGTAGTTCCGTAACAGCTGGAGGGCAAAGTTTGCCCATGCCTGTACTAGCCTCTCCATCTTCTTTCACAAGCCTCCGTAGAAGCGCATTTTTAGCGAGAAACGTCCGTCAGGCATCTTGTGCCCAGCACCCACTGCACCACCACACTTCACCTCAATGGTATGTGACTTTTTCTGACACTTTGTATGTGTATCATGTCTGATCTCCAATGATGGAATAAAGCACCTGCAGTGCCGATTGACTTCTCCTCCTTCTCATGTATGTATCTTTCACAAGGAATAGGGTGATTTGGGTCCATTTGCATCTCTCCTGCTACAGTTTCCCCTTTATGAGATCTGAGAGGTCTCTTTCATATGGGAGGCTGAAGGAGGTGAAGTCACAGCTTATCAGTTGCTCTCATGCACTAGTGGGTCGACGGCTAGTGCTCGACACGGGTTGTCCAGAGCATCCCTTACACGGAGTTACCTCTGAGTGTAGCTGCGGCCTTGCTCAGACGTTACATGATTTATTTATTTATTTTAATCCAGATAACACCGTGGGGTTACAACACCCACTGGGCTGCATTAAAGCACACTTGAAGTTTGATGAAGTTTTAAGTAGAGGGAAGGTTCTGGATACTAGAGGTTTCCTGGTTAATGGTCCGTCCTGTCGTTCCTGTTGAACTATTCTTACTGCTAGGTCTTGGTTACTCTTCGAACAGCCTTTGGAACTACTCACATCCCCAAGTAGTTCCAAAGATGAGTGCATTTGTACTGCGCATGCACAAAATGCACAAACTTGGGCTCGTACAAGTGCAATACAGATGCCCTCAACTTCGGAACTACTTGTAGACGCAAGTAGTTCAGAAGGCTGTCCAAGCAGTACCAAAGAGCTATTCCACCTATCAGGACGAATAACTACAACTGTGGGAGGCGCAGGGACGACGGGACAGATCGAGGACGGCGAAAGCTCCATGGCATCCAGAGCTTTCCCTCTACTTCGGTATGTATCAAAGTTTACTCACTCCAGGTTACCTTCAAATTGCAACCAGAAAGTGCTCAGTGTCTGGCAGACAGGGGGCTGTACTGCTGACAAGTATGCAATTCATGTGAAAGAGGCCTTACACAGCAGGTTAGAAGTCAGCAAACCCCTTCTGTGCGGATGACTACTTGGAGTGCAGAAGTGCTTTGAGCTTCAAAGTATACTATAAGGGGTATAGAGGACTTAAAAACAGAAATGTTTTAAATATTTTGACAGCGTCCACAAAGGTGAAGTATGTATGCCAAACCCATGCTCTTATGCACTACTGTCTATTATGGCGCTGAGTGGAGTTCTTCCTTAAAGGACCACTGCTGCGAAAATCGTAAAATTTAAAATATATGTAAACACATACAAATAAGAAGTACATTTCTTCCTGAGTAAAATAAGCCATACATTACTTTTCTCCTATGTTGCCGTCACTTACAGTAGGCAGTAGAAATCTGACAGAACCGACAGGTTTTGGGCTAGTCTATCTCTCCAAAGGGGATTCTCAGCATGGCCTCTATTCTTTATAAAAAGACACCCCCTGAAAAAGATTTATATGAAGATGCTGGCCTGCCTCCCTGCTCGCAGCACACTTTTTTGGCAATTGAACGGCGCAACTGTGATTCACTAAGTACTTTAAAAAAAAAAAAAAAAAAAATCCTGAGAACTCCCCCATGAGGAGATGGGCTAGTCCAAAACCTGTTGGTTCTGTCAGATTTCTACTACTTACTGTAACAGCAACATAGGTGAAAAGTAATTCATGGCTCATTTTACTCTGGAAGAAATATACTTCTTATATGTATATGTTTATACTGTATATACAATATTTTACATTTTACGATTTTCGCAACAGTGGTCCTTTAACCAAAGATGTTCACCAGTCATTTACCAGGAAAGAGGTTTTGGATGTATAGTGGCATATGATGTGCTGATTGTACTTCCCTGGAACATATGTACGTCCGCCCTCACTTTTACACTTGTACCCAGCAAGTCGAGCTTCACATAGTCCAACAGCTTTGTGCAACCTTTACAGGTCAAATTACCCCTCAGTCATGAATGCACTCAAAATTGAAGGTCATTAGCAGCAAGTTAACCAACTCTAATAAAAAACTAACCAAAACATTCTAATTTGCCTTTTAAGGGAACCTGAACCAAGTAAAATCTTTTAAAATAAATACATGATGTACGTGCAAATTAATATTACATACTTACCTCGCCATCAGTTCCTCTCAGAAGCTCACCATTTTCTTCTAACAATGATTGTTACAAAATATACCAAGAAATATACCAAGAAATTGTGAACTGTGAACCCCATTTACTAACTATAAAAATAACTTGTTAAACAGGTGTATTAACTTTAAATCCTAGTGAATAGTAAACACAACTAGATTTTGATATACAAAAAGAATAGTGATTTTTATTTTGCAATTATAAAAATACAGATTTATTTTTAGAAAGCCCTTAAAAGCTGAAACTCAACTTGGTTGAACTTGATGGATGAAAATAGGCTCAAAGAACATAAAACATGAAAAAAATTGTATAAAGATGAGCCAGTAAAAGGAGGCTCGTCCGTATGCGTTTCGTGGTTACACCACTACTTTTTATTATTTAGACTTTCTATAGCACCGACATCTTCTGCAGCACTGTACAGAGTATATTGTCTTGCCACTAACTGTCCCTAGGAAGAGCTCACAATCTATTCCCTACAATAGTCATATGTCTATTGTAGTCTAGGGCCAATTTAAGGGCAAGCCAATTAACTTATCCATATGTTTTTTTGATGTAGGTGGAGACCCGGAGGAAACCCACTCAGCCAAGGGGAGAATATACAAACTCCTTGCAGATGTTGACCTGGCTGGGATTTGGATGGGGGACCCAGTGCAGTGCTACCCACTAAGCCACCGTGCTGCCCATCTACTTCATCACAGTACCAGAAAAGTGTCCACTGAACAAAAGAACCCAGTGGGGCCATAACAAGCATCCAACACTCTCAGTTACACCCAGACAAGACTCTGACATCAGCCATTCCCCTCCAACCTCTAGCCAAGTTGTACTTTTTACTAAACATAACATAAAATTACACTGCCTCTAGGTATACATATTATATACATATTATATAATACATATTGTATAATACACCTTTTGTTTCTTCCCTATTCCTTTAGATCAGGGGTGCCAAAGTCAAATACAAAGTGGGCCGAAGTTGTACACTGGGACCTAATCATGGTCCAACCTACATGGCTACTGGCCACCTTCCTCATAAAGTTCCCAGGTGTCTAAGGGCCCCCCTCCAACCCCTATGCAGTTCCCTGGTGTCTAGTGGCTCGCCTCCCTCCCCTATACAGTTCCCTGGTGTCAAAAGTCCCCCACCCTCCCCTATACAGTTCACTGTTGTCTAGTGCTTTCCCCCTACCTCCCCCATATTGCTTCCCTGGTGATCTAGGGCTTCACCTCCAATGTAGCTTCCCTGGTGGTCTAGAGTGGTCCAAACATAATGCAAAGTGGGGAAATCACTTGAGAGCCAAATGTAATGGCGCTGAGGGCCAGATTTGGCCCGCGGGCCGGAGTTTCACATGTATGCTTTAGAGTGTAAGCTCACATGGGCAGGGCTCTCTTACCCTTTTGTGTCTTGAAAGTTGCTGTACATTTTGCTCATCATGTTACATTTGACATCTCCAGTTCTGTATTATGTACCCACATGTATATTTTGTGTAGGCCATTGTCTGTACCCCATGTTTGTTTCTTACTCTGTACAGCCCCACAGAATATGTTGGAGCTTCATAAATCAATACAGTAGAATCCCTTTATAGTAAACTCCAAGAGACCAGGAAAAGTGGTTTAGTATATCAGAAGTTTACTATATTAGAATTGGTCATACAGTGTATATTTATACAGATGCAGTTGCTGGGACCTAAGGACTGAGATCAGAATTTGCACGCCGCAAGGCTAGTGTGCGATTTGCATCAATGGAAAATTAATGTAAAAGCACACAGGCACTGACATGGTTAAAATTGCATATTAACAAAAATACACAAAATCGCATTTGCATGAAATTTCACATACAAACGCATACACATTTGCAGGCAAATTCGTTTATGCGTTTTCTGCAAAGAAATCGCGTCACACTACTGGAAACTGGCCCTTACTATATCCACGTTTACTAAAATGAGATTCTACTGTAATAATATGAGAAGTGAGGTCACACACCTCGATAGCGACCAAGGAAAAATTATTACAGTCAGTGCAATGAGAGAAAAGTAATACCGTCTGTGAGGCAGCAAACAGTACATATGCCGACAGGGCGAAGCTGATCCTCTAACCTTCATCCTATCTATTATAAAAAGAACCACCATGCCTGCTGTTTTTTGCATTACAGTGTGCTGAAACCAATTGTCACCCTTGTTCCTGTCAGCTGGGTGACTGCTCATGTTTCAGTACCGCAAGTGCCCGATTCCTGGTGTAGGGCTGCAATGCTTTTCTATCTGACTTCCCTAATAACTGAATTGCCCCCTGCAGTCCATCATGAATGTGGCATCCAGTATCAATCACTCATCCCATTGCTCCACCTCTGCAGAGCACCTTTTGTAAATTGCTCCATTGGTTTCCTATCTGCTTCAGAATCAGCTCCACGATACTGGTCCATATGCAATTCACTTTTTCTCCTGAATTTTCTCCATGGTGATATTTTCACAACTAGTCATAAAATGCCTTTTAAGCCACCAGCAAGCAAGAAAATACTCAGAATAAATTTGGAAGTACCTTTTCACTAACTTTTCAGTACGGTTTCAATTGTAAAATGCTGAAAAGTTAGTTTAAAGAGAAGATAAAAATGATCTCCTAGGACAGTGATGGCTAACCTTGGCACTCCAGCTGTGACAAAACTACAATTCCCATCATGCCTCTGCCTCCCTGAGTTATGCTTAGAGCTGTCAGAGTATTGCAATGCCTCATGGGTCTAATAGTTCCACCACAACTGGAGTGCCAAGGTTAGCCATCACTGTCCTAGGAGATAACTCTAGGTGGAGGTGAAAAATGTAATTGCATATGGGCCTACGTGTCTGTTCTAGGTTTCTGAGGTTTTTCCTCCAACGACCTACACCTGATTGTGCTACACATTACCCACTCCCATGCAGACCTCCAGGACTTCTCTAGAGCTGCCCGTACTCTCTGGAACAACCCATCCCCCATTAAGCTTGCATTCACCATTAAGACCTTCAAGCAAGCCCTCAAAACGCACCTGTGTACGCTAGCCTACTCTCCCTCCCTAAACCTCTCTGCTGAACACCCATACATCAATCCCCTGTCTAGTGTGTCCCTTCCCTATCACTTTAGATTGTAAGCTATTGGCAGGGTCCTCCCCCCTTGTGTATCCCACTAGATCATGCCCCTTTACTATTGTACACCAATCCCATTGACTGACGTGAATTACTCAGTCTCTAAGGCCCTCGCTCCATTGACTGCATTAGCATTGCCTCACACTTATGCCTCTGTCTCTAAGGCCCTCGCTCCATGGACTGCATTAGCATTGCCTCACACTTATGCCTCTGTGCTGCATGATCTAGTATTCCTGTGCTGAGCCTGTGCTAGGAAGAGGGGTCTTTGATATTGATATTCAGTCCTGGTCTGACTGGTCAATTCCAGAGCCAGCTGGGCAAACCCCATAGGGCCAGATGGATGGAATATGACTGCCAGTGGAGGGGAGTGAATGGAGCAGTGGCCGAAGGCCTACCAATCACTTGGCATATTTCCTGGTTTGAGGGGACTGAAAGTGGTGTGCACGTTCGTTTTTAGCTATTTGGTAGTAAATTTGTGATGTTTAGGTATCGTTCTCGATGTGAGAAGGTTCTTTTGAAGGACTGAATGGTTTGGTGTTTGATGTAGCCACATAAATAACAGTAACAGTAGCTATAAAGCTAGCATTTAACATAACTGGGTGAACGAATAGTAAACAAAAGAGCATCAACAGAGGAGCTTCCACTGTTGCTGAATATTCACTTAATCAATTGGTTGGAAAAGAAAAAGAAAAGAACTAACTAACTAACTAGTGCTGCCTGTCTTGACAAAACATCGCCACCAGGTTTTGCTATATATGGTTGCCAGAAGGGCTGGTAGTGTGAAAGTGTTCTTCATAGCTGGGTGAGAGAAGGTCTTAGGTCTGAAGTTATATATTAGTTGCTTAATAGGTTTTCGATTGACATATTTCTGTTGTGTATGGCCAACAGTTCCCAGGTACAGAAGGGCTCAGCAGCTTTCCAGTTACTCACTATCATATATTGCGCGGCCAGGATTAGATGACAAACAGGTTTCCTATATTGGAGATCTATTTCCTCAAGATCCAGACAGAGAAGGGCCATCGAGGGGGAAATCTTAAAGTTAGAAATATATATTGAGATTTAATGAGATTTTCTACCTCCTGCCATAGATTAGCTACTAGTTGGCATTCCCATAACATGTGAACTAGGGTGCCTACTTGGCTGTTACATTTCCAGCAAAGTGAAGAGTTGTTGGGAGAGAAGGAAGCTAACCTTCTCGGGGTTAGATACCAACGAAAGGAGATTTTAAGATGCTGCTCCCAATGCGAGTTGCATTTGGAGAGTTTGTCAAGGTTTCTGTTAGTTTTAATGAGTTGTTAAACTGAGATATCTAAGCCTAGGTCATGTGTCCAACTTGTTGCAAATTTAGAGAGTGGGGATTTTTGGGGGGAGTTAATTCTGTATACCAGATAGAGATACCTCCTTGAATAGGGGTAATTGCATTTAACATAGTGAGTACACCATCTGTCCATTTGGGTATTTGGGTCTGTCTGGATCTGAGGAAGTCGATCACCCCATATAGAGTTGTACCCCTAACTATTGATGTCTGCTACCCTATTTATTGTCCAGCGCTGCACAAAATGTAAAAACAAAAACAATAATAATAATAGGAAACACCCGTTATGTAGAAAGTAATGAGCTCTGTCATCACCACATCATTTTTTTAAAATAATATTGCATCATTCTGTCACAGTTACAGTTTTAAAACCACACTCTGTCTTTTAAGCTATAAAACAAAGCAGAAATAATGACCCTTTGAACATTCCTGCAGTAAAACCTTATTCTCAAGCTGTCTCTCACTGTTTCTTGGCTGTTTAAGTGCTTCAGAAAACAGAACGGTATTCAACCCAGTGGGTTGAATACAGGAGCTCAGAGAAGTTTTTCAACTCTTCCTGCACTGGAAAACAATATGAGACTCCTTTCTTTGTTACTGATGTCCTATTTCTTAGCTGTACTACTACATGAAATTCTCAAGTCATTTTTACTTGATGTTTTCTTTAAAGTGAATCTGAAGCAATATGTGACATGATGAGATAAACATTTTAACATATGATACTAGCCCTACTAAAACATTATGAGAAATCCCTTCCTGTTCTCCAGTATAGGAAGAGTAAAAAAAAACCCTCAGTTTATGCAAAAGAGCTTCTCTGAGCTAATAGACCAAGTGGTGAAAGTCAGTCCTGTTTTCTGAAGAGCTACAGCCAAGAAGCAGCAAGAGACAGCTTGAGGTTTTACTGCAGGAAAGTTCAAAAGGTCATTACTTGTGGATAGAGTGTGGATTCTAAACTGCAACTGTGAAAGTCTGATACAATGTTATATATAAAGCTAAAAATACCTAAAAATAAAAATATGTGTCAGGATCTCTCCTGTAGTATGTTCTGTCGGTTGCAGTGGAACTGCAAACAGGAAGTTCTGACTTATCTGCTTGCATTCAGTTGCGCATTTGCAATAAGTCTCATTGTCATTTGCAATCACTCTGCAGTTCAGAGCAGTTCAGGATGCTGTCATGACTCCTCCTATTGCTGGCTGCAGTTGAACTGCAGCCAGATAGCCCTGGATTTCATACATGCATGGTGTTACATAATATTGCATGTATTTGTTATGAGAGCCCTTCAGCTAGCAGCTTGTAATCAAGCTGGCTCAGGATTGAGTGATTACCATTCAGCTGTGTGGGAATTTGCATGCCTGCATCCATTGGCTGATGTCGACATAAAAGTCTGCCTCCCATTTCAGAACCCGTCCGACATAGCGTACAGCTCCCTGAGTTGTTGCTGGGTCATTCATGTAAATTGTAAATTGCATTGTTTAATCTCGTTTCTCGCTTGGACGTTTGCTGTATCCGCGGGGATACAGTGAAGTCCTTCTAGCTTGGATTCTGCCATCACCGCGTTGGTGACTGTAGTATTCCTTCTTGCCTTGTTCCTGAGGACGTAACTAAAGCAGCGGTTGCCATTAGTTACACTCCTACCTGTTTGTCTCGTCTATGTCACTGTGAATGTTTGCCGTCGCTGGAGCAGCGACTGGATTGGCAAAGCATTCAGTCTGTCTGTCTGTTGTTTGTCTTGTTAGTTGTTATTACTTGTGCTTTAGCTAGTTTCTTTATAAATATATATGCAGATCTGCGATATATATTTATCCGTTACTTGAGCCGTTTGTTATTTTTCCGAATTAACGTGTATGATCTTAGCCTGTTACTGACTCAGATTCTGCCTAGTCCATTGTACCACAGCCATCTGATCTTGCGTGTAGGACCCTAGCCTGTTACCGACCACGTCTGTTGTGTATTGTATCACATAGCATCTAGCGTGATAGGCGGTATCGGAAGCCCAGAGCTGCAGTTGCTCTGGGCAATCTTGCTCCCTTGTTCATTACTCCTGTGGCCACCTGTGGAGCCTCTTCTTTTACCCAGCTACATAGTCTTGAGCACACACGCTGACTCAGAAAGTATACCCCCCTAGCATTACAATATGAGACTCTTTTCCTTGCTACCAATGTTCTAATTATTATCAGTACTACACGTACGATTCATTATCTCATACATTTATTTTTGATTTGGATTCACTATAAATGTTGATTGATATGTGGCATCATTTTATTTAAATCTGCAGTCCCAGGGGTAAAAAGAAAGGGAAAAAAGAAGTCCTGCCTAAAATAAGGAACAAGGCCATGTATCTAAACAGAGGATACAAAAAGCTACATGAAAGATAATGAGGGCTAATATTTGTCTTAGTATATTGCACTGCAGTTTGCACACAAACGTATGTAAATCTGCCATGGCAGTCCTGCCTAGTCACATCTGCTTGTGTGAACTACTCTGAGCATCTGACTGCAGGTGTGGATTATGGAGTGATAACAAATTTGAGTGTGAAATATTTCTTGAATATTCATCTTGCTCATTATCGGCTTTTAAACAGCAACAGAAAAGTCCTTCATTGTTTCCTGCAAGCATCTACATGTACAATAAGACAGCTGTGATGGCAAAAGCACAAACCCACACCAGAATGGCATCACAGAAACACGCTTGCTGTATGGAGAGAGGCCATTATATTTAGCACAGAAATTAACCAAATGCTGGCATCATCTCAGCACATATACACGGAAAGCAAAGCCTAAGTGAGAGGACTATGGAGGCTGTCATTTGTGTTCCTTATTTAAAAAGCTACCAGTTACCAGATCGTTATGTTCATCTTTTGGCCTCAGTCATTTATAAATCACACAGCTTTTATTTAGTGCTGTGTTTTGTTTTTGGTAATCAGGACTGTGGGATCGGTACAGAAATCATGCGACTACAACTCCGACTCCTCATTTTACAAAACCACCGACTCCGACTCCTCAGTTTATGAAACTACGATTCCAACTCCAGGTACCCAAAAATTGCTCTGACTCCTTGACTAAGACTCCAAAGCCATGTTGGTAATACGGTACAACTAATTTTTGCATAATTATGAGCTATTTTCTATGTCTGCCCCTAAACATTCCTTGGAGATATTGTACCAAGCCCACAGAAGAACCTCCCCCTTATCTATGCCCAACTTTAAACATAGACCCGGGATATGCCTACCAAACATGATCAGCTTTCTTAGGCCTATTTTTATCAGATGGCTGAACTGTGCACATTGGCGGGATGCTGTATCGCCAGGCATGTCATTGTTTAACACACAGCAGTGTTACCCAGCGGCAAAAAAAGTGACTTCTCTCGTCTGAGCAAGGCCAAGATAATTGAGTAGTCCTTGTCATTTGGATAGGCACCAGGGGAACAAGAAGTGACCTGAGACCCCAGGTAGGACTACACATAGACCTTGATAGCTTTCAACAATAAAAATCATGGCGGTGGAGCGCACTCACCTGCCCCGTCAGCAGGCTCCCTCTAGTCGGTGTCCTTGCATATCCACCTCTGCTGAGCGATAGATGGGAATGAGGAGATGGTAGGACAATGCACAGAGGTGTGTGGATCCAGCATGAACATACTTTTGTACTTACCTTAGGTAGCTTTGCCTCGGGTCAAGTTTCTTTTAAGCCTTGTACCCACGCTAGATGAAACTCGGCTGAGGCCAAGAATCTAACATGAGTCCATGTCTATGAGGCTTTAAGATGGCAGTTTGGCAAGCAATTCTAAGTCAGAGGGGGTATCTAAATGAAAGGCACACAGTGACAAATTGGGTAGTGCAGATGAGACACCAGCATAGCTTAGGTTCAGCCTGTGAACACTGGCACTGGAGATGGGGATTCAGAAGCAAATTTCCCACCAAGCTACCTTATTTTGATTTTGGTGTCCTGACAACATTTGTAGCTAAACTATTCCTGCCGACAGGTTCCCTTGTCATAAGAAGGTAGAGAAACCAGAGGACCACTTTTTTATAGGCAATTTTACAAACGCACTTTGCCACCCAGAGCTGCCAGCATGGAAATAGTCCACATTTGCTGGGAGGCTTTCAATGACAGTGAATTTCCAAGGGCACTTGTATGAAATCAGAACTGTTGTTGACAAATCACAGTCAGTTTTCATCTTCTTTGCAGCAGCATATACTGTATCTACAGGTAACTTTCTGAAGGCACAGATATATATGCAGATTCTAGCACTCTTATACAAGCTCGTGCTCGGTGTACTCGATAAATTCCTCTGGGAGGACTGATTGGAGCTCGGAGGGAACATAAAATTGCATTTGCTGCATAAAGAGACTCAGGTATGAGATGAATTATTCATTGCCTGGAAACTGAGAAACCACCATTAACTGCTCCCATTCCTATCCAGGAGGAAATGAGGAAATGCACCCAGGACCCAGGAGAGACGAGACAAGTCTGAGCAGCTGGGGGCTCTGGGGACACATAAAGCCCTTCTATCCCAGAATGCCCCTTCCTCCCTAAAATATAGATATATCACCTCATTAGCAGTGGCATAGCAATAGGGGATGTATTGGGGCCCCGTTGATCCACGGGGCCCTCCTTCAATTGCTGTATTAGCTCCTCATTGGTGCTATGGTGGTATGACCCGCAAGGATGAGATGAACCTTTTTTTGTTCCCCTCCCCCATTTAAACCTTTCTGACACAGCAGCTGCCCATGACAGAACTTGCTTCTTCATAAATATTGTTATGTATAGAGCACATGGGGCGGAGGGGGGGTGGTAATGTAAAACTCAAACTTGAGCCCTTAGCTCCCTGTCTACCCCGCTGCTCATTGGTCATGTGCCAGCAAAAAGTTTCTATGCACCTTTGGAGATACTGTGTTTTGACACTCAAATAATGATTCGGCTCCACATTCCTAGGATGAGATGGACCCTTTAAAGTCATCTATTCATACTAAATTCCAGGTGACATCTTTTTAGACCACACCACCACCAGACTGTGTCCTACAGGAATGTACTGTAGCTGCCTTAGCACATGACTCCTCTTCTTCAGAGGCTAAGAGCCACTGAAGTCTACTTCTTACCTAGTCAACGTAAGTTCGACTCCCCCTTCCTGACGCCTAACCATAAAATTTGGTTGGACAGGCCCCGCTCCTACTATTTATAGATACTCCTATTTTTTCCTAACGAAGTAGGCTATATCTTGTGAAACGCATAACAGTTTTTGATGTGGTATATAAAAAGTTCCTTTTTTATACTGAATGTGTCAGCATTTGGGAGGGAAGTCCACCACTGCCTCCTTTTTAACCAGTTTTTAACATATTTTATCCTCTGTACCATCAATTTTTGTTGCCGTTTGTCTACTCTTTGTGGAGAGGTGCTACCCCTTTCTTCATCTGCAGAGAAATTACTTCTCAACCCGAGTGGGGATGGGAATATTCTTCCTAACTGCCTTTACAGTTGTTGCCTTCGAGGTAACCGTGTTTTGTAAGGCCTTGTTTCCATCTGTCCGCTTCTATCCGCTTTTTATCAGCACATCAATGTTACAGATTGATACATGTTGCTGAAAAGCGGACAGAAGCGGACAGAAGCGCATAGATGGAAACGAGGCCTTAGTGTTATTTTACTCAACATATTCCCTACCTCCTGGTATATTAACGTACAACAATATACCTGGCTCACAGTTTTCTTTTCTGCATGTTACAGCTCAGGATGTGGACCAAATGACACATTGCTGGGACCACCAGAGGTTCCTAGACCACAATTTGAGAACCACTGCTTTGCATCAGGGTTAAGGTGGCCACTAATGGTCCAATTTCTAGTGAAAAATCGTTTGAGCGATCAGAAATTCTGATCTGATTGGTTGTAAATAATCTCAGTTGATGGGCATAATCGATTACAAACGATTATAAAAATCGTCTGATTGGATTTTTGTCAAACTAAATTTGGATTTTCTTGTTGGTTGTGATTGATAGGAAGCAAAGATTGGTTCGTTGATGGTGTAATGAATGATTTTTCATCCGATCAGAATTTCTGATCGCTCGAACAATTTTTCTCTAGAAATTGGTCCGTTAGTGGCCAGCTTTAAGATGATCACCTTCCTATTTGACACAGTCTTTCTTGAACCTGTTCAGCGCTCACATATTCATATTAACCAAATTGTAAATTGTAACACTGTAAGTCCAACTAAATTCATCCACATAACATCAATCCAGTATCTCTTGAATATTTTTGGAACAGTCGGATCTTCAAATATATGAATAATGACAGTTCAAATTGTGCTCACCGATGTTAGTGGCTGATTGAATCACAAATCAGCAGTATAGGTTTTGGTAACAGCAACAGCATCCAATTCAATCTGGCTTGCTTCTCCCTACACAGTAGCTCAAAGACAAAAACAGGAAGACAACATAGAGTGAACCAGCTTGGTCCATCTCTGGCCCTGTAAACCACACCACCAAGTGATCTTCCTGTTGCACTACACCCAGTGCTTCCACCAGCATGCAATAGATCAAATGCAGGCTCACCAGATACGTTTGCTGACCGCAATAGGACCAGCTTTAAGCACTTATTGTGCAGTTCCACTCTCCTCTTTGTTCCAAAGCAAGTTACATATAGCATAACTTATCCTATCTCCATATAGCATAAACTTAAAACAGGTCTTCCATAGCATAACTCTATTTTATTCAAATCAATTAAAATACAGTAGTGCACTCACATTTCATAAAGCACAATGCGCATAACAATAAAAGTACAGGATGTCCTCACCGCCACATGTCTTAGCGTCTCCCAGTCCGCCGTGCGTGAAGCTCCGCCCTACCGGTTTCGTCAGTGATGACTCATCAGGGGCTGATGCAGTGAACAAATCAACTACAGGTTTTTACACAGGGGTGGGAGATATGCGCACACATTACACAGCATTGCGAGAGCAATACATCTAGCGATGATGGGCAGTTTTGACCAAGAGACAAATCTGTTTCTAATCGAATCTGCCAATACACCGCAAGCCGATTCCCAATCAATTTCATGCTGAAGTCGATCTGGAATCGGCCTTATGATGCCGCATCTGACGGCCTCACCGCCCCGACACTTCCCCCCTAATGTTAAGTGTGTGTTGTCTTGTGTGTGTGTGTGTGTCCCTTGCCCAGTGTATGTTATACAATACCTTTCCGCAACCTTCGCTTGTTCCCGCTGGCTCCGGGTGCGCTCTATTCCTCATACATGCGCGCCACGTGGTTGCCTAGTAACTTGGTCGCATGTATGACGTCTGACGTCATATACGCACTCCTCCCAGGCAACCATGTGGGGCGCGTGTGTATGGCAAGCAGAGTGTGCCCAGAGCCCGCGAGTACAAGCGGAGGTTGCGGACAAGTAATGTATAACATGCACTGGGCACCGAGGGGGACATTTAACATTAGGGGGGGACAGCGCCGGGGGTTTCGCTGAGGCAGACAGCTGACACAGCTGAGAGATTAAATTACACTCGTGATTAGTCACAGATGATGGGGAATTAGACCGAATAAACTCTCTCAACCTTGCTGGCGGCCGCCAGATGCTCACTCCAGAATATAGTGTGCAGCGGGCGTTTTTACTCACCTCCCGGGGGATCCAGACGTAGGTAGCCTTTCTCCTTCCTGTCCTCCAAGGCTCTGAATCCCTCTGGTGAGATGGCCGTCAGTGATCTCACTACAGAGAGAAGACGGAGGTAAAATTGCAGCGCTGGAACCCAGGGAGGTGAGTGAGTGCTGGGGCTACTGCTGGCTTTCTGGCGGCATGATTTTTTTCCTGATTTTAGGGTCTGAAACATGCTGAAAGAACCCTAAAATCTGGAAATAATCATAACGCCAGGGAGGTTAATACATACAGGGTGACATTTTCAATGTTTTCCTTCTGTCCTGTGCAAGAGTTCAGGTCCGCTTTAAAGCGGACCTGAACTCAGAACTTCCTCTCTGCTCTAAAAGATACACAACAGCATAATAACCTTTCAACAAAAAACATGTATTTGTTACAGCTGATACTAATCCTAAAATAAATTTGCACCATTTATACTTCCTGATTCATGGAAGCAGACATATTGTTTACAGCCTGTACTTTCAAACGGGCTTATCTGCTTATCTGCCATAGACAGTCATGTGACACAGGGGAGGATCAAATTACAACTTGTGATTAGACACAAATGAGGGGTAATTAAACAGGCTCTCTAAATACATTCAGGATGCATTTCTTTACGTTTTCCTTATGTCCTGTGCAAGAGTTCAGGTCCACTTTAAGAATTCCTACAAAGGGCACATGAGTGTCAAATTGTAGTAGTTACAGAGGCGCCAGCAGAATAAAAATTAGTAGTCTATTAAAACCAAATAAAAAATTGGGGGGCTGGGGTGGATACGTCTCCCCAATATATATGACACAACCACCATATATGGTATCCAGAAAAATATATATTTAATCAGTACTCCACATAAAATTATGCAACGCGTTTCGCAGGTCCCCAGCCCCCTTCCTCAGGCAAATACAAGAGCAGGAGTAACTCCGAGGTTGTGCAGATAGGTGCACAACCTCGGAGTTACTCCTACTTTCTTCTATGGAGAGCGAATTCTTAGCCTGAGTGGGAACAGGCTTAATATCCCCATATGCGATTGGAGTGGTTGCCTGAGGTCGGCAACCCAGCCTTGTGAGTATATCCATATCTGCTGTACAAATTGAAGATTACCTAATATTAACAATAATACACTATCTGGGGCTCTCGATTGTTCTTTCTTTTTGTCTTTCTACATGAGTGTCAAATTGGCTAAGGAGCATTGGCATAAAGTAACCTGATCTGAGAAATCAAGATTTCTTTGGCCTCCAAATTCCACAAACTTAAAAAGAAACCGTAACCAAGAATTGAACTTCATCCCAATCAGTAGCTGATACCCTCTTTCCCATGAGAAATCTTTTCCTTTTCATAAACGGATCATCAAGTGGCTCTGTATGGCTGATATTGTGAAAAAAAACCTCCCACAGTGTGATGTCAATACCATGGTTCTGACATCACACTGTTGGAGCCTTGTTGCATTGTGGGAAATAACAGCGGCCAACTGCCAAAAAAGCAAGCAGCATCTCCTTCCACTGACATCATCTGCCAGCAGTAAAAATGTCACCATGTGATAAATGTCAGAATGTAAATCAGGGAGAGGAAAGATATTACAATGGGCAAACACTGACTAAATCATTTATACATTATTATTGCAAAAATGAAGCACTTTTTTATTACATTATTTTCACTGGAGTTCCTCTTTAAATTTAATGGAGGAAAAGGTCCAAAGTGGCCGCATCTCGCAGCCTATAGGGATCTGCTGCTAAGGTCAGATACCACAGGACACCTTTATCAGTCTTGTGGAGACCACACCTTCACAGGTCACAGATATTTTGGTGGCACAAAGGGGGCCCATACAGCATTAGGCAGGTTTTAATGATTTGTGTGATCAGCAAATGTGATTTTTCATTTTCTTCCCTTATGCTGGGAATACACGATGAGATTTCTCAGTCGATTTACTGTCCGATCTTATTTCCGATTAAATTTCCGGTTGATTTTCTTATCTTTTCTTATCAATTACCATTCACTTCTATGAGAAATCGATCAGGAAAATAATCGAAAATAAGATCGAACGTGTCAGAAATGATCTATTGAACCATCTATCTAACACAAAATCTAATGGTGTATTCCCAGCATTAGCTGTATCCAGACGCCTCTCCCTCTGTAACTACCCAAGGTTATTAGAACTCAGTTTTCATTCTTGTATGTGAATAATGCTCTCTCCGCCTCCTTAAAGAGACACTGAAGCGAAAAAAAATGATGATATTATGATGTGTATGTGTAGTACAGCTAAGAAAAAAAACATTAAGATCAGATACATCAGTCTAATTGTTACCAGTACAGGAAGAGTTGAGAAACTCCAGTCGTTATCTCTATGCAAAAAAGCTATTAACCACCCTGGCGTTCTGATTAAATCGCCAGGGTGGCTGCGGGAGGGTTTTTTTTAAATAAAAAAAAAACTATTTCATGCAGCCAACTGAAAGTTGGCTGCATGAAAGCCCACTAGAGGGCGCTCCGGAGGCGATCTTCCGATCGCCTCCGGCGCCCAGAATAAACAAGGAAGGCCGCAATGAGCGGCCTTCCTTGTTTTGCTTATATCGTCGCCATAGCGACGAGCGGAGTGACGTCATCGACGTCAGCCGACGTCCTGACGTCAGCCGCCTCCGATCCAGCCCTTAGCGCTGGCCGGAACTTTTTGTTCCGGCTACGCTGGGCTCAGGCGGCTGGGGGGACCCTCTTTCGCCGCTGCTCGCGGCGAATCGCCGCAGAGCGGCGGCGATCAGGCAGCACACGCGGCTGGCAAAGTGCCGGCTGCGTGTGCTGCTTTTTATTTCATTAAAATCGGCCCAGCAGGGCCTGAGCGGCAGCCGCTGGCGGTGTTGGACGAGCTGAGCTCGTCCAGACCGCTCAGCTGGTTAAGCTCACCGACTAACTTAGTCGTGGAGAGGGCTGTTATCTGACTTTTATTATCTCAACTGTAATTGAACTGTTTACTTTTCCTCTGCTAGAGGAGAGTTCATTACTTCACAGACTGCTCTGAAAGACTCATTTTGAATGCTGAGTGTTGTGTAATCTGCACATATTATAGAATAATGCAATGTTAGAAAAAACACTATATACCTGAAAATAAAAATATGAGAATATTTTCTTTGCTGCTAATCTTCTAGTAATTATTCATAGTCCACAACCAATTCATTATATCATATATTTTTTTTCGCTTCAGTGTCTCTTTAAGATATAGCATTGCCGCTTACATCTCATTTTCACTAACCAGTTCAGAAATCTCTTGCAAGTCCTTTTCACTGTCTGTGTAGATGTCTCTTTAATCGATATCAGTATGCAGTCAGGACTCTCTTACTTTCCACTCTTTTTACCCCCCTAATCAATCAGGTCCTGCTGCCCTCCTGTGCGCACAATCTCTGATGGAAAGAGGCCTGGAGCCTGGGGTGCCTGTAATTCCCCAGGCAGAGTCTGCCACCAGCCAGTGATCTGTCACCATGGAGAACGCTTATAATACCCAAATAATACAGTATAATACTAGATATAGTGGGGAGGAGGGAGGTGGGGGTGGTATGTCTCTGGATTTTTGCAGTGTTAAACTGCACTCCTCCCCCTCACCCCATCTCACCCTTCCCTGTCAGGCCTGCGTTCCCTATTCTGCATATCCTTCTTTCTTTAAATCTTCTCTGTATTCCTGGCCTAGAAATCTGGCCCCCTGTCACATGACCAGGCCACCTTCCTCCATAGCTTTCAGTTAAGCTACCTACAGACATGAAAGGACAGTGTTTCATGCAGTGACAATCAGACTCTGCCTAAAGAGCTTTCTCCTCAAAAAGTCTTTTCATAAGCATGCACATTGGGATTGCCTGAATGTATATGTTTATGCCTAGGGAGGGGGGAGACACACACAGCGCCATTAATCTCCGGGGGAAAGCAAAAGCAGTCGCACACACAAAAAAAACCCTCTGCAGATCATTTTCTCCCTCGAGATATGTCGGTCTGGGAATGTCTGGCGTAAGGAGAGAGTGGCCATAAACATTCAATTGTTTAACAATTCATCCATAACCTACTACATTAAGCAGTCATCATCTTCAGCCTCTTCTATTAAGGCCTGAGTGAACTTTCACATCTTAAAAGTGTAGCAGTAGAAATGTGGAACCCAATATAAGTATACAGGTAGACCCACCGCCAATATAAACGGCCTGAAAATGTGAAATTTGATTCCGAGGGAACAAATGAAAAAAAAAAAAAAAAAAAAACATTTTTGAAAAAGACCTTGTAGTTGTTGAGAAAATCATTTTGCCATTTTGGTGCAGTACACTGAGGAAACGGGGCAGAGGTGGCCCATAGGGGACACTAAAGGTACGGGAGAACAGTGGTGACACAGAGGGGGACACTGGAGGCACAGGGGGTGTAGAGGAGGTACAGGGGACAAAGATGACATAGTGTTCTGACTTATAGACAGATTCAGGTTAGAGCAACACGGACATCCATAGCATCCCAGGAAAAAAAACACATATATAAGTAGAAAAATACTTATTCTGCTTACATGCCATATGTATTGTACTCTCCACATGTTTATTTCAGTGAACTTTAGATGGTAAATAAAGAGAAAACTGTTCCAGGCATTTTCAGCTTTACCACCTCTGGCTGTGAGCCAATCCTGATCCTCCCTTACTCTTTTTTTCCTCCTGTCTAAAATAATGTATGCATTGCCAGACTCCCTCCCCCACTGAGCTCAGTAGAGACTGCACTGTCATATCTAACTTGCTTTGTAAACACGTGTGAGCACAGCATAGATCGTATTTCAGCAGCTTCTGCAGAGGAGTGAGGTGCATTTCCCTTCTCAGCCTCAGCCTGTCACACTGAACTGCCCTCAGCCAATCCGTGAGGAGCAGGCATGTGGGAGGGGAGATAACCAGCTTTCTTCTCCTCAGAAATTTACCAAAATAGAGCCAGGCTGACTGAGATAAGATTCAGTACAGCAAACACATGTATGATTATATTGGAATGCTTGCAATGCGGACTGGATTGAGACTACATAATAAACACAGAGGAGTGGATAAATGGAATTTGATTTTATGGCTGACAATCCCGCTTTAAAGGGACACTTAAGTCAAACAAAAAAAATGAGTTTTACTCACCTAGGGCTTCCAATAGCCCCCTGCAGCTGTCCTGTGCCCTCGCCGTCTCCCTCCGATCCTCCTGGCCCCGCCGGCAGCTACTTCCTGTTTCGGTGTCAGGAGCTGACAGGCTGGGGACGCGAGTGATTCTTCACATTCCCAGACACATTAGCACCCTCTATGCTGCTATATGGTATATGATATATGCTATAGTAGTATAGATGGCGCTATTGTGGCCAGGAACGCGAAGAATCACTCGCGTCCCCAGCCTGTCAGCTCCTGTCACTGAAACAGGAAGTGGCTGCCGGCGGGGCCAGGAGGATCGGAGGGAGACGGCGAGGGCACCGGACAGCTGCAGGGGGCTATTGGAAGCCCCAGGTGAGTAAAACTCATTTTTTTTGTTTGACTTAAGTGTCCCTTTAAGAACAAACCTACAGTCCCGATCGCGTTCCTTAAGTGGGGACTACAGGTACAATGTTAAAAGGTAACAGTGAGCCATACTTCCATCACTCATCACTAGTCTAGGCTGACAGCGTACACACTATTCTACTACAGAGAGGTGCTCAAGCCTTGAAAGGGCTGCAATACAGATGTAAATACCTGAGTCAGGTCTCTTGCACACTACTTGTGATTCAGATTTTTTATACGATCCGATTTTTTAATTCGATTTTAAAAAGTACTGCATGCTTCTACGTTTTTTAATCGGAATCAAAAAGCGGATCGTATAAAAAAAGCGGAACCGCATGTAGTATGCAAGAGACCTAAGCCACATTAACGGTGAGACTCATTGTATAATAAAGTCTGCATGCTGTTGGTCTAATTATACCTTCATGCCCAGCATACGCCTCCAGGGCCACATGTCTTTAGTATGAGCTTTGTGGCTACTGAAAAAATTGCTTTATACCCATGTTTATAGCACCATGTGGATAACATGCAGTTCCACAGCACAATGTTACCTACTGCTCTCGTAGAGAACGCTTCGCTGACACTGAAGCCCTCAGCACTCTGCTAACTCTACTTTGTACAGCGCCACGGAATAGGTTGGCGCTTTATAAATCAATAATAATTATAATAACTTACAACTCAGATTAATTTTTTTGAGATGAGTTCAAAGTCACTTAAAGCAAACCTGAAGAGAAAAAAAAAACTAATGATATAATGAATTGTATGTGTAGTACGGATAATGAATAGAACATTAGTAGCAAAAAAAAAGTCTCATATGTTTATTCTCAGTTATATAGCCTTTTTTTTTTTTTTTTTTTTTTTTTAATAACATTGCATCATATTCTTTAGCACGTCCGTCATTCTCCAACCTTTAAAATCTTTAAGTGCTCCCTCAAAACTCACTTTTATAGACAAGCATACGCTCTAACTTAGGCCGTTCCACCTTCGACCTCTCGCCAAATTGTACTCCTTACTAGACAACCTGAACACACACTGCCTGTATGTATACTGCATATTTCCCCACCTCTTGTTCCCCCCATTGTAAGCTTGCAAGGGCAGGGCTCGCTCACCCCTTTGTGTCTTGGATTTTGTTGTTCATTTCATAGCTTGTACTCTGTTATACATTTTATTCTTCATGTTACATCTGTCATTGTGATCACCAGTTCTGTATTTTGTACCGGTGTCCATACTTGGTGTATATCATTGTCTGTATCATTATGTACCCTTTGTTGTTTTCCTACATTGTACAGTGCCACGGAATATGTTGGCGCTTTATAAATCAATAATAATAATAATAATAAAATACTGTCACAGTTAGGGCTTGTTCACACTAAGGGTGCTTTTGGATTTTTTTAAGCGACGGCGATTTTCAAAATCGCTCCCTAAAAGCGCTTGTGCAATGATTCCCTATGAGAGTGTTCACATCTGAGCTGTTCGATTCCGATCCGCTCACCAAAGTGCTGCCTGTACCATTTTTGGTGCGATTTGCCTCAATGGAATATATAGGGAAATCCCAAAACGCTCGAAAAAGCTCTTTGTGTAGCATTTTTCCCCCGAGTCAAAGAGTTCACTTCCTGACTTGCGTTGTTCATGAAATGAACAACAAAATCAAGCTCAGGCGGATGCGTCAAAATCAGCCTTATCAGCCGAACGACCGTTTGTACACACACCCGATTTGACGTCCAAACGACCAGTCCGAACGGCCGGTCGTTTGGAAAAATCAGACGTGTGTATGTACCCTAGAGGTGGCCATACACTCGTTAGATTACCAGCAGACAGATCATCAGATAGATTTTCTGATCTATCTGATGTGTTTAGGAACATGTTTTACTAGGAACAGATATTCAATAGATTTCAGTATGAAATCTATTGAAAATCGATCTGATGGCATTTTTTTGCCATCAGATTTACATTAGATCCAATGCAAATTGATAAGCCATCTCAAGAGATAAGCCTAAATTTTCCAACATGTCAGATCAATTGAAATCGATCTAAATCTGCCGCAAAATCGATCGATTGGTCAATCGATTTGCGATCGATCGATTTCAATCAATCGATCGGGCGAAAATCGGCTGAGTGTATGGGCCCCTTAAGTAATTATTTAGCAGCCTGTTTATTTACTTAGCTAGTTAACATATGAAAAGCAACAGCAAGGGGCTCTAATCAGCTGTTTAGAGTGTCTGTTAGCAGAGAGCAGTCCGACGCTTTCTTATCACTAAGATCGCAGCTCAGCTGTGTAGAGGAGTAGAGGGGTGTTAGGAGCAATTTTTTGAACACAAACTCTATGGTGGGATTTATGTTGTCCATTATTTATTTTATTTATTTATTGTATTTATAAAGCGCCAACATATTACGCAGCGCTGAACATTAATTTAGGTTACAGACAATATTTAGGGGTGACATACAGCAATATGACAATACAGAAATACAAGAAAACCAGATCACACAGCACAGTATGAGTACCAGGTAATGCTTAGTCAGTCACTGGATGGAGCATGGAGATTAGGCAAGTTAGGTTCACTCAGATACATAGCATGGGTTCACAGTAATGGAGGTGCAAGATCAGGTAGGACACAAAAGGAGGAGGACCCTGCCCAAAGGCTTACAATCTAGAGGGAGAGGTGAGGACACGAATGGTAGGGGACCAGAGTTCAGCTGTAGGTTTAGAGCACTTGTGAGGGGTAGTTAGCCAGAGTGAAAAGGTGAGTTTTGAGGGCTTTCTTGAAGATGTTGAAGGAGGGGGCTGCCCTAATGGGTGGAGGTAGGGAGTTCCATAGTGTTGGAGCAGCTCTTGAGAAGTCCTGGAGGCGTGCATGGGACTGGGTGATGCGGGGGGCGGTTAAGCGAAGTTCATTGGAAGAGCGGAGTGAGCGGCTAGATGTGTACCTCTGAGTAAGATCGGAAATGTCGGTTGGACAGGTTTTGTGTACAGATTTGTGGATCAGACACAGTATCTTGAATCTGATTCTGGACTGGATAGGAAGCCAGTGGAGGGATTCTAGGAGGGGATCTGCCGTGGTGGAGCGATGGGAGCAGTGGATAATTCTGGCTGCCGCATTCATGATGGACTGCAGTGGGGCTGTTCGGGTCATAGGGAGATCAGACAGCAGGGCATTGCAGTAGTCAAGGCGGAAAATTATGAGGGTATGGATGAGGAGTTTGGTGGTGGCAGAGGTCAGGAAAGGGCGAATCTTACAGATGTTACGAAGGTGGAAGTTGCAGGACTTTGTGAGGTTTTGGATGTGGGAAGTGAAGGAGAGTGCGGAGTCCAGGGTGACACCCAGACAGCGGGCTTGAGAGGTAGGGCGAATGGTAGTGTGGTTAACAGTGACATGCACATCTGGGAGGTTCGTGGATGGCCGGGGTGGGAAGATCATAAATTCCGTTTTGTCTAGATTTAGTTTCAGGAACCTAGCGGACATCCAGGAGGAGATGGCTGATAGGCAGGAGACCTTTTCCATGGTCGTGGTGGATATGTCAGGGGTGTGGAGGTAGATCTGGGTGTCATCTGCATACAAATGATAGTTAAAACCCATGGAGGAGATAACCTTGCCAATGGAGGATGTGTATAGGGTGAACAGTAGGGGGCCAAGGACCGAACCTTGGGGGACTCCCACCAAGAGGTGGTTGGGGGTGGACGAGGACTCATTGAAGGCGGTCGTGAAGGAGCAGTTGGAGAGGTAGGACGAAAGCCAGGACAGGGCGAGATCATGAATGCCCAAGGACTGGAGGGACTGGAGGAGTAGGGGATGATCTACTGTGTCAAAAGCTGCTGACAGGTCAAGGAGGAGGAGAATGGAGTATTTACCTTCAGCTTTAGCTAAGGCAAGGTCGTTGACCACTTTGGTGAGAGCAGTTTCGGTTGAGTGGGCAGGCCGAAATCCAGATTGGAGTGGGTCTAGCAGTGAGTTGGCATTGAGGTACTGGGTCAGGCGTTTGTGAACCAGACGCTCAAGGACTTTTGAGGCAATATTAAATAACTGATGTGGGCATAATGGAACAGCATAGTTTTCGCCGTAGTGCCCCTTTAAAAAGGAGACCCCCTCCGAGCTCCCTGTCGGTCTGTCCGTCCTTGCCCAAAGCCCCCCGCAGCTGGGTCAGGTTCCCCTGATCAATTTACCTGCACACTACATTTGCGCGCCAAAAACCTTGCAGCAAAACCCTTGGCTGTTAATCTCTCTGAGCCCCATCAAAGCATCTTTGTTGAAATTTTGTGTACTAGGCACTGTACATACACATGTCTATCTCATCATGTCACATGTCACCTCGTGTATACTTTAAAGAGAACCCAGGGTGTTTTTTTGGGGGGGCAGATGTGACACAGAGGCATGTTCTCTGCCTTATGACATACCTCTGTATCCCCACTCCCCCAGCTCTCTCTCCCTGGCCTCGCCACCTGCTGCTCCCCCGACTTACTGCACGCTGGATGAGAGGTTCACAGTCTCTCCTTTCTGCGTCGTGACCCAGAGGTCACAAAAACAAAAGTGGGCCAGTACGGCCCACAGTAGCGGCGGATAGCGGCTGTTTCAGCGTCTACCTGATCCACTCAGCCCACAGGTAGCATTTTATTTTAATTTCATGAGCCCACCTCGGGCTCTCTTTAAGGTCAAAACAAACAGGAAATTGCAATTAAAAACTATTCTACTTTCTCTTGAAGAATGAATAGTCAAACTCCTGCCTGAACTCAGCCATGACTGGTTCTCTTTAAACTAAGCAGTAAAGACTGGAGAGGAGAGCTGTGGGCTCTAGAGAGCTTTCCAGTGTCATGTCTCAGCCAAGCAGTTTCTGCAGATCATCGTATCTATCTGAAATACAAACATCCTTCAATATGGAGCCTGAAATGAAGGCAGCCCACACAGCCCTTTCTTTCCCTGACATATATAATAGCTGCATGCGGGTCATGTGATCACTACACTGAGAGAACAAAAGAAAAGGTCAAAATAATGAAAGGGAAGAAGAAATTGGAAAGCAGGTATTGCATGCAGCTGACTCCCCCCACCCCCCATTCCAAACCATGCGTAAGACTGTGCACAGTGACCATGAAATTACATTTAGGGGTGTGACCCAGTTTACTCTGGTTAAAAACAGATGCAATGGACCTAAATGACCCCATATGGCTCGTAAATTCTCATAGTCAACCTTAAAGGAACATTACAGGGGGAGAAAGAAAAAACATAGTTTCAGCCATAAGTAAGCCATGAGATTCGCTTCGGACTATGCCTGATATTTATTGCAAATGTGTTTTTTACAAATTATACACCTCACAGTGGCTACTGAAGGGTGATCGCCCACGCATGCTGATTTCACAGGGCTAAGGCATGCTTCACTTAGGCTAGGTTCACAGTGACTGTTGCGTTTCCTGTAACAGCAGGAACGCAACTGAACAGGAAAGCAGCACCCCACATTTTCATGTGTTGCATCGCAGTGAATCGCTACTGAAGGGTGATCACCCACGCATGCTGATTTCACAGGGCTAAGGCATGCTTCACTTAGACTAGGTTCACAGTGACTGTTGTGTTTCCTGTAACAGCAGGAATGCAACTGAACAGGAAAGCAGCACCCCACATTTTCATGTGTTGCATCGCAGTGAATACAGTCAAATGAAAGTGGCTAGATAGTGTACTGGTTAAAGGACGTACGAGGTAAAAAAAACTGTTATTAAGATCAATACCTGTGTGCATTCTTCTTCTATGGGGGACGTAATCCGCGCCCCCCTTCCATTCCGAGCAGTGTCTGTAACTGTATTCAGACCCAGGTCGCATACTGACCCCACAGCACGGGTCGGGCTAGTTTTCCTCACATAAGATGGCCGCCAAGATTGCCGCGGCTGCGCAGTCCGCATAGACGCGAGTGCGGATGAGCAGCTAGTGCCTCCTCCCGACGGAACGCTCTACAGGCATGTGGGAGCGAGAACGTGGCTGGAGGAGGCACTAAAGCTGCGCATCCGCACTCACGTCTATGCAGACTGCGCAACCGTGGCAAGCTTGGCGGCCATCTTATGCGAAAACTAGCCCGATCCGTGCTGTGGGGTCGGTGTGTGATCTGGGTCTGAATACAGTTACAGACACTGCTCAGAATGGAAGTGGAGGCGCGGATGACGCCCTCCATAGAAGATGAATGCACACAGGTATTAATCTCAATAACAATTTTTCACCTCGCAAGTCCTTTAAGGGCTCTGCCTCCGACATAGGAAGCCTGGGTTCAAATCTCGGATCCTCCTGTTCAGTAAGCCAGCGCCTATTCAGTAAGGAAGAGAAAAGCGCAATATAAACGTTAGCTGTCTTGTCTGTAACTGTAAAGGTAGCCATACATCTAGTGATGTATGGGCAGATTCGACCAAGAGACAAATCTTTCTCTTATCGAATCTGATAAGAAAGAGATCTGTCAGCTGCCCACACACCACAGGCCGATTCCCAATCAATTTCAGCATGAAATTTCTCGGGAAAGGGCCTTGTGCGCCGCACACATCCGCCTCGTCACCCTGACGCTGTCCCCTAACGTAAATGTCCCCCCCCCCCCCTGTAAAGTGTATTATCTGTCCACGGCCTCCGCTTGTCTGCCCCTGGCTTCCAGGATTCCTCCACTGCATACACATGCGCCCCACACGTGGTTTCCTAGTAAAGGCGTGCATGTGTGACGTCACACACGCGCCCCTGCTGGAAAACCACTGTGGGGCGTATGTGTATGGAGAGGGTAATGCGCCCGGAGCAGTGGAGGGACAAGCAGAGGCCGCAGACAGGTAATATATACACTTTACACGGGGCACCAGGGGGACATTTACTTTAGGGGGGACAGTGTTGGGGGATTTCATCCTGAACTTGATCGCATTTTCGGTCGGGCATGCACTTGGCGGCACCGATTTTCATCCAATTTGATTATTATAATCGAATTGGATGGTCGATCGGCTGCCAAGCCGCCTGATGTATGGCCACCTTTAACGCGCCTGTTTCTGTGAACATCACTATAGGCACATCTCCCAACATTTTCAGCTAAGAAAGAGGGACATTTAAAGGGAAGGTCCGAGGAACAAATAAAAAAGAAATCCACTTAACTCGGGCTTCCTCTAGCCCCTGGCAGCAGACCTGTGCCCTCACCACAGCTCCGTTGGCTCCCGGTCGCCTGCGGTGCAGTTGCCGACCTCGCCAGCATCTTCCTGCGTTCCATTGTGCGGCTCACTGAGTCGCAATTACGTCATCTAGGCTGTTCTGCGCAGGTGCAGAACTACTGCGCCTGCGCAGTACAGTCCGGATGACGTTATCGTGACTCTGAGAGCCGCTCGCGCAGGCCCAGTCGGCATCTTGCGCCAGAGGGGCCCCCGGACCACCAGCGTGGAGCACAGTTGTGGCGTGGGCACATGATCGATGGCAAGGGCTCCAGGTAAGTAGATTTTTTAATTCTCCTCCTACTCGGATGTGTCCTTTAAGCCATGCCCCTGCCACACCCATAACCACACCCCTAGTTACATATAGCATAAAGACTTCATAAGAAAAATATGTTATTTTATAATTCAAACCACACTGTTACTTTCTATCCTGGTTCATTTTCCTTCATATTAACACTTGAAAATAAGAAATATACAGTATCAATTTAAAGGATAGGAATAAAGTTTAGAGTCAATTAAACACATTTTCAGTAGAAAAATACATAGATTAACATAGATCTGTACATCAGACCTGAAAGAGGGACAAATGAGGAAGAAAGAGGGATTGGGTCCCCAAAGAGGGACTGTTCCTCAAAAAGAGGGACAGCTGGGTGCTATGCTATAGGTGGTGCATTACAATAAGCCACGTTAGAATGCAGCAGTTACGCTGCACCACAACACACCACTGTGAACCTAGCCTAACCTTTGAAAATGCAAGCAATTTGCCAAAAAGTATTTGGTGCCTCCATTTTTATGCGTTTGTATGCAATTAGTGTTTTACCGTTTTTATGCATTTTTAATTCGGATGGCAGGTCTGCTTTTTTTTTCGTGAACGATGTGCAACTTATTTTTTAATACAATCAATGCCAACCCAGAAAAAAACCCCACCTTTTTGAGTGACAAATTGGGCACTATTTTTAAGTTCATTAGATACATTTTTATGTAAATTTACTTCTTTGGTATACACAGAAAAATATGCATTTCAAAACATCACAAATATGTACCATATATTTATCGCAAAATCGAACCCTGGAAGTTTATTTGAAAAGAAAAATACCAGAATCTGTTAATCGCCAACGCCAATTCCTGCATGTAGGAAATCTTTTGCAGAATTCGCACAGATACGTGTGAATGGCCCTTAAAGCGGAATATAACCCTGCATTTCAACTTTGCTCTAAAACATTATTTACAGCATATTATATGCAACCAGCATTTTTTTTTTTTACTAGACCGGCATTGGAAGGGTTAAACACAGAGGTTTAAAGTTCCGTGGAGAGATATGCAGAAGTTCAGATTGTTACATTCTATTTAGTCAAATGTATCTATTGAGAAATGTTACACACTCTTTGGCTGTCCTCCAGCTCCTTCTCAGTCAGAGAGATGAGTCACATTCAACACTTAGATACATTTATGTAAACAAAATGTATCTATGTCAGCTTCCATGCCTCTGCAGAAATCTCCAGGAATTTTAAAGCACTGTGTAACCCTTCCAATGCTGGTCTAGTAAAAAAAAATGCTGGTTGCATATAATATACTGTAAATAATGTTTTAGAGCAAAGTTGAAATGCAGGGTTATATTCCGCTTTAAGTTTTCAAAGCTGGTGTGGTTTTTTTTTTAATCACTGCTGAAGTTTGGCCATTAAGTGTAGCACAATTTAAACTCTTTTAGTAGATGAATACATCTATTTAGAGCTCTACTTCAGACCACAAAAGAGAACCAAATAAGGAGGTAAGAGGGGCACGAGGTTTTGGTTCCCAAAAAGTTTTTTGTACAATGCAAACAGAGCTGCCAAAAGAATAAAAATAGCTAAAATAGTTAAAATATATATTTAGAGAGGAGGTAGTGGTGGACTTACCTCCTCCAAGCAGACACAAAGTACTGTTGATTTTAAAAATCACAGAAATTGTATTTACATACTCTGGAAAGTCTTTCAATGCGTTTCACAGGCATGACCCTGCTTCATCAGGCAATAAAGAAGGAGCATGTAACAGCTGCAGGTCTAAATAACACCAAGCGCCTCTCCGGTTCCAAAAAAGGACTATCCCTCCAAAAACGGTTGGGAGGTATGTCACTGGTTATTTTACCAATAGGGATAACATTCACCATTGCATGGGATTGCCAGCAGCAACCGGAGGTCCTTCTCTGTCAGCGATGACGCTACTTCCTGTTTATCAGAAAGTAGCATCAGGCTTAGAGAAGATCGGACCTCCGGCGTGGAACACAGAAGTAAGTGTGCGTTCCTTTTACCATGCCGCCGCCGCTGCTATTAATGAGAGACTGAGGGGGAAGCGCTGACAGGGGAGCTCAAGGTGAGGGAGGGGGGGCCTAGCTATGCCGTGGGCACCTATACCTAGCTATACTGAAGGCACCTATACTGGGGGCAGCCACCTATACTTGGCTATCTAACTATACTGGGAGCACCTATACCTGCGATGGGGGATGTGTGTATATATATATATATATATATATATATATACATACATACATACATACACGTGTGTGGGGGGTACTTGGTTGGAACTGAATTGTGATAGGGGGTACTTGGGTCAAACAAATTGAGAAACACTGCCCTAAACGCTCTGCCAGTGTAACTTAATGTAACAAATTCCACAGTAGTGGTTGCGATTAGCAAAATCTCAATCACAGTACATGCAGCATTTTGGGAGCATTTGCGCTTCAATGTAAAGTATTCAAGTGCTGGCAAATCGCTCATGAATCACTATACATAGAGATTTGAGTGCAATTTTAAATTACTGCAGACTGTAAAAAAAAAGATCACAAACCCTGGCAAAAAGCTTACACTTTTTAAAACTGCTACCAAAATCGCCAGAAAACACTCATGAAATCACTTACAAAACGCTAATTAAAAACGCTAGCGTTTGCAATAGCGATTTGCCACTTGTATTGGGCTCCAGGCCTAAGGCCCACCTGTGCAATATTTATGCTGTCTAATCAGCACCTTGAAATGCCACAACCGTGAGGTGAGATGGATTACCTTGGCAAAGAAGTGCTCACTAAGGGCCCTGACTTACCAAATAGTGTTTTGCAGGTCATTTTCGTCTTTTAAAAAAACGCTTCGATTGACTTGCATTAAAAAATAGCTACGATTGCGAATTTAAAAAAACGTGATCGCAGTCAATGGTCGCGTTTAAAAAAAAAAAAATGACCCGCAAAACTTTTGGGTGTGACAGGGCCCTAACACAGATTTATGGTGCCCATACATGGTACAATTTTTTCTTTTTTTTAAGAAATTTGAAAAATGATCGAATATGAAGAAAAAGTTCTTTTATCTAATAGTATTTTCTTATACAACCTACCATACGCTATGCAAATTCACAAACAATCACCCAGATTTTCCAACATGTCAGATCAAATTTTTATAATAATAATAGTAATAAAAAAAATCGTTAATTTTTTTTCTTGATCAAAAAAAAGTATTCTTTTTGATTTTCACTCTATTCAATCGTTTTGGTTGAATAAATGTGAAAATCAAATGTTTTAATTACATTGTGTATGGACACCATTAGACAGATTTGTGAACAATATTTGATAGGGTCTTTTGTGTATGTAGAAAATGTGAAAGGCTAGGTGCACACCTAGCAGAAATGCTAGCGTTGCCGGAAACGCTGCGTTTTTTGACGCTAATGGGAGTCTATGGGCCGCAGGAAAAAACGCATATAAAAACGCATATGCGTTTTCTATGCTTTTTCAAAAATGCTGGTTTTGTTGCATTATATTCATAAACACAGTAAAAATGCACATAATGAAAGTCAATGGGAACGCAATGGTATGCAATTTTCATGCCTTTTTATATGCGTTTTTTCCCCCCAATTTTTTTTTTGCTGTATTTCCGCTTCCTGTTGTCTTCCTAGTGATTTGTATAAATGTAAATATAAAAGCGCATGGAAAACGCATACAAAACGCATATATGCGAGCCGCAAATGCATTAAAATGCACGCAAAACGCTTGAAAAACACATCGCAAACACGCCAAAAACACAGTAAAAACGCACACAACATTTACATAAAACATGACATACAATGAAGCCTTTCACGCTATGTTATATGTGCACCCAGCGGAAGATCTTTGAGTTTAGCTCATGCAAAATGGAAGCAAAACCAAAGAGTTGCGTTTATATTTTTGCTAAATATATATATATATATATATATATATATATATATATATATATATATATATATATATATATATATTGCTAATAACAAGTAACAAGATCTTTTCTTTCATTTGTACAGTGCAGCAGGAAGATGAGGGTTGCAGTGTGGCAGGTTGCTATGGTAACACAGGTGGCCAGTAAACACATCAGGATGAGGCCCAATTTGACATCACCGAAGCAGCAGCATATAAAAGCAGCACACCCCAGCAGACTGGCAGGATTCTGTTTTGACGTTAGCAGCAGTAGCAGCGAGCGTTTTAGTTGATCTATTTTTTGTCGATTTGACAAAGCGATTTGGAATGTACCTATTCGTAGGTCTTTTCTTCTTTCTTCACCTCTCATCAGGTAAAGTTTATGAATATATGGCGGGTGGGTAGGGGGAATTAGTGGAAATTTCTCAGGTTTAGTGGTAGTCAGTGGCATAGCAATAGGGGATACAGAGGTAGCGACTGCACCAGGGGCCCTGGACCAGAGGGGCCCACTAGGAGCCCTCCTTCAACCGCTATATTAGCTCTTTATTAGTGCTATGTGGGTAATGGTCTTCTCTATATGTGATTTGATTAGCTGTATTCATTAATAGACTGTTCTCCTTCCCCTGATTACACCTCTCTGACACTATGGCTGTCCTTGGCAGGTTTTGGTGCTCCATATCAATTGTTATGTATAGAGGGATTGAGGGGGCCCAATGTAAAACCCGTACTGGGGCCCAGAGCTCCTAAGCTATACCACTGGTATCGCTCCAAAGAGGAGAAAAGGACTGCTCTCCACAGCACTTAGGTACTATATAAATCTAACACCAATGTCACCAGTTTATGTTGGGGATCTGCAGACTTCACTCGAGTACACACACTCTCCAGCAACGATCCAATCCACAAAATAAGTTGCAATCACAATCCTGACCTCCCAGTATACCACTGGTAGCAGTGTTATGGGGGAATGGGACTTTCTACTAGCAATGGCAGTTTAGGGTGTTTTAGAATGATTTCCTATGAACATTCCACTGACTATTGTCTCTGTTACCTTCCTGTAGGTGTGGACGTCACGTCCATAACTACGGTCCCTGATGAGATTACTTTGAGGCGTGGGATCGCGTCTTGTGATCCCATGCCACTTCACCACCAAAAGACCGGACCACCGTAATGTGGAGATGACGTGGGAGAGTATAGAGCTCTTCTTAACCTGAATCCGAGCACAGTGACCCAACATGACAGTAGAGCAAATGTCTTCAGACACTTGGTGAGATCTGGGAGCTGCTCCCTGACGGACAGTTCTATCAAGACCGAGGACAGCGGTTTATATATGATCAACCTCCCTAAGTCTATGGGATGCACCAAAAAACGCATTGCTGTGCAATTTGCAATGCGATTTTGTTGCATTTAAAAATCGCTCAACAAGTTCATCCTTACTGCAGGCATTATGCACATCGCATCTGCTTTGCATGCAATGCTTCGCCAATGGGAAATCAAACATTTTCGAGGCATTTTAGGGAAAAAAAGAGGGAAAATTACTTGAAAATTCTTTCACTTGACCAATAGGGATATTCATTAATACATTACTGTGATATCACTCACATACTGTTATGTCACAGGGGACAGTAAGTAAAGGATTTCTCCAGTAAGGGCACCGACAGCAATAAGCAACCTAGCACAGCGTTTTTTTAATTCACTCCCTGGCGCAAGTCAGGAAGTGAACTCTTTGACCCGGAAAAGAATAAATACAATGGGCTTGATTAACAAAGCGGTGCTAACCCAGTAAAAGACTTTAGGCGTGATAACCATTGCACCACGCTGGTGAAAAGCCAGTTTAGGCGTGATAAGTTTAGGCGTGATAAGTTTAGATCGCGCGCAAAGCAGCGCCATTAAACTTTATGCGAAGTGCACCAGACTTTGCTAGTGCAAAACTTTTGATCAGCTGTGCACTGCGGTGCTAACCCAGTTGGTGCTTAAACTTATCACGCCTATACTTATCATGCCTAAACTTATCATGCCTAAACTGAGTTTAGGCGTAATAAGGGGCTTTTCACCAGGGTGCTAACTGTTAGCACCGCTTTGTGAATCAAGCCTAATGTATTTATTCTTAAAAACGTTCACGCAATTGCTGCACAAAGCGATTTTGTGAACGTTTTGCGTTTTTCCTATACCTCCCATTAAGGCAAAATTGCCTCAAACATGGTACCTGCAACGCTTTTCTGAGCGGCTCAGAAACGAATCGCTCAAATGTGAACTTTCTCATAGAGAATCATTGCACAAGCACTTTCAGGGCGATTTTAAAAAATAGCCAGCGCTTAAAAAAAAATCACAAAGCGCCTCTAGTGTGAACAAGCTCTTAAGCCTCATCTACACACGTAGATGAGGCTGCGATCCGGCGGGATCGCCTCTTCCACGTACCTGCGCGTGCCCGCTGCGTCCCTGATCGTCACGTGTGCGACGCATTCGATTCCCCGCTCGTCCCCACTTATCTTCCGCTCGACTCCTTGCCATTGTCCCCTCGTGGGGAGCGAGCAGGGAATCGGCGGAAGCAAGATTCGTCCTGTTGGATCTTATCAATCGAGCCGCATCAGTGGCTCAATTGATAAGGAGCATCGCAGCCGCATCTACGTGTGTAGATGCGGCTTTAGAGCTCTGACAAACCAAACAGCGTTTTATGGGTCATTTTTGCATTGACTTACTGTATATTAAAATTGCAGCAAAATAGCTGTGGTTTTACCATGATTTTAATGTAAGTCAACTGAAGCAAAACAACTGCAAAACGCTTTTTAGTGTGACAGGACAACACAAATTTATGGTGCCCATACATGGTACAATTGTTTTCATTTTTTTTCAATAAGAGACATTGCAATGTCACATAGGGCTTGATTCACTATGCGGTGCTAACCTACTTAGCACGTCTAAAGTCTTTAGGTGCGCTAACCAGGGTGCTAAGTAGGTTAGCACCGGTTTTCTCAATCACATCGCGTGCTAAGTACCGCGCGCAAAGTTTTACGCGCGCAAAGTCCTATGCGTGCGTTAAAGAGAATCTGTATTGTTAAAATCGCACAAAAGTAAACATACCAGTGCGTTAGGGGACATCTCCTATTACCCTCTGTCACAATTTCGCCGCTCCTGTCCGCATTAAAAGTGGTTAAAAACAGTTTTAAAAAGTTTGTTTATAAACAAACAAAATGGCCACCAAAACAGGAAGTAGGTTGATGTACAGTATGTCCACACATAGAAAATACATCCATACACAAGCAGGCTGTATACACCCTTCCTTTTGAATCTCAAGAGATCATTTGTGTGTTTCTTTCCCCCTGCAGCTATCTTCCACTGAAGTGTCAGGCTGTTTCTTCCTGCAGAGTGCAGACAGTTCTGCCTGTATGTAATTCCTCAGTATGTGAAAGCCCAGCCAGCTCAGAGGAGGATTTATCCAGCTTGTAAAAGATAAGAGAGAAGAGAGAAGCTGCCCTAATCTAAATAATACACAGGCAGTGTGCAGAGAGGGGCCTGGAGGGGGGAGATGCATCACAGAACCACAACACTGAAGAACTTGGCAGCCTTCCAGACACAGGCTGACAAGTCTGACAAGAGAGAGATAAGTTGATTTATTACAGAGATGGTGATAGTAGAACGTGCTGCAGTAAGCCAGAACACATTAGAATAGCTTTTGGAACTTGTAGGATGATAAAAAACAGGATGCAATTTTTGTTATGGAGTCTCTTTAAGTCCCATAGACTTTAATAGGCAGTTCGCACGGACCGCCCTGCGCGCGTAAAGTTTTACGCGCATAAAGTTTTGCGCGTGTAAAGTTTTGCGCGTGAAAAGCCCGTTTAGAGGTGCTAAGGGGGTTTTCACATGCGTGCTAACAGTTAGCACTGCTTTTTGAATCAAGCCCATACTGTGATGTCACAGGCAACAGGAAGTAAAGGATTTCTCCAGTAAGGGCCCCGACAGCAATAAGCAACCTAACAGAGGTTCTAACCCTATCCCACTCTCCAAAACTCTCTCCAGAAAAAAATCTTCACTGGAGTTGCACTTCAGCTAAACCAGGCAGAGGGCACTGTAGTGAGATAGAGACATAAGCTCTGCATTCAGGGCAGCTTCAGGGCTGAGACCCACTAGGGTGTTTCTGACAGCATTTTGGGATCGCCGACTTTTGTCGGTGATTCACAAAAATTATTTGCCAATGAAAGTGAGCGGTGGGAAGCCCATTAGTGCGATTGCGATTAGAGGTAATCACAATCACAGGACGTGCAGCATTTTTAGCGCATTTGCAATGGTGTGTATAGTAGCGCTGCAAAATCTTACCTGGTGTCTGTATTTCCGACTTCTGTTTGTAGCTCCGCCCCCTAAGAGAAGAGGTCACAGGTGTTTCTCTGATTGGTCCTAGAGAAGCACCTATGACTTCTTCCTTTAGGGATTGGGGCTACAGACGGAAGGCAGACATCCGACACCCGGTAAGTATAATAAAGGGTTTTTTTTAAAAAAAAAATGCAAATCGCTAATCGGAAGCGCTGTACAGTTTACAGTACAGCGCTTTTAAGCACCAAGAAGTGAGAGCGCAATCGCCCTGGGAATCGCTGCACACAGCACTGCGGCGATTTTAAACTGCTGCAATGATTCCTAGTGGTTCCCTGCCCTCAATGCTTGATGTGTCAGGGCTGTGGTGTCCATGATGAGTGTTTTCTACACAGTGGACAACCCCTCTTAGATCTTGGTGTTTATATTGTCACTGTTACATTGATCTAACCACACATATATGATTTGTGTCTTGCAGAGGAATCCCCTGTCACCACGGAACCTCTGACTGGAGAGAAATGGCACAGGAAACTGAGGAAGACTACTACGCCAGATAGCAGGGCAGAAAACATCAAAACCATTACCAAGATCTTCAGTCCTCCAGAAGGGAAATGGAAGATTGCACTGGCAATAAACCGGATTATAGCATTCACACTTTTAGGCCTATGTGTCTTGTTGTCCATAGGCATTAGTGTCTACTTTACCATAACTGACAAGGACCACAGAAGAGATGAGATCAAACTACTAGAGGAAGGACTTGGAAACCAAGATATTACAGAAAGTTCCTCTACGACCTCATCAGAGAGTATCGCCACCCCTCAGCCATCTGCCTCCCCGGAATATACCATCATCAGGCAATCACCTGTACCAACTGCCACCCCAGAACCTTCTTATAAGTCTGTGCCATCAAGTGTCTTCTCAGACTCAGACTCTGTTTCTTCATTAGAAGCCTCACTCAGTACCACCTCTGCCACTAGTGTACTTTCAGTGAGCAGAGGTGAAGAAGTAGTCGCTACAAGTGCCACACCTGTGCTATCAGAGGGTCCAGCAGCATCTACAGCAGCTGTCACACCTGGAAGTGCCCCTTCAGAGTACTTCACAATCATCATACCTCCAGAACTGGCCAATGGAGACCTTCCCGTCACAGTCACCTTGCATAAGACACTATGCAGGGAAGGACGGGTCGTTTGTATATGTGGCGTCAATCAAGGCCCTGCTACCAGTGCTGCTCGGATACCACTTTTCACTATCTGGATCTAATTCGGATCTGGATACCCAGATATCCAATCCGGGTCGGATATCTGAGTTTAAAATTTTCCAATCCGGATCCGAATCGGATATCCGACCTCAGTATCCGGCCGGATTCAGATATCCGGATAGAAAAACGGAAGTGACCTGAAAATGGCTTAAAATGCTTCCCAAAGTCTCTTTAAATGGCAAAAAACCCTTTCGGAGGCCCCTCTCTCTCTCTCTCTCTCTCTCTGCCTGGATGCCTTCGAAAGGGATTTTTGCCATTGAAGGTGATTTTGGCTTCTGCTCGGATATCTGAACTAACTATCCGCCCGGATTTCGGATTTCAAATGGGAAATCCGAGTTTGCTCGGATAGCCTATTCGGATTTTAATAAATATCCGAATTGCTATTTAAAGTTTGGATAGTGGAAAAAATTCGGATTATCTGGGTAGTTCGGATATCCGAAATCTTGCTGAGCACCACTGCCTGCTACCAACTCTACCATCCTAAATTAGAGAAGATCACAGAACATCTGGGGACTACAAAAGAAGAAAAGGGGGGAAAAATGTAAATAAAACACCACAAAAATGTGTGTAAAAAAATGTGTGTAAACTTCTCTATCATTATTTATATGGAGTAGAAATAAGGAGTGATTTTTGAAGCATCACAATGTTTCAACTAAAATATTTTCACCTTCCATACAGGAAAAGATGGGGGGATCCTCAGATTTTGTCACATCTGTGTCCCTGCTGGTGATTTTCCCTTCCCTGATAGTGAGGAGACTCTCTCCAGCAGAGATACAGACACTGACACAGTGATAAAGAGTGTCTTGATCCCTTTTTTTAATCTATAATTAGGAAATTCTCTTAGGCCACATTCACAGTGGTGCATTGCCAAGCGGCATAACGGCGGCATGGCAATGCACCACCTATATCAAAGTTCACAGTGCGGCGGGTGCATTGCGGTACAACGGCATGCGGTATGGTAACAAAACACAATCTTTAACAGGTACAATGAAGTATGATTTTCATTGACTGCTTCACTGTATGCGACGCAATGCAGCCGTAACATGTGGTACGACTTTTTTGTTCCGTTGCTGTTATACAGGGAACACAACGCAACGTCTCACTGTGAACGTGGCCTTGGCTGAATATTTTAGTAAAGAGGTTAGTAGTTTTAGTCATGAGGTACAAGAAGAACATTTGATACTTATACCTAAAATGTATCAACAGATAATAATATAATCAGGGCTACGAAGTCAGAGTCAAATTTTTTTTGGTACCTGGAATCGGAGTCTGGGAAAAATGCGCCGACTACGACTCCTAATTATTATTATTATTTTTTATTTATATAGCGCCAACATATTCCGCAGCGCTTTACAAAGCACAATAAGACGACAAGGTTAACATAGATACAACCAAAAAATGTACAGCAGAGTCTCAAGCAGCACAAACATTGTGACAAAAACAGTAAAAATTAGGAGGAGGACCCTGCCCTTGTGAGCTTACAATTTAAAGGGTAGTGGGAGACACACTAGGTAAGGGGGAGGAGGATGAATGAGGCAGTGAACCTTTGCCTCTGATCACATTGTGAACAGATAAGTAAATAGGGGCTATAAAATGTTATAAGCTTGTCAGAAAAGGTGTGTTTTTAGAGTGCGTTTGAAGATGTCCAGGTTTGGAGCAGGACGTACAGGCTGTGGAAGAGAGTTCCAGATGAGGGGTGTTGCTCGTGTAAAGTTCTGGATGCGAGCATGAGAGGAGGTGATCAGCTAAGAGGCCAAGAGAATTTCTTGGGTGGAGCGAAGGTTGCGGGAGAGACAATATCTAGAGATTAGTGAGGAGATGTATGGAGGGGACAACTCATGAAGGGCTTTGTATGTTGGAGTCAGGAGTTTGAACTGGATCCTCTGGATAATGGGTAGCCAGTGGAGAGTTTTTTGGTGGAGTGTAAACTTTAATTAAAAGGGAAAATATAATAAATGTTCTATTTGTCAGATAACAGTCATCATAAATAACAGTGCTTAGTCTACAAAAATGAAACTGATCAAAAACTAGTTATTTGTGCTGCTGCAATAAAGCAGTCACCGTATTTTTTAAAGTCAGATCTGATTGTATATCTGATGTGTATAAAGGAGTCTTTTATAAAACATAAATAACATCTCTGCTGTAAGAATAAAGCCTGATGTGTAGTTGTGTCACTAGTAGGTATGGTCTTAAATTTGGGGTTGGTGACTACCAGAGGCGTACCTACAGGGGTGCAGGTATGGCATGTGCCATGGGCGCCTCATACTGGGGTTGCTGCTCCATAGCATTCCTGGTGTTTTCCATATAGATTCTAGTTTTTATCTGGGATACATTCTGCTGCCTGGTTACATCTTTTGTTGGGGGGAGGACAACATATCTAATTGTTATTTGGGATATGTGTAAAGGATAACTGTCACAGGAGCCCTAGTGGCTGACCGCACTTAGCCTTCTAAACGGTGCCAGCGCACAGATCGTGCGAACTCTGGTCGCAGTCAATGCGCAGGAACCGTTAAGAATTAGCCGCAGCCAACTCAGAAGGGAGCCTGTGAGACACGGGTTATTACAACTTCACCCACTGGTTCAGAGTAAACTGCCACCACCGCGGTTACCATGGGACCGTGGAGCCCACTAACTGACAGACTAGTCCTGCGAATAAAACGGTTAAACACACGGTATTCTGTCTAGCCAACAACAAACAAACAGTAGCGTATCTTCAGAGACCCGGGATCAGTTCTGTGTGTGCTGATAAGCAGGGTAGCGGACAGTGAATGACTTGGAGAAAGTCGTTTATTCACACAATATAAATAATTAATATATACAGACAATTATTAAAATCAACAATTATTAAAACAGTAATAGCCAGTATAAAAAATAAAAGAAGGGAGAAAAATACTTAGTTCCTGGAAAGATGTCCTTTTTGTGGGAAAAACAGAGTTCTGGGTTTCAATCAAAGTTCAGAGTTCAGACCAGGTGGATGCCAGCATATCCTCAAGCTGGCACCGATGAGTTCAAGATGTTTTCAGGGTGGAGGACACTGAGTTTGGGTCCTCTGCCATTCTTATGCCCGATTCAGTAGGAGGGAGTGAGGGCGGGGAGCCACAGATGAGATGAGCCCTCCCCTTGTCCTGGGGACTAGAAATCATATCTACCCATATATGGGCTCTATCTCACAGAACCGTACAGGTCAGGGCAGATTTATTAACATTTTCAGGTCTGTCTCGATTTACCCAGCGCCCTGATACCAGACATGAGGGGTGGGACCCCTGTGGTATCATCAGGGCACTTTCAAACTGCCTAACTGGCAGTCCTTACCTCAGAATGTTCTGAAACTTCCTCAGAACCAGCACCGGGGCTCATGCTACACTTCCCCCACGTTTGGCGAAGCTGCCATCTCAGGAACCCCAGAAATATGACAGATCTGGGAAGTTATGGATATGCTATGAGACCCAGGTTATTCCCAGGCAAAGGCTCTTTGAAGTTTGGGGCAGCCAGCTAGGTGTCACCTCCCCTGCTGGGAGGGAGCCAGCGGGTCTGGTTTTCCCCCCAACTAGATTGCTTCTGCCATGGTGCTTGTCACCTTATACCTGATGGATGGGCCATCAGCACAGCTTGAAGCCAGGGACTCTCCGGGGCAGATTAGGCTCAGGCTCATTAGCATATCAAAAGAGCCATCCAGCATTTGGGCTGGTGCTCTCTCTCTCTGCTGAGAAAAGACTGCAGACCTCCTACACAATCAACCCAGATTCTATCGATCTGAAGCGCAATCGATGCAGGGAATCGAGTGCGATCGCTTTTTCTTCACGGGCGGTTACAGGACGCGCCTGCGGCCCTGCAACCGTCCGTGACAGCCCCCCCTGGGGAGAAGGCAGATAGACATTCATCAGCAAGATGTGTGTCGTTGCCGCTAACCTGCGAGATCTGATCTAGTTCCCCGTTGGCGTTCTGGGGTCGGCTGCCCGCTGCGTGTCGGCCAACCTGGCTGACGGGTCTCGGGTTGCCGGTGCGGCGGGAAAACCTATTGGAGCCTGTGGCTCGGTTCCCCTGGACCGGTCGCGGTCTGCTACCCTCAGGGTTGACCCGACATGGACCGTTCTGGACAGGGCGTTTGCGCCACTGCAGTCGGACGTGGTGTCTGCCGGGACTGCTGACAACGGGCAGTGGGTTGGTTAGGTCAACAGCCAGCCCACGCAGGGTTCCCCTGCTAAGTGGCTGTGGACCTAAGGGAACCCCGCGGGAATCCCTGGACCTTCCCAGCTCCTGACAGACGGCACATGCTCCGCAGTAGTTTGCTACATCCCTGTTCATCCGGGGCCAATAAAACTGTTTCCGAATACCGGCAAGTGTCTTGCGGACCCCTGAGTGCCCTGTCAGAGGATTACCATGTGCGGATTTCAGCACATGTCCCCTGAACGCACTCGGGACCACAAGCCATTTGGTATTCGCGTGGGATCTACCTGTAGGGGGCTGTACAGACTCACTGTACAGTCTCCCACCTTCCCAGTACACCTTGAAAGCGGCCCCGTCTGCGAGGGGCTCAGCGGCTTGCTGCCTGAGCACCTCCAGGCTTGGGTCACTTTGTAGTGCGGCTGAGAATACGGCGCTGTCATTTTCAGCCAACTGGCTCATGTCACACGAGGGCAGCGGCTGAAAGGTCTCATCCCTGCGGTCAGAGGAGGGGGAGGAGGCCGGAACCCCCTCCACCTGTTCTGAGCTCGGGTTCTGAGCAGTGCAGCTGCGCGGTACTGCTAGCACAGGTACACTGTCAGAATGGCACAGACGGACATTACTCAAATCATCATTGCATGCAGTAATGACATTGACAGGTATAGACATTTTTTCATTACAGACAGGTTGTACAGTAAACTCAGGTACAGTTTCAGCATCATCACAACAGACAGTCTGTACATCAAACTCAGGTGCCTTTGAAGCAGGCACTATTGAACCTGGTACCCTTGAACTGGGCACATTCAACCCACCTCCCCCTGGTGTTCCCCCAAGTGTATAAAGTACCCTCGGTGGGTGGAGAGTCCGTCTCCTTCCGTGAGCGACAAGGCGGTCGTGGCAGGTTCATAGTAGGACACAAGCTTGCCCAAATCAGTCCCCAGCAACACAGGGACTGGGAGATCCTTCATAACCCCAACAACCCTTTCTTGGATTCCTCCTACTCCCCAATCCAGCTTCACTCTTGCGTGGGCTATGTGAAAAAGGGTGCCCTCTACTCCAGTAAGGGCAAGGGATCGGCTGGAGCTGATGCTCTCCTTTGGCACAAGGTGTGAGTGAACTAACGTGATGTCAGCTCCGGTGTCTCGAAATCCGGTGACAACTTTGCCGTTCACTCTAACAAGTTGCTGCTGGTCGGTTCGGTCGCGGATTTCCTTTCCGCGGGCAAACAGGACAAAATCTGATGATCCAGGCTGTGGTTCGATGGCGGGTTGCCTCTGCTGTGGGTGAGGTACAGGTGATGCAGATGATCCAGGTGCTGGTGGTGTCTGTCTCCGCTCCGGACAGTCGAATTTCATGTGTCCGGGCTGGCGGCAGTAGTGACAGGTGACCTCTCCAGGGGCTGCAGACCTGGGTGCAGAAGCTGCGCTGGGTGGCCTCTGTGGCGGACGGCTCACAGGGGCAGGAGAGTCTGCTGGGGTATTGGGCTGACCTCCTCTCCAGCTGGGTGGTGCGGTTCTGCGTGCATCAGACACCCGGGTAGTTGCAAAGGTCTCCGCGAGGTCTGCAGCGACAGTTGCTGACGCAGGCTTGCGCTCCAACACAAACTGCCGTACATCAGCAGGGCAAATGTTCAGAAATTGTTCGAGGACTATCAAGTCCTCCAGGACGCCATAAGACCCTTTGGTGAGGCCTAGAGTCCACTGGCGGAGTGTGGTGAGCAAGCTGCTGACCACATCTCGATACGAATCAGAAGACTTTTTCTGCCAGGCCCTGAACTTTTTCCGATAGGCTTCTGGCGTCAGCTGGTACTTAGTAATGATAGCGTCTTTTATAGCAGCATAATCATTATCCTTCTCCGCAGGCAATTCTGCGAAGGCATCAAGCGCTTTGTAGTGCAGCAAAGGTGTCAGATGTCTGGCCCACTGGTCTTGGGACAGACGATACTGACGGCATGCTTTTTCAAAAGACAGCAAAAACAAGTCAATGTCTGTGTCTTTCTCAATATTAGCAAATTTAAATTTTGCACTTACGGGTGCTGCAGCTCCTTCAGCAGGGAGACTGGGCGGTGAACTCCGGCTGGCCTGTTGCACTTTTGCCATGTTTAGCTCATGCTGTCGTTGGCGCTCCCGTTCTCGCTCAGCGGCATCCCTCTCCGCGTGGCGTTCAGCAGCAGCAGCAGCAGCTTGCCGCTCCCGTTCCTCCCGCATTTGGCGCTCTGTCCGCGCTTCTGCAGATTGGCGCTCCTCACGCATGTACTGCAGGTACTTGTCCAGGTCAGTGTCCATCAGCTTTTGTAATGCCTGCTGCATTAGCGGATCAGTACAAACGGTCAGTCCAGTACTGGCCGGTTCCAGGCGAGTACTTTCAGAAACTCTGGGATTGGGGTCCATACTGACAGTCTCTGGCGTAACTGTTGCAACAGGGCCCGCAGTATGCTCAACCTCTGTACGCCTAGGATCTTCAGCCTCTGGTTCCCCTTGCCTTAAGTCAGATGGGGCAGCGTCTACCTCAGCAGACACATCCAGCTCCCGCGGTTGCTGGGTATCCCATTGAAACAAGTCATTTACCATGTCCTGTTTGTTCCTGCGGAGGGTGTCAATGCCCCGCAGCTGACAAAGATTTTCCAGGTCGGATACGGCCATGAGCTTGTAGTTCCCGGACATTTCCATGCCAAATAAAATAAAACTTTTGGGGAGGGGTACTGGCTACACAGTCTCTCTGTATATATAAAAAATATATTGCCTTCCAGCTACACCAACGAATTAGTTCGTTTCTCGATAGCGCTAGCGCTATCGCAGATACTTTCAGCACAACACAGGTCCCAACCGCTGCCTAACACTGTCACAGGAGCCCTAGTGGCTGACCGCACTTAGCCTTCTAAACGGTGCCAGCGCACAGATCGTGCGAACTCTGGTCGCAGTCAATGCGCAGGAACCGTTAAGAATTAGCCGCAGCCAACTCAGAAGGGAGCCTGTGAGACACGGGTGATTACAACTTCACCCACTGGTTCAGAGTAAACTGCCACCACCGCGGTTACCATGGGACCGTGGAGCCCACTAACTGACTGACTAGTCCTGCGAATAAAACGGTTAAACACACGGTATTCTGTCTAGCCAACAACAAACAAACAGTAGCGTATCTTCAGAGACCCGGGATCAGTTCTGTGTGTGCTGATAAGCAGGGTAGCGGACAGTGAATGACTTGGAGAAAGTCGTTTATTCACACAATATAAATAATTAATATATACAGACAATTATTAAAATCAACAATTATTAAAACAGTAATAGCCAGTATAAAAAATAAAAGAAGGGAGAAAAATACTTAGTTCCTGGAAAGATGTCCTTTTTGTGGGAAAAACAGAGTTCTGGGTTTCAATCAAAGTTCAGAGTTCAGACCAGGTGGATGCCAGCATATCCTCAAGCTGGCACCGATGAGTTCAAGATGTTTTCAGGGTGGAGGACACTGAGTTTGGGTCCTCTGCCATTCTTATGCCCCTGATTCAGTAGGAGGGAGTGAGGGCGGCGGGGAGCCACACACCCCCTTAGAAGATGAGATGAGCCCTCCCCTTGTCCTGGGGACTAGAAATCATATCTACCCATAAATGGGCTCTATCTCACAGAACCGTACAGGTCAGGGCAGATTTATTAACATTTTCAGGTCTGTCTCGATTTACCCAGCGCCCTGATACCAGACATGAGGGGTGGGACCCCTGTGGTATCATCAGGGCACTTTCAAACTGCCTAACTGGCAGTCCTTACCTCAGAATGTTCTGAAACTTCCTCAGAACCAGCACCGGGGCTCATGCTACACTTCCCCCACGTTTGGCGAAGCTGCCATCTCAGGAACCCCAGAAATATGACAGATCTGGGAAGTTATGGATATGCTATGAGACCCAGGTTATTCCCAGGCAAAGGCTCTTTGAAGTTTGGGGCAGCCAGCTAGGTGTCACCTCCCCTGCTGGGAGGGAGCCAGCGGGTCTGGTTTTCCCCCCAACTAGATTGCTTCTGCCATGGTGCTTGTCACCTTATACCTGATGGATGGGCCATCAGCACAGCTTGAAGCCAGGGACTCTCCGGGGCAGATTAGGCTCAGGCTCGTTAGCATATCAAAAGAGCCATCCAGCATTTGGGCTGGTGCTCTCTCTCTCTGCTGAGAAAAGACTGCAGACCTCCTACACAATCAACCCAGATTCTATCGATCTGAAGCGCAATCGATGCAGGGAATCGAGTGCGATCGCTTTTTCTTCACGGGCGGTTACAGGACACGCCTGCGGCCCCGCAACCGTTCGTGACAATAACCTATTACCATATTTCATTCTTACATGCCATGCTTCACTTCAACTTGGACACAAGTTACATTTTTGGGGATGGTGCCCTCCCCCCCAGCCGGATTTCAGTTTTAGCCATAGACGTTTCTATGTACGCCGCTGTTGACTACAAATTAAGTTACACAGCAGTACTATACTCTACATATGCACTCCTTGCAGAGCTGTAGTGAATCAACTGAGAATGGTGTGCACATTGATCACAGAGGTGTTGTCTATCACCCGTAGACCTGGTTCATATCCGGCATGAAGAATGTGTAGTAGAGGACTAATTCCCTCATTCTCCAACAGAGTACCGACACATTACTCTTACAGTTAGATTGCACAGGGCTCAATGTTATTTGTTCCTGTCTTCACCCTCTATAAATACCAAAAACTATTTTTGATTCTATTTGACAGCTACTCTACATCCTAAGTATAGTTAAAATCGATCCCTGGTGTACAAAAAAAGCACATGCTGGGAATACACATTAGGTTTTTGGTGTAGAATTGTTCCGATGGATGCCTTCGATGATAAAATTCCGACATGTCCGATTCTCTGCTCGATACTGTTCCACTCGATTTCTCATAGCAGTGAATGGAAAAAAGATAGGAAAAACTAGCAGAAGATAAGAGAATCGAGCAGGGAATCGAATGGTTAATAGATCGCACTGAGAATCGAACGTGAAAAACTTAACGTGTATTCCCAGCATAAGGCTTAAAGCGGATCCAAGATGAAAAACTAACTATAACAAGTAACTTGTCTATATATGTTATCTAAAGTTTAGATAGTTTACACAGCAAATTTAGCTGCAAACAGCTTTATCAGAATATGATGATTTCTTCCTGTGATACAATGACAGCAGCCATGTTGTTTGTAAACATTACACAGAGGCAGGCTTATCTGTATCTTGAGCACTCAGCCTGTGAAAAAAACCTAATCCCCCCTCCTACCTCCTCCCCTCTGCCTCTAAAATCAATGGCTAGTAACACCTCCTCCTCCTCCTGCCCAGACTGAGCTCCCATGAGCCCTTACTACTGCCAAAGCTCTCTGAAAACCTGTGGGCGTGGTTTAGTTTATAGGGAATTAGAGTATTAAAACAAAAACAAAAAAAGTATTTGACTTGAGGAATGCCCTATAAACAATAGGAAAGGAACACAATTATGCAATGAGTAAAAGTTCACCTCAGATCCACTTTAAAAGTTTAAATGTCCCAGTTGGCCTCAATTCACTATGATCATGCTGGAGATAATAAGGCAAGAGAAAACTTACCTCCACACATCGATCTTGCCTTATTAACTACTTGCTGCATGCCGTGCAGTATAATCACGGCCCTGGAAAAAAGACAGGATGCAGCAGGGCCGTGAAAACAAGTCTGCAGCGGCATGCAGCCGCCGCTCGCTCCCGTTCGCACGTGCGCGCGCACCGCCGTTACCGCCGCATAGAGGGGAAGTTAATGAATGGGACCGCAGGTCCCATTCTTAAATCTAAGTCCCCGATTCAATGAATACCAGCGTCTACGAGACGCCGGCATTCATTGTATCTTCCTGTGTTACACAGCCACGGATTACTTCCGATTCACGTGCTTACGTACGTGAATCGGAAATGACGACTGAGGACATCTTGTGGCCAAAAAGTATATTGCACCAAAATTGCTTTTTATTTAATAAAAATCCCCACACTGACTGATATAATTAACTTTTTCCCTCCCACACCCTCCCATAATACCCAAACTTTTTTTTTTATTTATATAAGGGGGGGGGGGGGGAATTACATAAAAAAAAAATATAAGTAGTTACCTTAGGGACTGAACTTTTTAAAAATTGATGTCAAGGCAGTATATTACTATTAATTTTTAATCTATGGGCTTGTAATTAGTGATGGACGCAAAACTGAAAAAATGCACCTTTATTTCCAAATGAAATATTGGCGCCATACATTGTACTAGGGAAATTTTTTGAACGTTGCAATAACCGGGACAAAAGGGCACATAAAATGTGTGGCTTTTATCCACAGTAGAATGTTTTATTTTAACACTATAACAGTGTTCTCCCCAGAATTTTTTTCCAGCCGGGTGGCATGGAATAGTAGCCGGGTGGCATGAAAAATTAGCCGGGTGGGTCGAGATGAAAATACAGGGCAACTCTGCTTACAGCATAGGAGGAGGTGAGAAGGTGAGCTGATGACAGCCGGGTGGTCACCAAATCTAGCCGGGTGGAGCACCCGGCTAAAAGAGCCTGGGGAGAACACTGCTATAATGGTCAAAAACTGAAAAAGAATGCATTTTATAATTTTTTTTTTATTATTATTCATGTTAAAATGCATTTAGGATAAAATTATTCTTGGCATACTGTAACTCCCAAAGAAAGCCTAATTGGTGGCAAGAAAAACAAGATATAGATCATTACGCTGTGATTAGTAGTGATTAAGTTATTGGAAAAAGAAAGGGAGGAGCGCTGACAGGTGAAAATTGCTCTGGTCCACAAGAGAAAAAATGCCTCAGGTGTCAAGTGGTTAAGGTGTAGAGATCATTTTTCACAGTGAGAGAGTTACCTTTTCATTTCTGTCCTAATGCCTAGTACACACCATACAATTTTCTGTTAGATTTTTCTGTTACATTTTCTGTGATGCTGGGCATACACGTCTCGTTTTCGCTCCGGTATCGAGCCAGCGTCACCGCTCGTCCATGCGCGCAGATCGATCCCAGCTCGTCCCCGCGGGCACTTCCTTCTCAGCGCTTATCAGCGCTTCGTTTTTGCCTATTGTCCGCCCGCAGGGATCGAGCCGGGAATCGATCCCCCGTGTAATCGGACATGTTGGAAATTATCAATCGAGCCATCAGCGGCTCGATTGATAAGAAGAATCTGGGCCGTGTATGCCCAGCATTAGATTATTTTCTGTAAAGTACTGGTAGAGACTGGTCATTATCTCTGGTACATTGTCTTCTGGTTATCTCCTGCTGAGTAGTGCTAGGTACACACCATACAATTTTGTGTTAGATGGTTCAAAAGATAATTTCCAACATGTTGGAAATTATCTATCTGGCAGCTAAATCTAACGGATAATCTAACAGAAAATTGTATGGTGTGTACCTACCATTAAGTTACCTCCACTGTAGTTATTTTCACATGTAGTTAATTAGCAGCCTGTCTTTAACTTTAGAATTCTATAGTTATTTTAAGGATTCAAGTATTAACTTTAGATATCTCTCAGTAACTGAAGGTGCGTACACACGCACTACGGCCGCCAAAGACGGGTCCTTCAGACCCTCCCGCTGGGCGGACGTTCAGCCGACAGAAGTGCTTGTGTACGCGCTGTCGGTGGACTGATAAGGCTGTTTCTGAATGATCTGCTGAGCGGCCGTAGTGCATGTGTACGCACCTTAAAAGACAGAAGAGTTAAGTTTAGGTTTGCCTGAGGTAAATTGTTTAGTGAATACTACATGCCTTATCACCATGGTGATAACACTAGAAACAGCTCAGAAAGGTTATTAAAGACAGGAGATAAGCTTAGTGAATTGAGGCCAATGTCTGTTTAATAAGCTTCACTGAAACTCCGTATCAGCTGGCTTTCGGTGCATAGATCTACCCCATTGCAGAAAATGGCCCTGGCCTTTTCTATATCAGATATAGAAAAGGTAGCGGCCTTTTTCTATCAGGTGGCAGGACTACATTTTGGAATAAAGCTGATATGAGGCTCTGGTGAATCAGACGACATGCTGGGGCATTAACGTTGACAAGGACATGCCGGGATGGCTGACACGGTAGAGTGTCAGTTTCCTGGCCAAGAGCTTTTTGTTCCCAAAAGCAGATACCATCTTAATATAGTTTTTAAATTCCTAAGCTTTGGTAGGGATGAAATAACTTTTATGTTACCTACTTTCAATCAACAAGATTGTTATCTGCATATTAGAGGTGTCGGAGTCAAAGAGTCAGTGAAAGCATAAACTGAGGAGTTGGAGTCGCAGGATTTTTCTACCGACTCCACAGCCTTGGATAAGTCAGCATTCAGACTATTGTCCTCTTGTACACACACTAGACAGTTGGTTCCACCTCTACCAAGAATCCAGCGTGGGTACTTGGGCCCCAAATCCCACTTGGTGCGTTGGCCAGCGATTAGCCTGGCGATCAACTAAACCGAGCAATGGCCTAGAACAGTGGTCTCTTGCCCTACCTGCTCTGTCATCTTACCTACATCAACCATTGCAGCACAATGAGCCACTAACCTGGTGGTTAGTTTGACAAGGAAAATGAAGGAAAGCTGTATGGCTCCCAGTGTTCCCTGATCCATGTGTTTAATCTACAGCTCTCATTTAGGTGGCCTGGAGAAAGTGCCTCTCTTCTTCTTCACTGGCTATCCATTCTTTTACAGGAACCTGATGCATTTTAAGTATCAAAAACCAAATACTTACCTAAGGAGAAAGAAGCCTCTGATCCCCCATTGCCGCTGGTGGACCCTCCAGCTAATTGCGCAGGCGTGGTATGGCCACACTTGAGCTTGAAGAGGAGAGCAGCCTAGATCAGAATACTGAAAAGCCCTTGTCAGTAATCTTTGGAGCACCTGTGAGTGGCGACAGAAGACCTGAGGACACCATAAGAAGCCTCATTAGGCTTCCTGTGTCATAGGTATAATGAGAAAATGCTTTCCCCTTGAAGCCAGGGCAGGGTGATGAGAGGTACATACTGCTATTAGAAAGATGCAGTGCTGGCCACAAACAATGTATCTCTCTTGGCAGTGGGAGGAGTCAGGTGATCTGCTTTATGCTGGGAAAAGCTGCAGGTAAAAATGAGGTCATAATTATGGGCGACTTCAACTTTCCAGACATTGACTGGAGTATTGAGGCTACCCATTCTGGTAAAAGAAGCAGATTTCTGGCAGCACTACAGGACAATTACTTGACTCAAATGGTAACGGAACCAACTAGGGGGAATGCGTTACTGGATCTGATCATTTCTAATAGACCAGATAATGTATCAAATGTGCAGGTTCAAGAACATTTGGGAAATAGTGATCACAACATGATAACGTTTGATCTGGTGACTGATAGGCCACGGGGCAGCGGGACCACTAAAACTATGAATTTTAGAAAAGCAAAGTTCAATCAAATTAGGCAGGCACTAAGTTTGGTGAACTGGGATAATGTACTACAAGGGGAAGACACTGAAGGGAAATGGCAAGCTTTTAAACTTATACTCAATCAATACTGTAGTATGTATATCCCATATGGAAACAAAATGTCTAGGAATAAAAAAAGGCCTCTATGGATGAATAGAAAGGTTAAAGATAAAATGAAGAGGAAAAAGAATGCCTATAAGGTCTTAAAACAGGAGGGGACCGAGGCTGCAATAAGCAATTATAAGGAGTGCAATAAAAATTGTAAAAAAGAAATTAGGCAGGCAAAGATTGAAGCTGAAAAACAAATCGCTAAGGATATCAAATCTAACCCAAAAAAGTTTTACAAGTACATTAACTCTAAAAAAAGAAAGGTTGACTGTATAGGACTCCTAAAGGATGAGGGTGGGAACTCAATGGTGGATGACCAAGGTAAGGCAGAGTTATTAAATGCTTTCTTTGCTTCTGTCTTCACAAAAGAAACAGCAATGTTGCAAACTACAGAGGCGGAAGAGTCTCAATCTTCTAACTGTAATATTAATTAACGCAGGAAGAAGTGAAGGCAAGACTAAATAAATTAAAAATAGACAAGGCACCTGGCCCGGATGGCATGCATCCTCGGGTCCTAAGGGAATTAAGTTCAGTTATAGATAAACCCCTTTATCTTATCTTTTGTGACTCTCTTGCAACTGGCAGAGTCCCAGTGGATTGGCGTACAGCCCACGTTTTCCCATTATTTAAGAAGGGCAAAAAATCAGATCCAGGAAATTATAGACCTGTAAGCTTAACATCAGTTGTATGCAAACTGTTTGAGGGGTTACTAAGAGATACTATACATGACTTCATAGTAGAAAATAATCTTATTTCTCAGCATCAACATGGGTTTACTAAAGACAGGTCCTGTTTGACTAACATGCTCAGCTTTTATGAGGTAGTAAATGCTAATATGGATATTGGGAATGCTGTAGATGTGATATACTTGGACTTTGCAAAGGCCTTCGACACTGTTCCCCACAAAAGTCTGGTGCAAAAGTTGAGGATGCAAGGACTGGGGAAGAGTCTGTGTTCATGGATAGGGAACTGGCTAATGGACAGAAAACAAAGAGTTGTGGTCAATGGATCGTACTCAAAATGGGAGACTGTTAGCAGTGGGGTCCCACAGGGGTCTGTTCTGGGTCCAGTGCTCTTCAATTTATTTATTAATGACCTAGTAGATGCAGTAGTGAGCAATGTTGCTATTTTTGCAGATGATACAAAATTGTGCAGAATCATCAACTCTCAGGATGATAGTGTCATATTGCAACAGGATCTGGATAGGATGGCTATATGGGCACATACATGGCAGATGAAATTCAATGTTGACAAATGTAAGGTCATGCATTTTGGACGTACTAATGGTCTAGCACCATACAAAATAAATGGGATACAGTTGGGGACATCAAACTTGGAGAAGGACTTAGGAGTACTCATTGACAACAAGTTAAATAATCGTACTCAATGCCAAGCAGCTGCAGCTAAAGCTAACAAAATTTTGGGATGCATTAAAAGGGAAATAAAAACTCGAGATGCTAGCATAATATTGCCCCTGTTTAACTCTCTAGTAAGGCCACATCTGGAATATGGAATTCAATTCTGGGCACCACATTACAATAAAGATATTGCAGTTTTAGAGCAGGTGCAGAGACGAGCAACAAAATTGATACGTGGGATGGAAGGTCTCACTTATCAAGAAAGGTTAGATAAACTGGGTTTATTTAGTCTAGAGAAAAGACGCCTTAGAGGGGATCTAATTAACATGTATAAATACATCAGAGGGCAATATGATAGCTTGGCGGATGAGCTTTTTGTCCCTAGGCCTTCTCAAAGGACTAGAGGACATGATCTGCGCATGGAGGAAAAACCTTTTAGCCATTTATTTAGGAAAGGGTTCTTTACAGTTAGAGTGATTAAGATGTGGAATGCATTGCCACAGGAAGTCGTTATGGCAAACTCTATACCTGCGTTTAAAGGGGGCTTAGATGCTTTCCTTGCGTTGAAAGACATCCATGGCTACAATTACTAGGTAATGCCTAATGATGTTGATCCAGGGATTTTATCTGATTGCCATCTGGAGTCGGGAAGGAATTTTCCCCTTTAGGGGCTAATTGGACCATGCCTTGTAAGGGTTTTTTCGCCTTCCTCTGGATCAACAGGGATATGGGAGGGAGCAGGCTGGTGTTGTACTTTATACTGGTTGAACTCGATGGACGTATGTCTTTTTTCAACCAAAATAACTATGTAACTATGTAACTGGGAAAAGAACTCTAACTATATAGGTTGCGGTCCACCGGAAACAAAACAGGTTCATTCAATATATTTATTTCAAAAACATACAGGTGGGCAATGTGGTGAATACTATACACGTATTTATTTTGCTTTGTGCAGGTATCTGCCATTCTACTGTGATCCTTTACAGCTTCAGGGCCCTTTCAAACTGAGGCGGTGCGGTATTTTTACCACACACCCCATCTATGGAGACTTTTATATTGCCACGGTATGACGCGTGATGGTAGTTACGATTTCGCCGCATCCCTGACGCAGGGCCAGAACTATGTTACCGCTGTGGTGCTGTGTTGACTTGCGGCGATCTGCATCGTCCCGGAAGTAATATTAGTCTATGGTGACGCGTTTCTTTAAACACGTTGGTGTTGCGACATTGCAGCACACATGTGCGGAAGCGTATTTTAACAATATGCTTCTGCATACCCGAAACAGGAAGTGACAACAAGAGCGCGTCACTTCTTGCTTGGCCAGAGGCCAGAGAAAGAACACTGCACAATAGCGTGGTGTTCCCTGACGGCCTGTTTTTGCCGGTGAAGCACGGCTGCCGCACCGCCAGCTTGTCGTGTGAAAATAGCTTTTGTGTTCTAGTGCTGATTGCTGTGCAAATGCTGGTAACAGGGGCAAGTGATTATAATTATTTTTTAATATTATTAATGTATAAAGCACAAACATATTCCGTGGCGTTGTACAAAGTAAGAATCAGAGATGGGATATATAATAATACAGACAAATGGTATACAACAATGTACAAAATACAGAATTGGTGACAAAATACAGAATCAATACAAAATACAGCCGTGAGACGCAGTGGTGAACTTCAATCCAGCCGCTAGTATGAAAAGAACCTAAGAACCCCTACCTGGCACCTAAGGCCTATACCCAAGCTAAATAATTGTTCCCCAAAGGAATAATTAATGGACAACCGAAAGACCACTGTACAGACCAGGGCTGTAGAGTTGAAAAACAAAAATCATCCATCTCTAACTCCTCAGTTTATGAAACCACCGACTCCACAGCCCTGGTAAGTATTAGACTAAGGAGTCAGAGTCAAGGAGTCATAGCAATTTTGGTTACCTGAAGTCGGAGGTTTCATGAAACAAGGAGTCGGAGTCAGATGTTTTTTGTACCAATTCAACAGCCCTGGTAATTATTAGACTAAAAAGTCACAGTTAAGGAGTTGGAGCAATTTTGGTTACCTGGAGTCGGAGTTGGTGGTTTCATAAAATGAGTAGTCAAAGTCAAATGATTATTGTACCGACCCCACAGCCCTGGCTCAGACACTGTACAGTGCACATAAAAGATGGCAGCCTATAAAGGGCAGATTGGTGAATGTATGTGGCCATCATATGATCTTATCCCCATACATACTCCTTCTGCACCCAGGAACAGTCATATGTGGCAGCTTATGCTGCCTGCAGATTTTTTTTTTATAACAACCAGTCAGAATTCAGTTTGTATCCCCTTTACTTTATAGCCGGTCAGTAAAAATATTTCTGATTAATCACATTAACTTACAACAACACGTACTCTGCTACTTTCAAGGCTTACATGTCAGCTTATACCTGCTTAGACTAATATTTGATTTCTCATGGTGTCATGTATACTCAGAGAAATATAACAAGCATGTTTTTTTGTGATTCCAACCATCTGGGCTTTGTTCCTTACAGCAACCTCCTCTATCAAAGCCTCAGAGATGGCCCCTGTAGTTTTAGGGATTTATACCATAGTGTAGAGCAGACCTATTCCCCACATTATTGTTTGCCAACCCCTTCCCCCCCCCCCTTGTCAAGCCCCCACAAGCTCCCCTAACTATGTATTCCCTCCGGACATCCACTGCTAACCTGCAGAACAGACACAGGGCTCTGAGATATCATTGTGTGGGTGTGAGGGGGGCAGGGCGCTGACACACTAATACTTGCACACCCTACACGCATCAAATCCCAATATATATGTATATATGCAGCAGTATAAGTGCATTAACATTTCAAAAGCCTTTGCTCCATGACGAGAAGCTGCAGACTGACACCTAACAAAAATACAATTATTTGCGGTTCAGATAAAAATGCAGGGCCAGGTATGTAATTTGGATTGATGAGAAGCATGTGTATTAAAACCTCTCTGGATGTGATAGAAAGCGTATAAACGTTATAAGAAGAAATAAGAAAAAAATTATAGGGAGCCAAAGGGTGTTATTCTAGGCTGTAAGGAGTCGTGTGGAATAAAGTTATCTGCACAGCTTCTACGGACTAAAGAACATTAAACAGATTTGTAATTATGGGGTACGTGGAGGAGCAGGCTCAGTCTCATGAATATAAATGAAGACGAAAGAAAACAGCATTGTTGCTCACAGTCCACCAATCAGATGCTGGCTTATTCTGAAAGAAAACAGCATTGCTGCTCACAGTCCACCAATCAGATGTAAGCTTACTAAAAAAAGAACAACGTCTTGTTCCTCACAGCCTCCAATTAGATGCCAGCCTATTATGAAAGAAAACAGCATTGTTCCTCATAGTCCGCCAATCATATGCCGGCTTATTATGAAAGAAAACAGCATTGTTCCTCATAGTACACCAATCATATGCCGGCTTATTATGAAAGAAAACAGCATTGTTCCTCACAGTCCTTCAATCATATGCCGGCTTATTATGAAAGAAAAGAGCATTGTTCCTCACAGTCCGCCAATCAGATGCCGACTTATTATGAAAGAAAACAGCATTGTTCCTCACAGTCCTCCAATCAGATGCCGACTTGTTATGAAATAAAACAGCATTGTTCCTCACAGGGCTGTGGAGTCAGTCCAAAAATCCACCGACTACGACTCCTCAGTTTAGGATTCCACTGACTCCTCGACTCCGACTCCTCTAATTTGCATATTACAATTTTGTTGATTAAAAGTATGTAACGTGAAATTTGTCTCTAACTGCCAACGCTTAGGAATTTTACAAGACAACTGAAGTGAGAAGGATATGTAGAATACTATATGTATTCCCTTTAGACTAAAACTAGTCCTTGGTAAGAGTACTTGTAAAAGGTACAAACCGGAACAAAGAACATCTATCAGGCCCTAGGCAATGTAAGTGTGGGTGCATGTAAGAATGATGTGCCGGTACTCTGCAGGGGAATGAGGGGATTCTTCCTCTATTACACATTCTTCATGCACAATCTGAACAAGGTTTATGGGTGACAGACAACACCTCTGTGTTCAATGTACACAACATTCTCAGTGGATTCCCTGCAGCTCTGTGGGGAGTGCATATGTAAAGTATAGTACTACTGTGTAACAAAGTAAACCTGACACAGATGAAATTAAAGTTTTATACATACCTGGGGATTCCTCCAGCCGCCTTCAGGATAATCAGTCCCTCGTTGTCCTCCTCCACCACCTGGATCTTCTGCTAGGAGTCCAGGTACTTGAGCCAGTCGGGCATAGTGCGCATGCACACACTCCGCCACCAGGAGCATACTACACCTGTGCAGCACTATTACGCAGGTGCAGAATGTTCCTGGCTGTGGGAGCGGCACATGGCTGGACTGCGCTGACTGGCTGAATTACCAGGACTCATAGCAGAAGATCCAGGTGGTGGAGGACAGCGAGAGACTGATTGGCCTGAAGGGGGCTGGAGGAAGCCCCAGGTATGTATAAAACTTTACTTTTCATCCGTCTCAGGTACCCTTTAATTTGTAGTCACCAAACCAAATTTTAACAACATATCAAATTATTTTATTTCATGAGCAAAGGGAGTGCATACATTTGCATAAATCAGCATCAATGCAGAATTATTTCCATCTCATCGACCATCTCTATTAGTGACACAGCTACACATCAGGCTTTATTCTTACAGCATAGATGTTATTTAGTATATATAAGAGATTCCTGTGTACACATCATATATACAGTCACAATCAGATATGTATATCTGACCTTAAAAATACGGGGACTGCTTTATTGAAGCAGCACAAGTAACTAATTTTGATTGGTTTATTTCATTTTTGTGGACTAAGCACAGCTATTACTGTATATACTGTATACTGTATATATACATTATTTTTAATGACTATTATCTGAGAAATAGAACATTTTATCATATTTTCTATTTTAATTACAGTTACAAATTCATTAGGAGTCGGAGTCGGTGCATTTTTTCCCGACTCCAGGCACCCAAAATTGCCCCGACTCCGACTCGACGACTCCGACTCCACAGCCCTGGTTCCTCACAGTCCACCAATCAGATGAAAGAACACTGTTACTATGAAAGAACACTGTCTACGGCAGAACGATTATTGCCGCGATTTTGCTATGCAGTGCATAGCATAATCGCAATCGCAAACGTCGAGAAATCGCAGCGAAATTTTGTACTTTTGCTGAATCGCAATCGCTAGCGTTTAGCGCGAACGCTAGTGGAAAAGAGCCCTTAAGGACTGCAGTCTTAAAACCCCTTAAGGACTAGACACTTTTTTTTTTATTCAGACCACTGCAGCTTTAACGGTTTATTGCTCGTTCATACAACCTACTATCTAAATGAATTTTACCTCCTTTTCTTGTCACTAATACAGCTTTCTTTTGGTGCGATTTGATGTTTTTTTTAAACTTTCTGTGCTGACATTTTTCAAATAAAGTAAAATTTCTATATTGTGCTACATGTCTTTGATCAACAAATAGACACTTATTGGATTTTTTTTTTTGTTTGGGTAAAAGTTATAGCGTTTACAAACTATGGTGCAAAAAGTGAATTTCCCCAGTTTGAAGCATCTCTGACTTTTCTGACCACTTGTCATGTTTCATGAGGTGCTAGAATTTCAGGATAGTATAAACACCCCCCAAATGACCCCATTTTGGAAAGAAGACATCCCAAAGTATTCACTAAGTGGCATGGTGAGTTCATAGAAGATTTTATGTTTTTGTCACAAGTTACCGGAAAATGACACTTTGTGACAAAAAAAAGGTTTCCATTTCTGCTAACTTGTGACAAAAAAAAAATGAAATCTGCCACGGACTCACCATGCCCCTCTCTGAATACTTTGGGGTGTCTACTTTCCTAAAATGGGGTCATTTGTGGGGTGTGTTTACTGTCCTGGCATTTTGGGGGGTGCTAAATTGTAAGCACCCCTGTAAAGCCTTAGGTGCTCATAGGACTTTGGGCCTCTTAGCGCACCTAGGCTGCAAAAAAGTATCACACATGAGGTATCGCCATACTCAGGAGAAATAGTATAATGTGTTTTGGGGTGTACCAGTAGAGAGAGGAGGTGCACAGGACCCCTGTTTCAGGTTCCTCCGGAGTGCTCAAAGCCCAGTAAGACAGTTCCACCTAGCCAGTTAATGTGTAGATAGGAGCGGCTGGGCACATCCAGTAAAAAAAGCCTTTATTTGTATAAAGTTAAAATATAGACATCCACAGCAACAGAGTAGCAGGAGAGAGAGGGGTCAGCATGAGAAGATAAGAGGTGTGTTTTGGGGTGTATTTTTACACATACCCATGCTGGGTGGGAGAAATATCTCTGTAAATGAGAATTTTTTGATTTTTTTTTACACACAATTGTCCATTTACAGAGATATTTCTCCCACCAGCATGGGTATGTGTAAAAATACCCCCCAAAACACATTATACTACTTCTCCTGAGTACGGCGATACCACATGTGTGACACTTTTTTGCAGCCTAGGTGTGCTAAGGGGCCCAACGTCCTATGAGTACCTTTGGGATTTCACAGGTCATTTTAAAGGCATTTGATTTCCAGACTACTCCTCACGGTTTAGGGCCCCTAAAATGCCAGGGCAGTATAGGAACCCCACAAGTGACCCCATTTTAGAAAGACGACACCCCAAGGTATTCCATTAGGAGTATGGTGAGTTCCTAGAAGATTTCTATTTTTTGTCACAAGTTAGCGGAAATTGATTTTAATTGTTTTTTTTTCACAAAGTGTCATTTTCCACTAACTTGTGACAAAAAATAAAATCTTCTATGAACTCATCATACACCTAACGGAATACCTTGGGGTGTCTTCTTTCTAAAATGGGGTCACTTGTGGGGTTCCTATACTGCCCTGGCATTTTAGGGGCCCTAAACCGTGAGGAGTAGTCTAGAAACCAAATGCCTCAAATTGACCTGTAAAATCCTAAAGGTAGTCATAGGACATTGGGCCCCTTAGTGCACCTACGGCTCGATTCACAAAGCGGTGATAAACCAGTTAAAGACTTTAGGCGTGATAACCATTTTTTATCATGCCTAAACTCAGTTTAGGCATGATAAGTTTAGGCATGATAAGTTTAGATAAGTTTAGATCGCGCGCAAAGTCCCGCACGCAAAACAGCGCCATTAAACTCTATGCAAAGTGCACCAGACTTTGCTAGCGCAAAACTTTTGATCAGCTGTGCACTGCGGTGCTAACCCAGTTGGCGCTTAAACTTATCACACCTAAAAACTTATCACACCTAAACTTATCACACCTAAACTTATCATGCCTAAACCAGTGTTCTCCCCAGGGCTAATTACGTGGGCGGGCCGCCCGGCTGTTTTAAAATCCCGCCCGCCTGTTTTAAAACCCCGCTGGCACCAAGTATTTATCCTCTGAGCAATGATCTTCAAGAAAATGGCCGCCGTGCAGCCTGTAGCCAGGGACACCTTTTGCCGATGTTTCCTCACAGTGGTAGCTCCTCTCCCAGTCTCTAGCAGCGATGAACTGGGCGGAATGAGTCGGCGTCCTCCACCAATAAACGTCCGTCCACCCCGCCCACCGGCCAATAGGAGGCTGCCTTGCTGTGGACCCGCCCCTCTGCCAGCCAGCGGCGCGCGTGCCAACTGCTAAGACGGATGGTGGGATCTGGAGAATCAGCCGGGATGCCTGCTGATCCGCAGCATGCGCCCTGTCTGACAGCAAGGAGCGAGTGCTGCAGCTGGGGGACACGCTCAGGAAGCAGCCGAGGATCGGATTTTTACAACACACGTAAGGAGCAGGGAGAGGGCACCTACCCTACGGACCTACCCACCCATCCACCAGCCTGATCTACCCACTCATCCACCAGCCTGACCTACCCACCCATCCCCCCTAGCCTGACCTACCCACCCATCCACCAGCCTGATCTACCCACCCATCCACCAGCCTGATCTACCCACCCATCCACTAGCCTGACCTACCCACCCATCCACTAGCCTGACCTACCCACCCATCCACTAGCCTGACCTACCCACCCATCCACTAGCCTGACCTACCCACCCATCCACCAGCCTGACCTACCCACCCATCCACCAGCCTGACCTACCCACCCATCCACCAGCCTGACCTACCCACACATCCACTAGCCTGACCTACCCACCCATCCACTAGCCTGACCTACCCACCCATCCACTAGCCTGACCTACCCACCCATCCACTAGCCTGACCTACCCACCCATCCACTAGCCTGACCTACCTACCCATCCACTAGCCTGATCTACCCACCCATCCACTAGCCTGATCTACTTTGCCACCCTCCTACTAGCCTGACCTATTTACCCACCCACCCCACTAGCCTGACCTACCTACCCATCCACCATACCATCCACCAGCCTGACCTACTTTGCCACCCACCCAACTACCCCCTAGCCTGACCTACTTACCCCCCCCCCCCCCCACCAGCCACCAGCCTGACTTGCCTAACACACTAATCCACCTCACTAGCCACAAGCCTGACCTACCTACCCACCCCACCAGCCTGACCTTTTTTGAAATTTTGAGTAATGGTTTCTGCATTGGACATCTGGGGTAATGGAAATGCTGCCTAATTATGTGTTTTTGGGGGGAAAACAGTGTTTAATTTTTAAAACCTTTAAGGACAATTTGCCTAACTGTTTTGGGGAAAAAAGGGCCCTTTTGAGTTAGTTTTACAATACAGTTGGTTACGCCAATGTCATGGCCACACCCATTTTCCAGCACATCATGGCCACGCCCACTTTACGCCACCCGGCTACTTTTTCATGCCACCCGGCTGGAAAAAAATTCTGGGGAGAACACTGCTAAACAGAGTTTAGGCGTGATAAAGGGCTTTTCACCAGGGTGCTAACTGTTGGCACCGCTTTGTGAATCAGGCCCTAGGCGTGATAACCATTGCACCATGCTGGTGAAAAGCCAGTTTAGGCGTGATAAGTTTAGGCGTGATAAGTTTAGGCATGATAAGTTTAGGCATGATAAGTTTAGATCGCGAGCAAAGTCCTGCACGCAAAGCAGCGCCATTAAACTCTATGCGAAGTGCTTTAGATCAGCTGTGCAAACCCAATTGGTGCTTAAACTTATCACGCCTAAACTTATCACACCTAAACTTATCATGCCTAAACTTATCACACCTAAACTTATCATGCCTAAACTGAGTTTAGGCATGATAAAGGACTTTTCACCAGCGTGCTAACTGTTAGCACCGCTTTGTGAATCAAGCCCTTAGGCTGCAAAAAAGTCACACATGTGGTATCGCCGTACTCAGGAGAAGTAGTATAATGTGTTTTGGGGTGTATTTTTACACATACCCTTGCTGGGTGGGAGAAATATCTCTGTAAATGGACAATTGTGTGACAAAAAATAAAATCTTCTATGAACTCATCATACACCTAACGGAATACCTTGGGGTGTCTTCTTTCTAAAATGGGGTCACTTGTGGGGTTCCTATACTGCCTTCTCATTTTAGGACCCCAAAACCGTGAGGAGTAGTCTGGAAACCAAATGCCTCAAAATGACTGTTCAGGGATATAAGCATCTGCAAATTTTGATGACAGGTGGTCTATGAGGGGCTGAATTTTGTGGAACCGGTCATAAGCAAGGTGGCCTCTTAGATGACAGGTTGTATTGGCACTGAAGTGCAGGAAGCACAGGATATTCTCAAATCGTGACCTGCACATGGCAGCAGAGAACATGGGCATGTGCTGTATTGGGTGCGTAGACCAATAAGACCGCAATACATTCCTTTTGACTAGACTAGGCATGGGCAAACTTGGCCCTCCAGCTGTTGAGGAACTACGAGTTCCACAATGCATTGCAGGAGTCTGACAGCCACAGTCATGACTCATAAAGGCAAATGCATTGTGGGATTTGTAGTTCCTTAACAGCTGGAGGGCCAAGTTTGCCCATGCCTGGACTAGACCCATGTTAAGGAGAAGGCCCCCAAAAAATGTTAAGTTTGGAAACTTGGAGTGGTGTCCACCAAAAAGGCTGGGCATGGTAGCTTCTCGGATTGGCGGTTGCGTATTGTGTGGCATAACAGTTGGTCTCAGCCACAATTAAGTCGTAGAGATGCACGGTGCAGAACAGATGAAAAAAGTCTAGGGCCAATCCTAGATTATCTGTTTCCATCTGGACTCCAGACTGGGCGGTGAAAGGGGGCAGTACGGATGCAGCGGAACCAGGGGATTGCCAATTGGGATTTGCCAGCACCTTTGGGAGACTGTGGTGCTGGGTCCAGGAGATGCTATGCTGCTGGTGCATGCCTCACCAAGAAAACTCGGATCAGCGCTAGCACCACTCTGCTGCCCTCGAGTCTGATCCTGCGGTCCAGTGACATGGGGTGTGGTATGCCTGGCTCTAGCCGGGACCTCAACCTCGTCATTGCTATCGGTCAGAGAGCCACTGCTGTTCACCCGGTTCGTATTCTGACCCGGATGATTAGTCGGATGAGGCTTCCCAATCGCACTCACCTCACTGGGCCAGAATCTCGGCGGCCTCTTCAGTGGAATACCCCTTTTTTTTTGCCATGGTGGACTGCTAAATTTAGGGGGTATTTCTCTGAGACTACCCCGGAAAAAGAGCACCTACCTAGCAAAAGGGAGTACTTGTGAAGTAAAAAGCTGTGGTCACTGAGTTTTGATAAAAAAAAAATCAAAACTGATCTTTACAGCGCCACAGTTATTGTACAGTGTTTTTTGCAGTGATCAGAAAAAAAATTCTGTCACTGCGGTGGGGCGGGTGAGAGTTTGGCCGGGTGATCAGAAGCCCGCAGGAGGCAGATTAGGGCCTGATCTGATGGGTAGGAGTGCTAGGGGGTGACAGGAGGTGATTGATGGGTGTCTCAGGGGGTGGTTCGAGGGGAAAATAGATGCAATCAATGCACTGGGGAGGTGATTGGAAGGGGGTCTGAGGGGAATCTTAGGGTTTGGCCGAGTGATCAGGAGCCCACACGGGGCAAATTAGGGCCTTATCTGATGGGTAGGTGTGCTAGAGGGTGACAGGTGGTGGCAGGAGGTGATTGACGGGTGTCTCAGGGTGTGATTAGAGGGAGAAATAGATGCAATCAATGCACTGGGGAGGGGATTAGGGGAGGTCTGAGGGCGATCTGAAGGTGTGAGCGGGTGATTGGGTGCCTGCAAGGGGCAGATTAGGGTCTAATCTGATGGGTAGCAGTGACAGGTGGTGACAGGGGGTGATTGATGGGTGATCAGTGGGTGATTAGAGGGGAGAACAGATGTAAATAATGCACTGGGGAGGTGATGGGGGGGGGGGTCTGAGGGCGATCTGAGGGTGTGGGCGGGCGTTTGGGTGCCCGCACGGGGCAGATTAGGGTCTAATCTGATGGGTAGCAGTGACAGGTGGTGACAGGGGGTGACGGGGTGATTGATAGGTGATCAGGGTGTGATTAGAGGGGGGAATAGATGCAAGCAATGCACTGGCGAGGTAATCAGGGGGGGTCTGAGGGTGTGGGTGGGTATTTGGGTGCCCGCAAGGGGCAGACGAGGGTATGATGGGTAACGGTGACAGTGGGTTATTAGAGGGGAGAACAGATGTAAATGATGCACTGGGGAGGTGATAAGGGGGGTCTGAGTGCGATCTGAGGGTGTGGGTGGGTGTTTGGGTGCCCGCAAGGGGCAGATTAGGGTCTGATCTGATGGGTAGCAGTGACAGGTGGTGACAGGGGGTGACGGGGTGATTGATAGGTGTTCAGGGTGTGATTAGAGGGGAGAATAGATGCAAGCAACGCACTGGTGTGGTGATCAGGGGGGGGGGGGGGGGGTCTGAGGGCGATCTGAGGGTGTGGGCGGGTAATTGGGTTCCCGCAAGGGGCAAATTAGGGTCTGATCTGATGGGTAGCAGTGACAGGTGGTGACAGGGGGTGATCGATGGGTGATCAGTGGGTGGTTAGAGGGGAGAACAGATGTAAACACTGCACTTGGGAGGTGATCTGAGGGTGGGTCTGTGGGCGATCTGAGGGTGTGGGCGGGTGATCAGGTGACCGCAAGGGGCAGGTTAGGGTCCGATCTGATGGGTGGCAGTGACAGGAGGTGATTGATGGGTGATCAGTGGGTGATTACAGGGGAGAATAGATGTATACAGTACACAGGGGAGGGGGGATCTGGGGAAGATCTAGGGGGGTGATTGGGTGCAAACAGTGGTCTGTGGGGGTGATTAGGGGAGGATCTGAGGGGTGCTGTGGGTGATCAGGGGGGCAGGGGGACAGGATCAGTGTGTGTGTGTGTGTTTACATGCACGGCTGCCTCCTCCCGTGGTGGTCCCTCGATCACTGGGACCACCAGGGGAGGAGGCAGCCTGTATAATACACTTTGCATACATTACAAAGTGTATTATACACTTTGTATGCAGCAGATCAGGGGTTAACAACCGGCCGGCGCTGCTAATTGGCCAGCGGGTTGACGTTGCGTGTGGGCGGAGCCTAATGCCGGCGGACGCGCGTATCTATGCGGTCCTGGGGGTGCCAGTAGTGGGGGTGCCAGTGGGTGGTCGGCAAGTGGTTAAGCACTGCCAAAATTTGTTCAGCTTTGCCCAAGCTCTACAAAGATATCTATTAGATTTGTTTTATATGCACCAGCATGCAGACTCTATTGCAGCAACACATTGCCTGCCTTTCTGAGGGATCCTGGGAAATTGAGTGGGAGCTTCTTGTCACTGAAATCCCCAGGAAATGGAAGTATGTATTGTGCAACTCGATACACAAGAACCAGGCAAATTTGAGACATCACTGTTGGGGAGTACTGGCTCTTTAAGGGAAACTCCGCTTTCATTGAGAATAGCTACAAATGTATACAGTATATCTTTGCTCCAGAAGATTTCTTGCAATTTTTTAACCTGAACAACTATTTGCAGACACTAGCTTTTCGATCATTCATGATTGTCTTAAAACGATTGAGGTTTAAAACTACTAAAAGAAACCACAATTATTGTTTGCCGCCTCCCGCCTGTCCTCCCCTCTCCCATCTTCATACATAAGAAGAGGCAGTATGATAATATAAGAACATCCTTCTGAGAATGTTCTTATATTATCATAAGCATACTGAAATACAGTATGCTTCCGCAGGTAATGGTGCCACAAGGCACTCATTTAGTTGCCATGTGGCACTATCACCTTAGGAAACAGTTTTATTGAACCTGTAAGGAGACAAAGTTTCAATGGGGTTGAGGCACTTACCCCCAGTAATATTGCAGTGTGCAAGCAGCACACAGCAATATTACTGTCACTACTGCCAGCAGAGCGATGTTAAAACAGAGCAGGAGATTTGGGTGCAGCCGGTGCCACCATAGGCTGTAATAGGAATTATGGCAATAGCAGCGGTCAGTGAGTAACTTGGACGCCGTTATAAGACGGAGCGCAAATGACTTTTAAAACACTGTAATTTGGCCACCAGCAATAGCTGGAAGCCGAATTACATCATTCCCTACCATCACCGTGGGCCTGGAGGGGGAATAGTAATTAACACCGCCGGGACTTGTGCAGGAGCAGGGTAAACCGTGTATCGGCTTTATCCTGCGCCCAAATCTCCCGGCAGCATATTCATAGGTATGCCTGCCAGTAGTGTACAGTGCATTACGCAATTAGCACAACCTACGGTACATTGGTAATCAGCCTGCCAGCTCTGATCGTGGGCTGGCAGGCTGATCACTGATGCTGGCTCTGTTTACTAACAGGTGCTTGCACCCGTGTGAGCACCCGTCTAATGTCGCTCCTAGCAAGATGAACGAGGGAGCCACTCTGCGGCCGCCATCCTGCGTTAGGTGGTTGTAGAGTGGTTTAAAATCCCCCTCTGTAATCTGGCCGGCCAGGCTCTTTTGCGCATGCGCAGCTTAGGCATTTGCACCCCCCCACCCCGTTGCACTCCCACAGATGGGAGTGTACTATGCCTGAACAGTAATACTGCACAGAATGTTTCTGGGCATGGGAGTGCGGCAGGGGTGCACACACGGGTGGTCCACGCACATGCAGGAGTGTACGACTGGCTGTGACTGGGCAGATTGCCGGAGGGATTTACCAGAGAACAGAGCAGTCGGAGAGGATGGTGAGGGACCCCACGCACCTAATGAGGCTGGCGGAAGCCCCAGGTCAGTATAAATACCCCCATACCTTCCATCTAAGGTACACTTTACGTCATGGAAACTGGCTGGATAGTGTAATGGTTAAGGGCTCTGCCTCTGACACAGGAGACCTGGGTTCAAATCTCGGCTCTGTCTGTTCAGTAAGCCAACACTTATTCAGTAAGGAGTTCTTTGGGTGAGACTCCCTAACACTGCTACTGCCTACTGCGTGTGCTCTAGTGGCTGCCTCATAAGCGCTTTGAGTCCGACAGGAGAAAAGCGCTATGCAAAAAAAGGAATTATTATTATTATTATAAGTCTGCAAATCACAGGGGAGTGACCAGATAAAAATATTGCATCTTTATTGGCATTTCTTAGTTTATCTTAGCCTGTAAAGATTTGTTATTTTTATCTGGTCACTCCACTGTGATTTACTGACTTACGTTTCCATACCTGTGCCTGGCTGGTGGGGCCTTGTGTGAGGTTGAGCAATTCTTCCTTCATCCTTTCCTTTTTTATCAATCATTTTTTTATTGAAATAAGAAAAGACAAATACAGTAGCGAATTATATAAAACATAGGTACTATTAGAATAGCAAGCAGGATGAATACAGTTATCCATCCTTTCCTTTTTAAAGTCATGATGTAATACAGTTCAAGCTATAGCGTGTGTATGGAGGGCAGCGGATCTATAAGCTTTTCCCGGTTCCATTTACAGATAATAATTTTACTTGATGCTGGTGTGCCTAGCTAATTAGAATATTGGGCAAAGTTCAATGAATGACGTTTTGGCCTACTCGTTTCCAAGCTGCATACAAGTCTCATTAAAGGAAACCTGAGGTAAACTATACTGGAAGGGAGGAGGCACCCCACTGATTTGTCAGGATACTAGCTGGTATAATAAAGATAACCTTGTCAGCAAGTTTTTTAGAGTTTTACTGGACACCACAAACTACGCATTTCTTGGCATTCACCCGCTTCTTCAGGTTAATAATACATGTCTTAGTGATCACCATGTTGGGACTGTAAACTGTGGACAATACTGGCAAATAGGCATTGACAACATGGTAAATAACAACGTTTCGGAGCTGTGACAGTTCTGAAATGTTGCTAGTAACCATGTTGTCAATACCTATTCAATAAAGAGCTATAAGAGAAGAAATAATGGTGCCGCACTCCAATATCTTACTGCATTTTGTCATAAGTGCTGATTGACCGACCAGGCACATTGTATCACAAATGAAATGACTAGGTTATGCAGTCTCTCTACAATCGTTGACAATACTGGCGAACAGGTGCATCAAGCAAAATGGATAAAAGACCTGTCCTATGGAGTACAGGGGCGATGCTAGTGACTCCTGCACACGCTCACTTGACAAAGACAGAGCTGGACTAGAGGAAGTGGAATGTTCTGCCTCATCCTCCACACGATCATAACACAGCATCATTAGGTGTTCTCCTGCTATGGGACCCCGCAATTCCTTGGAGAAAGAGCTGTTTCTTCAGATGAAGAAGTCATTGAAACTACTCATACCTGTCTAGAAAACAAGGCCCAGATTTATTTATTATATGGAAGTCTTAGCTTGCTGGCTACGCTGAGAAAAACAAAGGAATGAGTCAGCTCATTTCGCTGTTACTTCTGTGTAGAATAACTAACCCTCGCATATTTCATGGCGAATTCTACTTCACTTTACAGACAGACCTCATATTACTTCAGAGAATTAAAGTGGACCTGAACTCTTGCAGAGGACAGAATTAAAACATAGAGAAATGCACCCTGTATGTATTTAGGGAGTTTAGTCTGTCTAATCCCCCCTCATCTGTGCACTGTTATTTGATCTCTCAGCTGTGTTAGCTCAGGAATCTCAGGAATCTAGTGCAGAGCAGCTAGTTGGTAAACACAGGATGTTAACAATATGTCTGCTTACATGAAAGCAGGAAGTAGATGCACTGCAGATTTATTGTAGGATTTGTATCAGCTATAACAAAGAATTTCTGAGTTCAGGTCCAAGAAGAGAAGTGTATTATTTCCTCACATCAGGCACTGTTTCATAGCGAGAAAGTGGGGGTTTTCCAGTCAGTGGTATGCTTTTAAAGGACAGCCTTGGTCCCGGACATTCAGCTAAATGATCCCGCCATGGGGACAGTCCTCGTATGTATGGATGAGGCAGGCTCAATGACCTTTCTTAAATCTCCCTAAAGATACTAGCCTCCAGGCTAGTGACACCCTCCATTGCTTTGCAGGGGGGCAGAGAGCTGAAGAAGCAGAGTATGACAGGATGACACAGAGCGGGCAGAACAAAGCCCACAGCCTAATCGATCAGTGGCCGAGGAACCAAGCAGGGTTGGGGGCCACTGTACACACACTAGATTCTCAGCAGAGGCGGCCCCGACCAGCTGCCTTGGCCAAGAACCATCAAGCGTGTGTACAAGGCTTAAACTACTAGATCAGTTTTAGATGTCTACTACTCAATAATACAAATATATTGCATTATCAATCCTTATCTTATAAGGACATAAGAGAAGACCGCAATACCCTATTGTTTGCCATCAGCTGCTGCACAGAAAGCTTGTCTACACTCCTCTTTACAGCACCAGCATCACAGTTAACGTGCCTTATCAGAGTTAACCCACCTTATCAGAGGTGACACGCCTTATCAGAGTAGCATAGCGAGCACTACGAACTTAAGCCTGCTAATTGGCAATGACGAGAGCTCCACTCGTCCTGCCCTGAGCCCCTGCGGGTCCAATCACTTTAAATACATTATCCCCGCACTTTAATTGGCCCAGTAGGCTGCCTGTCAAGTTTCCTGTCAAGTGACAGGCAGCCTATTGGGCCAATCAAAGTGCGGGTATAATGTCCTTTAAAGTGATTGGACCCGCAGGGGTCAGGGCAGGATGAGTGGAGCTCTCGTCATTGCCAATTAGCAGGGATAAGTTTGTAGCACTCGTTATGTTACTCTGATAATGCATGTTAACTCTGATAATGCATGTTAACTCTGATAAGGCATGATGTTTGTCTTAGTAAATCAAGCCCCTTGTCCTTACCTCAACCTGCTGCCCTGCTAACAACTAACAACTAACACTACTCTGCTGTCACCCAACCCATTTATACACTCACATTAGGAGGATGTACCCACAGGCTGGTAGCCTTGGAGAATGCCCAGAGTGCTGATACTGTATGAGTGATGCATATTACATATGCACATATACAGATACCAGGTGGCCATATAATTATCGATTTTTGACGTCTGATCAAATCAGCTAGAAATTGATGCAGCAGGCAGCCCGAGAAATCAACCATTCGATTTCGGGACGAAATAATTTGAATAGCTTGATCAATCCAGATGGAAAATCTCGGTCAATCAGTGGTGGGTCAAGAGTGGTGGCAGATTGATGGCCTACAGAGTGGCAATGGATGGAGAGAATTGATGCAATACAGCAGGTGTGTTGGTTACCTCAGCAACAGCACTTTCCCTCACACACTGCACTGTCTGAAAAACCTTCCTAACTCCTCCTATTTATGGAACAGTTTAAGAAGGAATCTGCACTATCTAGTGAATTCTTAAGATGTCTGAGACAGTTCTGCTCGGATTTCTAAAAACTTGCCAATATTTTGCCTCAGACACTCTTGATAAATGTCCCCCAATGTCTCCAGGGTACTATGTGTCTGGTTCCTGGGTACAACTATAACCAGTGACCTGAGATGGCGGACGAATACCAATAAAATTCAGAATAATGCACAGCTGAAGCTATTTTTCCTGCGCCAACTGTAGAAATTTAGAATCCCACTGGAGCTGCTCACCAGTTTTTATACTGCTACTATCGAGAGTGTCCTCTGCTCATCTGTGCTGGTACGCAGGGGCTGCCGCATGCGACAAGTAAAAACTTGCAGCACTGCAGAAAAGATCATAGGCTCGCCCCTGTCACCGCTAGACCTTTTTCACACTGCCAGAATGAAGGTGAGGGCCATTAGGATTGTGCACGACCCTTCCCACCCAGGCAGCTTCTTTGAGCTCCTCCCATCAGGCCGCCATTACAGATCCCTTCCTCAACCCCCCCCCCCCCCCCCCTGAAAGGCGTGCCCATCCAGAGCTCTACACTCCCTGGACAGCAAAAGCCCCCCTGTGAACCTCTAAGTACTCCTGGGCAGTTGATGCACATGGGGTGTGGCTGCTGCTCGCCATTTCCTGGGAGTATAGGAGGCTTAAACGCAGCGCTCCTGTTGAGATGCAATGGATTTTGCGTGACAAATCCTGCAGGGAACACAGTGAGTTACTTTTAGACCTTGTATATTCTGGCAAGCAGATGCTATCAGCATATGCTATGCCATTTTAATTAGTCAATAGACAATTAGGGAGCCAGTATATAGTCAGGTGAACCTGGTAAGAGCACACATCTCTTTGTTTTTTCTCTCCATGAGCCGTTGGACTTCTAAGTACTGCTGGGCAGGACATTCACACCAATGTGACTGACCTACAAATCCGTCCACAAAACCTGTCCAACCTACATTTCTGATCTTACTCAGAGATACACACCAAGCCGCTCACTTCGCTCCTCCAATGAACTTCGCCTGACCGTTCCCCGCATCACCCAGTCCCATGCACGCCTCCAAGACTTCTCAAGAGCCGCTCCAACACTATGGAACGCCCTACCTCCACCCATTAGGGCAGCTCCCTCCTTCAACACCTTCAAGAAGGCCCTCAAAACTCACCTTTTCACTCTGGCCTACCACCCCTCACAATTGCTCTAAACCCACAGCTGAACTCTGGTCCCCTACCTCTCGTGTCCCTACCTCTCCCTCTAGACTGTAAGCCTTTGGGCAGGGTCCTCCTCCTTTTGTGTCCTACCTAATCATGCACCTCCATTCATGCACCTCCATTACTGTGCACCCATGCTATGCATTTGAGTGAACCTAACTTGCCTAATCTCCATGCTCCCCTCCAGTGACTGACTAAGCATTACCTGGTACTCATACTGTGCTGTGTGATCTGGTTTTCTTGTATTCCTGTATTGTCAAATTGCTGTTTGTCACCCCTAAATATTGTCTGTAACCTAAATTAATGTCCAGAACTGCGTAATATGTTGGCGCTTTATACTGTAAATACAATAAATAATAATAATAATAATGTATATTTCTCTATGCTATGTAAATATGTCTCACTAGTGACCTAAGCCCGTTTAAAAATGGGCTCTAGGTCTGTCACCGACGTGCGCGCACCTGACCGACCACCGCGCACGCACCCTATCGCCACCCATTCACTCACCGCATGCGCACCCGTGCCCGGCCTGCCCCCTGGTCCGCCCTGCATCCTGTCTCAACGGCTGACAGTGCAGGACATGTGCAGTAGCACAAAAGCACTGATACAGGGACAGGATGCAGGGACACTTGCCTTTTATTAGGTAGGATGTACTACTCTGTCTATGTTGCATGTACTGCTGCTATTGCCATGTATACCTCAACCAATTTCCGGGTACGTCAATTGACGCACTTGGCGAATAAAGACAATTCTCAATCACACCAAATCGCTGCGGTTATTCAAGCTCTGAGAACATTTGGACAAAAAAAGTAAGGAATGAAGTAAACACTTTTTCACATATTTGTAAAACCAGTGGGAAAAGGACTGTTATTTTTAAACTGTTTTACTAATTCTGTTATCATTATCCATTATTGTAAAGTGCCGCCAAACTACTCAGCGCTATACAATAAATAAAAAGGCATGCAAATTACAAACTAACATGGATAAAAAGCACATTGTATATACTGTATATAAAAGCAGAGTATATACTGTTGTTTCTCATCCTTTTCCAGGAGATAAAAGGTAATTGTGATCACTTTCAGTGTAAACAAAGCTACTGAGTTTGACATCAAGAAAAGTGTCCTTGCACAGGAAACTTATCGCAGTTTGGCCTAGTTGCCAGAGTGATGCAGTGTTGCCATAGTGATTAAATGGTACCAAAGTCATTGAATCCCTGATGCCAGACAGGTGCCATGAGCCAGCAGAGAATGTGTGGGATGCCAGCATCCAGAGGGGTGCTTGCTCGCTCTCTCTCTCTCTCTCTCTCTCTCTCTCTCTCTCTCTCTCTCTCTCCTATCTCTCTTCTCAGTCTGCTCTCCTCTCTGTCTTATTAGTATCTCTTCATTGTTAACAAGTACAGAGATTGGGCACAAGTCTCAGAAAGAAACACCCTCTCCCATTTCACAAGGTTAAGCAATAAATGCAGAATATGATCTATACTGAATGTAGTAGGCTTCCGGTTTGTTGCTGTTGGTTTCCAGGGCAGTGTGGTGTCTTTGACAAAGAGCTTACAAGATAACACAACTGATGTGTGTACCAGGCCTGGACATACAGTATCTCAGGAGACAGGTAGCCAGAGGAAGAACTCAGAAGTTATGTACCGGGCCTGAACACATCTCAAGAGCCAGGTAGCCAGAGAAGGAACTCAGAAGTTATGGGCCAGGCTTGGACATATCCCAGGAGCCAGAGAAGGAACTCAAAAGTTATGGGCCAGGCTTGGACATATCCCAGGAGCCAGGCGGCTAGAGAAGGAACTCAGAAGTTATGTACCAGGCCTAGACATATCCCAGAAGCCACAAAGCCAGAGAAGGAACTCAGTAATTATGTACCAGGCCTGGGCACATCCCAGGAGCCAGGTAGCCAGAGGAAGAACTCGGGAGTTATGCACCAGGCCTGGACATATCCCAAGAGCCAGGTAGCCAGAGAAGGAACTCAGAAGTTATGTACCAGGCCTGGACGTATTCCAGGAGTCAGGGAGCCAGAGGAAGACCCCAGAAGTTATGTACCAGGCCTGGACATATCCCAGGAGTCAGGGAGCCACAGGAAGACCTCAGAAGTTATGCTCCAAACCTTGACAACTCCCAAGAGCCAGGTAGCCATAGGAACAACTCAGAGGTTATGTACCAGGCCTGGACATATCCCAGGAGCCAGAGGAAGAGCTCAGAAGTTATGTACCAGGCCTTAACATATCCCATGAGCCAAAGGAAGAGCTCAGAAGTCATTTACCGCACTTGTATTGGGCGGTAGAAAGTATATTAAAGCATACTAGCCATACTTGTATGGTTTGTAGGGGGGGCACATACTTGTAAAGTAGGGGAGCTATGCTAGCCACACTTTTTATGGTGTATTTGTACTGGACACACTTGAATGGGCAGGAAGGTATAGTGGCCACTGGGTGACCCGATGTTTTTTGAATCATACCCTGACTTATGCTTTACAATCACCTTTTCATGAAGTTGCTTGGAATGTTCTTTTGTCTTTGTGGTGCAGGTTATACCAAGATACAGATACACATATTCTACAATCACTTCAACCCCTCTACCTGCATATAGGTGACTTCAATTTATGCAACTCTGTAAAATAAGTGGCTGTACCAGCTATAGCTCAGGCGGATCCTATTAAAAGGGGTGAATACTTGGAAGCAGGAAATATGGGTGTCTTAGGTGCTGTGGAAGTTTGGTTTCCGCCATAGGCGCCCATACTAATATCAACTATAGAGGGAAATTTAGGCTCTGGAGGTGCCCTCTATGCCGAGCTGTGGTGAGGGCACAGGACGGCTGCCAGGGGCTGGAGGAAGCCCGGGGTAAGTAGACTTTTGTTTTTTAATTACCTCAGATCTTCCCTTTAAAGAGGAACTCCAGTGAAAGTAATGTAATAAAAAAGTGCTTCATTTTTACAATTATGTAAAAATGATTTAGTCAGTGTTTGCCCAATGTAAAATCTTTCCTCTCCCTGATTTACATTCTGACATTTATCACATGGTGACATTTTTACTGCTGAAAGTGATGTCAGTGGAAGGAGATGCTGCTTGCTTTTTTATCACTTGTAAACATATGTAAACAGCTGTTATTTCCCACAATGCAACAAGGCTCACACAGTTTGATGTCAGAACCATGCTCCTGACACCACACTGTGGGAGGGCCTTCGCCACTATATCAGCCACACAGAGCCCCCTGATGATCCGTTTGTGAAATGGAATAGATTTCTCATGGGAAAGGGGGTATCAGCTATTGCTTGGGATGAACTTCAATTCTTGGTTATGGTTTCACTTTAAGGTTAGGCATAAGCAGGGCCATGGAGTTGGAGTTGGAGTCTGAGTCGAGGAGTCGGAGCAATTTTTGGTACCCGGAGTCGGAGTTGGAGTCGGTGATTTCATAAACTGAGGAATCGGAGTCGGATGAATTTTGTACAAAATCCACAGCCTTGGCAAGTATTAGACTAAGGAGTCAGAGTCTAGGAGTCGGAGCCATTTTGGGTACCCGGAGTCGGAGGTTTCATGAACTGAGGAGTCAGAGTTAAAGTTGAAAGATTTTTGTACCGACCCCACAGCCCTGGGCATAAGTGTGTGTGTGTTTGTGTGTGGAAGGGAGGGGGGTTACCTCAGCAGGATTTGGTTGGTTCATGTTCATTTCCATAATGCTGCATCAACTCGAAACTATTTGCATCTCATTAATCATCCCTAATCGGGAGAATTATGTGTGTACACAGGGTTAGATTTAGTTGTAGTAAAATATTGGTAACAGAAGCCAATATTTTGCTGTCGGAGTTAACAGTGCAAAAGAGTAGAATACCAGTAAATGTACCAATATTCTACTAGATGTTATGTCTGGCGCCCAAATTTCTGGAGAAATTTGGAGTTGGAATTGCAGTCAAAACCAATTCTTGGGTTAATGGAGACTCAGAATCAGTAAACAGGAGCTATTTCTGACTTCTAATAAATTTCAGTCGTATATATCATCAGAAGTGGTCATTGAGATTCAAATATTTTCTACTTGCATTCAAATTTCAAGTAAATTGTATGCAACTTCAACTTGGACAAATCAAAATTGACAGGAAGCTATTATGTGTGATCCAGTTCCAAGCTGCATACAATTTACATAAAATATGAATGCAAATTTACAATATTTGCATCTCATTGACCATCTTTGCATATCATAAATACTCGAGAGAATGTTTTTATGGTTTAAAAAAAAAACTTACCATTTGCATGAATGGGATAGCTTCAGTATAATCTTTACACACAAAGCTTTTGGACAACTGACCTGAGAGGGATATTGAGGCTGACATATCTACATATGGAGGCTGTTTTTTATCAGTTAGATGTTCACTTTAACCCCTCCCCTATTCTTTCTTGCAATTGTATTTGTATTGTAGAACATTTTGTATTGTCATACTTCAGTTGCACTTCCTTTGTCTGCACCCATGTCTTGTAAATATATTGTGCAGCGCTATAGAAGATAACATTGCTATATACAGTGAAAATAATAAATATTGAATCAAATGAAAAAATAAAAAAAATAAAGTATTTCTTGATTAACGCTAGCCCACAAAATAGATTGAACGTTTATTGCATTTATACTTTTCCTACATTGATCAGCCACACACAGGAAAGGTTGAGTGATCCACAGCCGCATAGCTTTGCATTGAGCAAAACAAAACAGTACTGCTATTCCAATCTATTTTCAATCTTGTTTTTGCTGACATCTGATCAGTATTGCTATAGCGGTACATTTATGTCGCACTTTTCTCCTGGTGGACTCAAAGCACCAGAGCTGCAGCCACTAGGGCACACTCAGTAGGCAGTAGCAGGGTTAGGAAGTCTTACCCAAGGTGCTGGCTTACTGAACAGGAAGAGCCAAGATTTGAACCCTGATCTCCTGTGTCAGAGGCAGAGCCCTTAAAGCAGATCCGAGATGAAAAACTAACTATAACAAGTAACTTGTCTATATATCTTATCTAAAGTTTAGATAGTTTACACAGCAAATCTGGCTGCAAACAGCTTCAATAGAATATGATTATTTCTTCCTTTGATACAATGACAACAGCCATGTTGTTTGTAAACATTACACACAGGCAAGCTTATCTGCATCTTCAGCACTCAGCCTGTGAAAACAACCTAACCCCCCCCCTCCTCCTCCCTCCTCCCCCCTGCCTCTGAAATCTCTGGCTAGTAATTCCTCCCCCTCCTCCTACCCAGACTGAGCTCCCATGAGCCCTTGCTACTGTCTGAAAATGCCAAGGCTCTCTGAAAAGCTGTAGGCGAGGCTTGTTTAGTTTATAGGGAATTAGAGTATTAAAACAAAAACAGAAACAAAAAAAGTATTTGGCTTGAGGAATGCCCTATAAACAATAGGAAAGGAACACAATTATGCAATGAGTAAAAGTTAATTTCGGATTCACATTAACCAGTACACTATCCAGCCACCAAGACAGACCTTCCTCTCACAATAGGCTACTAAAGCCACTTTACATTTCCTCAATAATCTCCAGATACCATCCAATCCAGAACCTTCACTCCTCCAAGGAGATCCTCTTGTCTTCTAGCTTGGTCATCTTGGCTCACTCCCGCATCCAGAACTTGTCAAGTCATCACCTCTTCTTTGGAAAGCTCTACCACAGCCTGTCCCTCAAACATTCTCTCAAAACACACCTGTTCAAACAAGCCTGCAATTTGCTACAGGTAGCATTGGAGGCTCACAGTATCATCCGCTAACCCCTGTGTCTCTTTCCCTAATGTCTCCACCCCACTACCCTCTAGAATGAAAGCTCACAAGGGTAGGGATCTCCTCCTAGCTTTTCTTATTCTGCTATATCATATGGACATGTAACAGTTTTGGTGATTTCTCAAACCACACATCAACTATATATGTATTAATATTGCTGCATGTACTGATTGCACAGAGTTATGAATGTCTCATGTATCCAGCATTCTCCCCAGAAATTTTTCCTTGGTGGCATGAAAAACTAACCAAGTGGGGCGCCATGAGGGAGGGCAGGGTCTGCGCAACTCTGCTTACAGCACAGGAGAATGAGGAGGCGAGCTGATGACAGCCGAGTCCTCACCAAAATTAGCTGGGAGGAGCACCCAGTTAAAAGAGCCTGGGGAGAACACTGCATATATCTCTGCTCCCCACTATTTGTTTAGAATTATGTACAGCGCTACAGAAGATGTTGGCGCTATCTAAATTAATACATAATAATAAAGGTGATAAAACGGTCTTCTTCAATCAGTTGAGTTTCCAATCAGGAAAATATTGATCGTTCCCGGACCTAGCTTTTACCTTGTAAACCTCTGGAGTTATTAACAAAGCCCATTCAGGTACAGCACCCCTGTTGGTGTTATAAACAGACATTTATATACAGTATTGTATAGCAGGGCTGGATATACTGTATGCCAGGGGCCTGTTGAGTTTTTCTGTTTCCTAAGGTCTCCTACTGTCTCCCAGACTTTATAGACTGACTGAATTCCATATTCATTTGTCTCCCCCATGCATATTCTTCCAATCACTTTGTACCACTAGACAAATGTTGCAGCTCCAAACGACTGCTCACTCCTACATTTTCTGTTCTGATCATATCTAGTCATTCTGCAGGATTTGCTTCTTTTGAGTCCACAAGCTTCCATTTGCCTCCAATTCCACCTTCTCACCCTTTTTTATCCCTAATGAGTTCTACATAATAACATACAAATATAAAGCTCTTGTTACAGTATTCACAAATCATGAGAACTTTTCCATTATAATGTAATTTTTTTTCATTACAATATAAATTACCACACAATGTACTTTAATCTAGTTTTATAGTGTTAATCAATGCTCACAAAAATGACGATAAAGTACAGTCGTATATTTTTTGGAGTTCAATAAATGGGTTCAGGTGAACGTTCCCTTTAGCGCTACTAAATCTGGCCAGCCTGAAGACTTTTAGATGCTAGTGAACTACAAATGCCAGCGTTTCCAGCAAGCAAAAGGGGAAAGCCACAGGCAGCCAGTCTCTGTCTATGTTGTACTACTTCTATCCATGAATATGTAGCAGGCACAAGTGTGTATCCAGTCACAGACAGGTCACAGACGGTTAGCGATATACTCCCTATACCGGCTACTGCATACATTCTATCAACAATGCACATAATGCATTACGCAGGCTCTTCAGAAATATATGTACATTATGGTAATGCCTAAGCAACATTAGCATAAAACTGCATCAATTCGACCGAATACAGCTGCTTTCGCTTCAGAAAAAAAAGCTAATTTCACTAAATGCCAGCTTGAGCTTTAGGATTATCTACAGACAGAAAAACATAATCATAACGATTTTATGTCAGGCACATCTCATAATTAAAAAATAAAAATAAATAAATGCAATCAGAAAAAAAGCATGTACAGGTATAGGTATGAAAATACAGGACTCCTCTGCATGCACTTTATCGTACTGCTGCTGCACCAGATCATCCTAAACAAACGTGGGTGCCTTTATCCCCCCGAAACATGCAGAATACTAGTTGAAAGCAGACTTTAGAATAGATGATGCAGTGAATGGACACCGGCATTATTCAGCTCAGAGCCACTCTGAGGGAGAGCAGCTTAGAAAGCAGCAGTGAAAGGGTGCCCAGTGTACAGTCACATGAGGTTCAGTCTCTCCAGATGTGCAGAAGGAATTAAGGACACTGTCCAAATGATCTTAAGCCTCTATAGGCACCATATTGCTGCAGAGTTCCAACAGTCAGGTGCTTATAGTATATAAAGGGGGGGATGCAGTGACAGCTCAGATCTACAGACTGCTCTCTGAATGCCAGACCCTCCTTACATTTTGACCTTTCTAGACACAACCCTAATGTATAACAAGTGCACACAGATCTGGAGAACTGCTGACTAATGACAGCTAGTAGCCTGTATTGCATACATGGGTTCAGGTGCACACAGCACACATATGCATGCCTCCCCAGGTTACTATCACACCGCTAGCCCATCACAGACAATATGTTAAAATAATTGCCTGGGGCTCTTCTGTGTTCAGCTGACAGATCTGAGCTCACCAACTACAATGCTGTCTGGCAGGTTCCTAAATCTCTGTATGGCCAGTCCATGATACTTTTCCAGAACTGGAACAAACATGCTTATTGGGGTACTGCTATCCAATACATTAAAGGACTAGAGACCATTAAGAAATTACTGGGTTTTAATCAAATAGGCAGCAGGGAATTTAGATCAGTTTAGCAAACTAGGGACCTTTCCAGGTACAAAAAAATATCCAGGGACACATCAGCAAACCCTGGAACTATCATTAGAAATCAGACAATTGCCAATACACACAAATCATCCCACTCACTGCACAGTTGTCACATTGTGCATCTAATATCTCTACAATAAGATGTGTCTGATATATATATATATATATATATATATATATATATATATATATATATATATATATATATATATATATATATCTCACACAATGATTCGTGCATAGATGCAGAGACACACAGACACGTCCTGCTGTAGACATATACGTATTTTAGGATATGCTTCTTTGCACACACAGACAGAAGTCATGCATGCACACATGCACTCTCACACAGGTAAAGAAGGGGCTCCAGTCATGCCACACTAATGTACTCACGATTTGAGGGGGTTGTGCAGGGCTGTGTTCATGGTGCTGCTGGGTATTAAGCAGGAACACTGCAACCCCTCTAATATCACAATACTGTACAATTTCATTCATTCTGCACACAGCAGCCAATCACAGGCCTGGCTAAGGGAAGCCGGCCGCGGAGGCTGCCGGGACTTGTCGTTCTGTAAGCTGCAGACTCGAGGGAGATCGGAGGGCGGGGACCACACGTCCCAGAATGCCAAGCGGGAGACAGGTCTGGGAGACTGAGGGAGAAGGGGATTGGTGGAGAGGGTTAGGGTACTGTAAGAGGGGGAGGTGGGCGACAAAGAGAGGGGGGGAGAGACAGGAAGGAGGGGGGCGTAGTGGGGAACACAGGCTCAGTGGGGAGGAGGGAGACATTACAAGAGTGAGGGGGCATTACGGGGGGGGGGGGAGTGATGGGAGAACACTGGGGAGGGCTGTCTGGGCACACACAGGTAGAGAGACATGGAGGGAGAGGAGAGGGAGGCAGGCATGTAAAGGAATGAGGCAGGTGGCTGAGGAATGCAGTGGGGGCAGCAGACAGGTTAACTAAAAAAATATAACATAATATATAGATGTATATAGGCGATGGGACACAAGCTGGTAATAATGTGCAGCTAGAACAGGAAGCACACAGTATGGCATCTTGCTGGAAAGCCGCAATAGTTTTCCTGTAAGGTGAATAACTTGGCAGAAAAGAAACAGGGTGAATGAGGCCCAGAGAGGGGGAAAGAGGCAGGTAGGGACAGAGGGATCAGATGAAGTGTAGAAGACACAGGTCTTGTTCGTAGAAACACTCGGAGAAGCATACACAGCATTTCTGTTTGGTCAAGCATTTTGCAAGCTTTTATTGTGCATTTGGTAGTGTTTTCGCTGTCTAATGCCTGATCCATACCATGCAATTTCCTGTCAGATCGACAGGTCGAATCGATAATTTCCCACAGGTCCAATCAGTTTTCAGATCGATTTTCCAATCGTTTTTTTCTGATCACTTCTGCACAAAGTCAATAAGAAAATCGATCAGAAACCTGATTGGACCTGTCGGAAATCATCGATTCGACCCGTTGATTTGACAGGAAATTGCATGTTGTGTACCAGGCATTAATTAGACATTTGCCTACAAAAAAAACACTGTAGATTCTTTGTGCTATGAATTCAGGTGGGCACAACGTCCGAAACAGGCTGTCCGATTGATGTGGCTCTGTAAAATGTATAACCTATAGGCTTTCTATACACCAGTGGTTCTGGATGTGAGTCTGGCTTCAGGGGCATAAAGAGATCATTTGCATATTCAGTAGTGATGCATTGTGGGTAACCAAAGTTGCTCACTTAAAACTGAATTATAACAACTACAGACGACTTTTCAGTCTCTGAGTCCCTTATAGTTTCCTAGTGGTTTTTTGGGTCACACCGAGCTGCTTGGGTATTTAGGTGTGCACAAGACATGCTTGTGTATGCTGACACATTGGCAATGGCATTTTTTCACAATACACTGACAAATTGTGGAAACTGGGTCAAAAGGAAAAAAAATTAGACTGAGCAGGGTAGCCAGCTGTGCAGAAATTTAAAAATCGTCCAGAAATACAAATTACTGTCTGTAAAGTCCATTAAAGCAGATTGCCAGGAATAATAAAAATTATGTAATCAAACCTCACCCGCCCCCAAAAGTACTCATACATTAAAATGACAAAAATTTGTAATCACTGTAGAGCATGTACGTGTAGATATGTTGCTTCATATTGATTCAGGGCATGATCACACCTGGGGGTACTTACCTTCAGAGGATCCTAATGAGGTTTCCCCTATCCTCTTCACCCGCTGGGACTCAGTGCTGGCTGCCCCGACAAATCACCCGACAAGCTGGTCTGCTGTGGTGCAGTAGCGGCTACAATATTTATTTACCGCGGCCCTTTTTGATAGGCTCCGTTGGAAATAGCCGAGCTCGATCGGGTCTACTCTACTGCGCTTGCGCCTGCACAGTAGAGCGGGCCCGATCAGGCTCAGCTATTTCCGCTGGAGCCTATCGCAAAGCCGCTAACTAGGAAGGTAAATATTTACATGGGCGCTGGTCCGGGATTTGCCAGCACTGGATCCCGGAGGGTGAAGAGGACAGGGGAAGCCTCATTAGGTCCCAGAGCCTCTGGAGGCCTCCGGGACCATCACTAGTGGTCCACATCTTTTAATCCAATGAAATGATGTTTGATTTTTTTTTTCTTTTCATGCACTTCCTGCACCCAGTGATATTTTAGTGGGTTAGGAATCTCATTATGTAATTATTGTTTTCTAATAATTAGGTATTAAAAAAAGTAACAAAAATCCTTCCAAACCCCCCCTTCCTTTGAGTCTCGGCCTCTTATGTTCACACATCACACTTGTCACACAGCTCTCTATGGTGTGATGCCAGGCTGCTCAGGCATTGTCACACACAACAGTTACAAGTCATAATATCATTAGTAAGTGTTACTTATAACCTCTGCCAAATCCTGGATCATACTGTCACTGTGGGCATCTCACTGATGTTATGACGAGAGATGTTCAGAACAGTATTAGCCACCCTTGATTTTGGAATGGTTGTCCATAAAAGAGAAAATATTTTTTTTAGTTGGCTGCTTAGAGGCAAAGGGAAGTGATTGGCAGGGCAAAGAGACAGAGAGAAGCAGACGGTTCAGTGATGTTGAGACAAGTAGTTGGTGATAATGAGCCAAATGGAGCAGTGGCGTAACCAAGGAGCTTGGGGCCCCAGTGCAAGTTTTACATGGGGCCCCAAGCACTCTATAGATATGGAGCCTGCCCTTCAAATGCTATCAAAGACTGCTGCAGTGTCAGAGAGGAGTAATCAGAGTAAGGAAACAGTTTTTTAGGGTTATCAATATGCAATGCACATATAGAGGTGTTCATTATCAGCATAGCACCAATGAAAAGCTAATAAGATGGATGAAGGAGAGCACCTATGATCCAGGGGCCCTGGTGCAGTGGCAACCTCTGCATCCTCCATTGGTATGCCACTGATATGGATGTACAGCTGCTAACCAAAACATTATTGATTTTCAAGACAACTGGCTTTGCAAAATGTCACTGCTGAAAATCACCATAAATGCACTGCACTGCCAATAATATTAGCATGAGCTTCTGCCATAATACCCAATGCACATTAAGGCCTCGTTCACATCAAATGCGGTGCTGTACGTTTTTTCCCACTGCGGATGTGTGCGTTTTTTTAGTGCAGGGCAAAAACAATGCATTGCTATGCGTCTCGTTCACATCTATGCGTTTCCAACGTACGCGTTTTTGAAACGCATAGATGCATGCATATGTGTGCGGAACGCGAACAAACGCATAGCAATGAAAGTCAATGGAAACGCAGATGGCCGCATGACCATGCGTTTTTTTATGCGTATTTGGCGATGCGTTTGGGGATGGACAACGTGACTCACTTCCTCTTCCTTTCTCTCTCAAGATGGCGACCAGGAAGCGCGGAGGACGCAGCGCAGCAGCCTCTGGGAGAGTGAGGGGTGAAGCCGACATCTCTCACACTCCTATCACCTTCACACTTCCTAAAAAACCCACACAGAAAGGAAGTGACATCAAGAAAAGAAAAAAACAAATTTTTTTTAACACACCTTTATTGAGAAATGTCCAGGTGTCCAAAAACGCATACTAAATAAAGACGCACACAAACGCATTTAAAAACCGCATACAAACGCGTACAAATGTACGTGTTTTGTCCATGCGTTTTCTGATGCGTTTCCCAAGCACACCAAACGCAGAATATATGAACGAGGCCTTAAGGACCACTATTAGGAACATTTTAAAAAATACACGTGTACCAATTGTACATTTGTCCCAGACTAAAATGTACTAGAAATGACTTTATTCTTATGTTTCTGTAACTTACAGTAAGCAGTAGAAATGTGACAAATCTGACAAAATTTGGACTTATCCATCTCTTCATGGGGGATTCTCTGTAACTCCTTTATTTTCAAAAGCACTTCCTGGATGGCAGTAGCACACTAGAACTGCCAGAAAAGTGTGCACAGGAGGAGACTGGCTTTCCAGCACCATTGTAATGATCCTTTTCAGGGAGTACTTTGGAAAAAGTTAAGGGATATAGTGAAAATTCCCCATGAGGAGATGGACTAGCCTAAAACCAGATTTTTACTTTCTATTGTAAAAGTGATAGTGGCTGGTCCAAGCCCTATCCCATAGAGCCATATCAATCCCTGGCATGCACTGAAGAGGACCAAAAGTCAGAATCAGGACGTCTGCATGTTGGATTGATGCGACTCTGTAAAATTGAAAGCTATATGCTTGCTAGACACCAGCAATTCTGGATGCAAGCTAGGCCTCTGGGGCATAAAGAAATAATTTGCATATTCAGTAGCAGTGCATTGTGGGTAACCACAGATGTTCACTTTATGCTGAATTATCGCAAATTCCTTCTGTTTTCAGATGGTAAACCACACATAGGTAAAAAAAATATAGTACATTTTACCCTGGGACCAATATACAGGATCTTCTCAAAAAATTAGCATATTGTAATAAAGTTCATTATTTTCTGTAATGTACTGATAAACATTAGACTTTCATATATTTTAGATTCAAATACACACAACTGAAGTAGTTCAAGCCTTTTATTGTTTTGATATTGATGATTTTGGCATACAGCTCATGAAAACCCAAATTTCCTATCTCAAAAAATTAGCATATTTCATCCGACCAATAAAAGAAAAGTGTTTTTAAAACAAAAAAAGTCAACCTTCAAATAATTATGTTCAGTTATGCACTCAATACTTGGTCGGGAATCCTTTTGCAGAAATGACTGCTTCAATGCGGCGTGGCATGGAGGCAATCAGCCTGTGGCACTTCTCAGGTGTTATGGAGGCCCAGGATGCTTCGATAGCGGCCTTAAGCTCATCCAGAGTGTTGGGTCTTGCGTCTCTCAACTTTCTCTTCACAATATCCCACATATTCTCTTTGGGGTTCAGGTCAGGAGAGTTGGCAGGCCAATTGAGCACAGTAATACTATGGTCAGTAAACCATTTACCCGTGGTTTTGGCACTGTGAGCAGGTGCCAGGTCGTGCTGAAAAATGAAATCTTCATCTCCATAAAGCTTTTCATCAGATGGAAGCATGAAGTGCTCCAAAATCTCCTGATAGCAAATTTTTTGAGAAGATCCTGTACATGTAGTTTATATTTCACAAATATATACCGGTATATAACATACAGTGCATTCGGAAAGTATTCACAGCGCATAACTTTTTCAACATTTTGTTATGTTAAAGCTGTCACAGGAGCCCTGGTGGCTGGAACGCCTTCCAAACGGTTCCAGCGCACAAATCGTGCAAACTGTGGTCGCAGTCAATGCGAAGAAACCGTTGGGAATTGGCCGCAGACAAACCAGAAGGGAGCCTGTGGGTTACGGAAATACACTTTACACACTATCCCAGGGTATAACTGCCACCACTTCTGCTTTCCTGGGCCAGAAGCACCCACTGACTAGCTATTTCTAGACCTGCAAATAAACGGTTAAACACACTCTATTCTGTCTAACTAACAACAAAACAATAGTAGCGTCTCTTCAGAAGTCTGGGTTCAGTTTCTGTGTATGGCTGTATAGCAGGTGTAGCGGAACAGTAAACGATTTTGATGAAGTCTTTATTTACAGGCAATATAAATAATATATACAGAAAATCTTTTAAATCAACAATTATAGAAACATTAATAGCCAGTATGAAATAAAAAGGGAGGAAATACTTAGGGTTTGTGGAAATATGTCCGTTCTGGGAAAAAACTTGTAGAGTTCCTTTTGTTTCAGTTCAGAGTTCAGACCAGGTGGATGCCAGCATTTCCTCAAGCTGGCACAGATGTGATCAAGATGGAGTTTCAAGGTGGAGGACACTTGCGTTTCAGCCTGTCACTAGTTTTATCACTCATCGCTCCGGGGAGTGGCTATGACAGGCACAAGTCGAGCCTCGGGAGGATGGAGCAGGGGCTGTCCCATCCTAACAGACCCTCAGACTGGCAGAATTCTAGTTCGGCGCGTCTTGGGGTGCACGTGGGGGCAGTTAAAACCTATACCGCATATTCACACTCAGCATGATTGTACGAATCCTAGGACATAAAATATGACAGGTCTATCATGAGAATTTACCCCCCCCCCCCCCCATCTCTTCAAACCCATATTGCTATGAGAGTTTAGGGGACAGAGTTCTGGGGATTTCACAGAACCAGCACCGGGACTCATGCTACACTTTCCCCACATTTGGCGAAGCTGCCATCTCAGGAGCCCCAAAAATATGACAGAACTGGGAAGTTATGGATTATGCTATGAGCCTCAGGTTATTCAGGGTGTGTGCTGGCAACTGGCTTCCCTTTGATCCTTCCCAGGGAACGAGGTGTCAAGACCTCCCGGGGATTCGTAGCCTGCCTGGCTGAATCTAGGCCTCCTTATCAGAGCTGAAACAGCTGGCATATCCTCTGAGAGGGGCCATTAGCTCTCCAGGGGGCCGGGGAACCAGCTTGTTACAGCTATGTGTTAAACGCAATTAACTTCCTTTCCCAGAACTGTCTATCTTAAAACCAAAGTTTGTCATTCTGAGCCCAGCAATAGATGTGCGATCGATTGCGGTGATCAGAAACGACTGCTGGATCTGCGATTTTTGTGCGTTTTGCACGACTGGGCGTCGCCTGGCGTCACAAAAGCCTTATTCCAAAATGGATTCAAATAATTTCTTTCCTAAGACTTCTACACACAACACCCCATAATGACAACGTAAAAAAAGTTTACTTGAGGTTTTGGCAAATTTATTAAAAATAAAAAAAATGAGAAATCGCATGTACATACGTATTGACAACCTTTGCTCAATGCTTTGTAGATGCACCTTCAGCAGCAATTACAGCCTCAAGTCTTTTTGAATATGATGCCACAAGCTTGACACACCTATCCTTGGCCAGTTTCGCCCATTCATCTTTGCAGCACCTCTTAAACTCCATCAAGCTAGATGGGAAGCGTTGGTGCACAGCCATTTTAAGATCTTTCCAGAGATAATCAACCAGATTGAAGTCGGCACTCTGGCTGGGCCACTTAAAGTGAACCTAAAGTCAGTAAAAAAAAACGAGATAAACTCACCTGGGGCTTCCCTCAGCCCCCTGCAGACGATCGGTGCCCTCGCAGCTCCGCTCCGATGTCCCAGGACCCGCCGGCGAGCACTTCCGGTTTGGCCGTCACCGGCCGACAGGCATGGGAACGCGAGTGATTGTTCGCGTTCCCAGCCTGTATATCGCCCCCTATGCTGCTATTGCGGCCAGGAGGTCGCAATAGCAGCATATGGGGCGATATACAGGCTGGGAATGCGAACAATCACTCGCGTTCCCATGCCTGTCGGCCGGTGACGGCCAAACCGGAAGTGCTCGCCGGCGGGTCCTGGGACATCGGAGCGGAGCTGCGAGGGCACCGATCGTCTGCAGGGGGCTGAGGGAAGCCCCAGGTGAGTTAATCTCATTTTTTTTACTGACTTTAGATTCACTTTAAAGAGTACCTAAATTAAAAATGACAGTTTGTTTTAAACCTAATAAGTTGCCAAGATATACAGTGGGATGCGAAATTTTGGGCAGCCTTGTTAATCATCATGATTTTCCTGTATAAATCGTTGGTTGTTTCGATAAAAAATATCAGTTAAATATATCATATAGGAGACACATACAGTGATATTTGAGAAGTGAAATGAAGTTTATTGGATTTACAGAACATGCACAATAATTGTTTAAATAAAATTAGGCAGGTGCATAAATGTGGGCACTGTTGTCATTTTATTGATTCCAAAACCTTTACAACTAATTATTGAAACTCAAATTAACTTGGTAAGCCCAGTGACCCCTGACCTACATAGGTGAAGCCAATTATGAGAAAGTATTTAAAGGACTTACGAGGCCAAAATCGTTAAAAAAGTCAAGTACCTGCGGTCGACCCTATTTGTTTAGGGTCGACCACCCTAAACAAATATATATCCAAAGGAGTAGTGCCGCAGAAGTTAAGGTGGGACATGTGCCCTGATGATGGTGAAGAAAGCGAACAAAATAATAAGGAATGGGGTGAATATTTCGATGGATGCGGCATAGGCCTAATGGAACTATTGATAAAAAGAAAATCAGCACGCCTAGAACGACTTGAAAGGGAGGTCAACCAGATAAAAACAGACCTACATATGCATAGGGAAGAGGCACTATATAAAACTTTATCGGAACGCACATGTGAAATACTAATTAAGAAAAGGAAAAGAAAGGGAAATTATTATGAAAAAGAAGAAAAAGTTCCAAATGGACTGGAATGCCTATAGGTTAAAGAAAGCATATAAATGGCAAAGTAAGGGAAAACCAAATGCACCTACAATCGTGACACCCAAAGAACAAGTACCGAATGGGGGAGCAGCACCGAATGGGGGAGCAATACTGAAAAGATCACAAAACGGCACACCGCAACCAATCTCAAGGGACCCACCAACTACGCCGAACCCAAGGGGACACAGGCAACCAAGGCAATATGCACAGAACCCTAATGGGCCCCAACATGGAAATCAATTCAAACCGCAGTATGATAGAAGAAATCAGTATGAAAGAAGACAATATAATAAACCGATAGAAAATAGATATGTCCCACTGAGACAGGAGCAAAACTATCAGCATTTTGGGGGGGGATGTCCCAGGGAAATACAAACCACCATGGAACCCACAAGTGAGGCCGGATTACGAGCCGATGCAGCAGCCAACACCCGGAGGGAACAAACGAAGACCCGAAGGGGGGTACAAGGGGGGAGGCGCATACAAGAGAAGAAGAGAGAGATAGGGAAAGGAATTTACAATCTATCGGGAGTGGCCCTGACACACCAGGAACTAAAAATACTTGACAAGGGCCTAAAGCATGCACCGCAACAACCACTGAATACATTTACAACATATATAGATCTGCAGAAATATACAAGAGTTCTCAATATAAAAAAGTACTTTCTCAGCAAGGAAGGGCCAACAAATAGAACCAACCCTGTAAGCCAATATCAACACACAGGCATGAAAAGTCGATCCTTATTTAACCCGCAAAATACAACAAATCCTAACTGTGTGGAAGTATTTAAGAAGATGGTAGAAACTGATCTGGAACAGATTTAACCGCAAAGAGTAAGAGGAGTGGCAAAGGTAGCCAAGGAAATGCTGGAAGAAAAGAAGCTGGTGCTGTGACCAGCCGATAAAGGGGGGGGGGGGGGGGGTAGTAGTCCTTAGAAGCAATATGGTGAGGAGCTAAATAGATTAGTCAACGATACAACAACCTACAAAAGATTAAAGGGGAACCCATGTGATGAGTTTGCTATTGAACTGAGAGAAATACTGAAGCTGGGACTAAATGAGGGGATCCTGGATGACAAGGAATATGAATTTCTGATACCCACAGCCCCAAGGACACCGATAATATACCAGGTTCCCAAGGTGCACAAGAGTCAAGAAAAACCACCGGGGAGGTCCATCATAAGCGGAATAGGTTCTATCACCCATCGGTTGGGGCCGTATCTGGATTTCTTTTTGCAACCGCTTGTGATGGGCCTCCCCCAAGTGATAAAGGACACCAAGCAAGTGTTACAAATTCTTGAGAATTTAAATTTGGAAGAGGGAGATATACTAGTAACTGCTGATGTAACATCGCTGTATACGAATATTCCGCATGAGGCAGGTCTGGAGGCGGTGAAGTATTACCTTGAAAAAGACCAACAATTGAATGTGAAACAACGCCAATTTACTATGAAATTACTGGAGTTTGCTCTTACACGCAATTATTTTTGGCATGATGGGGCATACTATCTGCAGATCAGGGGATGTGCTATGGGGGCGGGGTTTGCCCCCTCCCTGGCTAACCTATTTATGGGTAGATGGGAAGAGATGGTATTGGGGAATGGTGATGACAGCAGAATTTACATCTGGCGAAGGTTCATAGATGATCTCTTTATGGTGTGGAGGGGAGACGAGGGAGAGCTCCCAGTATTCTTCGAAAGGCTCAACCTAAACAGGATGAACATTGAGCTAGCCATGGAAAAAAGTAGGACATCAATACACTTCCTGGATTTAAACATTGCAAAAAAGGATGGAAAAATATGCACAACCACCTACTTTAAACCAACAGATAGAAGTGGATACCTTGATAAAGATAGTTGCCACCACCCGAAATGGAAAAATGCAATACCAAAAGGACAAATGATTAGACTCCGGAGGAACTATTCTGATATGAGAGATTATGTGGGACAGTCACAGGTGTTAGCTGAACAATTTATTGATAAGGGATATAATGAGGTAGAAATCCAGAGACAGATTATGGATGTAGGCAGAATAGATAGATCAGAACTAATCAAAAAGGGACTGAGAAGTCTAATGAGCCAGCAAACGGAGAACATACCCTTCCTAAGTGACTTTAACATCCAGTATAAACAGGTAGAATATATCATAAGGAAACACTGGGCTATATTGAAAGAAGATAATCAACTTAAGAAAATATTACAGGACCACCCTAAATTTATATACCGTAAGGCGGAGAATTTGAGGAACTATCTGGCGCCAAGTTGCGTAAATCCGCCTAGGGAAGTGACATCATTCTGGCAACAACATGGGTTTTTCCCATGTAGAGGATTCATAGGATGCAGAGAGGGTATGCCAACTAGATGCAATGAGGTAGTATCTATGTCAAAAGGAACCACCTACAAAATAGGGCAGAACATCACGTGCAACACGAAGGGGGTGGTATACATGGTGTGGTGCCCCTGTAACATTCAGTATATAGGCAGAACAACCAGGAAATTAAGAAAGAGGATTGGAGAACACATTGGAAATATTAGATCTGGAATGATGGGACACAGAGTATCAGACCACTACAGAATACATCACCAATCGGACCCCAGTACCTTAAAGTTTTGCGGAATAGAAAGGGTCACCTACTCGTGGAGAGGTTGTAATAAAACCCGGGAGATATCAAAAGCAGAAACCAGATGGATTTACCAGATGGGTACCCTACACCCGGGGGGGGGGGGCACAATGTAGAAATCGACCTCAACTGCTACATAGCAAACAGTTGAAATATAGGATATACACTGTCTCTATGTATGAATAAATGTCTTGCCACTGATATTTAATGATGGCTCTAGTAGCTACAAAATCTATGATAGTATATGCCTGCCTGTTTTAAATTATTAATTATTAACTTTTAATCATGAATTTTCTAATCATTAAAGGAATACTATCGATTCACATATTTTTTTCAATTGACACAGGAATTGTTTGGGAAGTGCTGCTAAGTACTGGTAAATACATTTTAGTAGCAACTTCTTTGTTTACTGTTAGCAAAATACATTCAAAGTTTACTGACGCCAAAACTGTGGCTGACTGAGCCATGAGGAGAGGGAAAATTCCCCTCACACTTGATCAGTTAACTCTATGTGTAGCTCTGCGTGTGACAGAGAGAGACAGGACACAGGAGCTGCAGCTGTTGGGAGCTCTGTTTCTGACTGAAGTGTCTGAAGAGCAGAGAGAGGAAATGTAACTAATGGTCACAGCTTTTCATACTGTTTTTGCTCTCAGAGTTTGATATGTTTGATATTTGATTTCTGTAGTCTGATATGCAAATCTGGCTGTGCATTGAAGCAGACACCCCTTCTGCAATTGATTTGTCCCAATATAGCTAAATCCTACCCTCAATAAATTACAGCTTCTGCCTCTGATATTTAACATGAAAAGTAGGAAAATGTTTACACAGCTACTTAGACATTATTTGCACATTGTCATTTTAGAACACTTGGGTATCGATAGTATTCCTTTAAGTTTAATTTTTATGTTTAGCTTAACCTATGGATTGTATATGTCATTATGCTATTCATATTCATATGTATATATTTTATTTTGTAATGTAAACCCAGAAAGGGGTTATATATTAATTGACCACAAGATGGTGATCAAGCGCAGGATTATGAACTTTTAGGGGTATCGTTTATGTATAAGATGTAGCGTGGATCGGAGGGGTTGGCCCTAGAGCTGCGCAGCCGCACTCACGGCAATGTGGACTGCGCAGCCGCGGCCAGCTCCGGTGGCCATATTAGGAGTGGCATGAGAGCCCGACCCGGCCTGTGGGGTCGCGATCGGCATGGGGGGGGGGGGGGGGGGGCGCTTTCAGGAAGGGGACCCTGCGGAACTGCACGGAGGGCGCGGATGGCGTCCTCCGTGCATTTAAACATCTTGCAGGTACTTGACTTTTTTAACGATTTTGGCCTCGTAAGTCCTTTAAGGGGGTCAATTGTAAGTTTCCCTCCTCTTTTAATTTTCTCTGAAGAGTAGCAACATGGGGGTCTCAAAACAACTCTCAAATGACCTGAAGACAAAGATTGTTCACCATCATGGTTTAGGGGAAGGATACAGAAAACTGTCTCAGAGATTTCAGCTGTCTGTTTCCACAGTTAGGAACATATTGAGGAAATGGAAGACCACAGGCTCAGTTCAAGTTAAGGCTCGAAGTGGAAGACCAAGAAAAATCTTGGATAGACAGAAGCAACAGATGGAGTCACTGTCCATCGTTCAACCATTCGGCGCACTTTACACAAGGAGATGGTGTATGCGAGAATGATGCAGAGGAAGCCTTTTTCTCCGCCCACAGCACAAACAGAGCGTTTGAGGTATGCTAAAGCACATTTGGACAAGTGAGCTTCATTTTGGAATATGATGCTGTGGACTGATGAAACTAAAATTGAGTTATTTGGGCATAGCAAGGGGCGTTATGCATGGAGGAAAAAGAACACAGCGTACCAAGAAAAACACCTGCTAACTACTATGGTAAAATGTGGTGGTCATGGGCGTCCGCAGAAATTTTTCCGGGGGGGCAAAATGAGGGGAGGAAAAAGTGGGGTCGAAAATCTGGGGTGGTGTTGTGGGGGCTACGTCATGCGGCGCGCGCCAAAAAATGGGTGTGATCATGAACCAGAATGTGGGTGTGGTCGTGGGTGGAGACAAGTTTACATGAACTAAGCAATCGTGGGACATTAGATTGGGACAGTGGTGGCGAACCTTTTGGAGGTCGAGTGTCCAAACTGCAAAGTCACTTTACTATCATAAATTGCCAACAGCAATTTAAACTAAATACAAACATTTTAACTCATATATGAACATTATGGAAAATCCAAGTTGAAAATAAACTGTGAAGATAAACAATTTCATCCATCCTATTCCTGAAAAATGTATTCATTTTTTTAGAACCTCCCAGTTTCATTTTCTGTTTTAAAAGCGGAAAAAGTAGGTTTAATGCTATTGTCTCATATGATGATGATTCAGCTTATTCCATAGTCTCGCAGTTAGCAATCATGTGACCCCCAACAAGACAAATTCAGCAATCATGAGGCCCCCCCCCCCCATCAAGACATATTCAGCAATCATGAGGCTCCCAACATGACCAACTCAGTAATCATGAGGCCCCCAACAAGACAAATTCAGCAATCATGAGGCCCCCAACAAGACAAATTCAGCAATCATGAGGCCCCCAACAAGACAAATTCAGCAATCATGAGGCCCCCAACAAGACAAATTCAGCAATGTTGAGGCCCCCAACAAATCATGAGGCCCCCAACAAGACAAAGTCAGTAACCATGAGGCCCCCAACATGACAAATTCAGCAGTCATTAGGCACATAAATAGACAGCATTTCCCATAAATAGGCAGAATGCCCCCTTAATATGTAGACACCTCTCACCTGGCAGCAGTTCCCCAAAATACACTCAATCTGACAGCAGTGGTTCCCCAAAAATAGGTAGCCCCAGGTCTATAGGTGTCCCCAGAATAGTTGGCCAGCGGTATAGATGTCCCCAGAACTGGTAGGCAGGGGTATATGTGCCCAGTATATGTAGCCAGAGGTATATGTGCCCAGTATATGTAGGCAGGGGTATATGTGCCCAGTATATGTAGTCAGGGGTATATGTGCCCAGTATATGTAGTAAGGGGTATATGTGCCCAGTATATGTAGTCAGGGGTATATGTGCCCAGTATATGTAGGCAGGGGTATATGTGCCCAGTATATGTAGGCAGGTGTATATGTCCCAGTATATGTAGCCAGGGGTATATGTGCCCAGTATATGTAGTCAGGGGTATATGTGCCCAGTATATGTAGGCAGGGGTATATGTGCCCAGTATATGTAGGCAGGGGTATATGTGCCCAGTACATATAGCCAGGGGTATATGTGCCCAGTATATGTAGGCAGGGGTATATGTGCCCAGTATATGTAGTCAGGGGTATATGTGCCCAGTATATGTAGGCAGCGGTATATGTGCCCAGTATATGTAGGCAGAGGTATATGTGCCCAGTATATGTAGGCAGGGGTATATGTGCCCAGTATATGTAGCCAGGGGTATATGTGCCCAGTATATGTAGCCAGGGGTATATGTGCCCAATACATGTAGTCAGGGGTATATGTGCCCAGTATATATAGCCAGGGGTATATGTGCCCAATACATGTAGTCAGGGGTATATGTGCCCAGTATATGTAGGCAGCGGTATATGTGCCCAGTATATATAGCCAGGGGTATATGTGCCCAGTATATGTAGGCAGGGGTATATGTGCCCAGTATATGTAGGCAGGGGTATATGTCCCTAGAATAAGTAGCCAGGTGTGCCCCAGCAGGAGGGGAACTGCAGAGAAGAGGGAGAGCTATGGGCACTCACCTTAGGGGGCTCTCCCTCCCTCGCTCTCCCCTCCAGAACGAAGTGTGCAGCGGCTGGGCAGCGGGCGGAACTTACCTTGTCTCGTCGCACGCGCCGGATGGATTAGCCGCTACTCTGGTCTGGTCCAGACCAGAGTGCGGCACCAGAACTTCCGGCGCAGGAGAGAGACGAGGTAAGTTCCGCCCGCTGCCCAGCCGCTGCACACTTCGTTCCGGAGGGGACAGCGAGGGAGAGAGAGCCCCCTAAGGTGAGGGAAGGGGGGGGGAGACGTCCGCCCTTCCCCACTGTGCCCATAGCTCTCTCTCTTCTCTGTGCTGCTCCCCTCCTGCTGGCTGCACGGGAACGCGGCGAGGGGGGGGGGGCAGTGGCCAGGGTCGGACAGATGCCCGGTTTTGCCATATGTGCGGACGCCCATGGTGGTGGTTCCATCATGGTGTGGGGCTGTGTGGCCAGTGCAGGGACTGGGAATCTTGTCAAAGCTGAGGGACGCATGGATTCCACTCAGTATCAGCAGATTCTGGAGACCAATGTCCAGGAATCAGTGACAAAGCTGAAGTTGCGCCGGGGCTGGATCTTTCAAGAAGACAACGACCCTAAACACTGCTCAAAATCCACTATGGCATTCATGCAGAGGAACAAGTACAATGTTCTGGAATGGCCATCTCAGTCCCTAGACCTGAATATAATTGAAAATCTGTGGTGTGAGTTAAATAGAGCTGTCCATGCTCGGAAGCCATCAAACCTGAATGAACTAGAGATGTTTTGTAAGGAGGAATAATCCAAAATACCTTCAACCAGAGTCCAGACTCTCAATTGGAACATACAGGAAGCGTTTAGAGGCTGTCATTTCTGCAAAAGGAGGATCTACTAAATATTGATTTCATTTCTTTTTTGTGGTGCCCAAATTTATGCACCTGCCTAATTTTATTTCAACAATTATTGCACACTTTCTGTAAATTAAATAAACTTCATTTTACTTCTCAAATATATGATATATTTAACTGACATTTTTAATCGTAACAACCAACAATTTATACAGGAAAATCATGACGATTAACAAGGTTGCCCAAACTTTCGCATCCCACTGTATAAACTCACACAAGATAAAGTGTGATTTTCTCACCCCCAGGGTCCGTATTCCACATATGGTCTTGAAATCCCCGCCCCCAGTGTGAAATTGGGCCCGGGTCATTTTTTTTTCTTTCCAAACCATAGGTGTAAAGGATGCTGGGGGGTTGATGTCATAACTCCACTGCTCATGTCCATGTGATCTAATCTAGGCAGACAGACAGACATCTGAAATAAGAATTATAGCAAACAGACATGATTAGACAGGCTGCTGCAGTTTTCCCGTCTCTTCTCTGTACTACAGTTTGTGAACAGAGAAGTAATTTGATCCAGGCAGGCAGAGAGCAGGGGAGGGAGGGGCAGGTGAATTTACCAGGTTGAAGAGGTGGGCACAATGCTTTCAGCTTCAGGAGGAATAAGGAAGTGCTACTTACACATCTAAATGTGAGTCTGTTCTATCCAATGTGTACCAGATGTAAACTTTATATGTTCATCTAACTGTACACAATGCCTAGACTGCATATATGTATTGCCATTCAGACCTTTTTTTGGCTGGAGGTGGTCTTTAAGGACATTCACAGAGTTGTCCTGAAGCCAATCCTTTGATATCTTGAATGTGTGCTTACAGTTGTTGTCCTGGTGAAAGATGAACCGTCACCCCAGTCTGAGGTGAAGAATGCTCTTGATCAGGGTTTCATCCAGTATTTCTCTCTACATTGTTTCAGTCATCTTTCCTTTTATCCTGACTAGTCTTCCAGTTCCTGTGGCTCAAAAACATCCCCACAGTGTGATGCTGGCACCACCATGCTTCACTGTAGGGATGGTATTGGCCTGGTTAAGAGCAGTGCCTGGTGTCCTCCAAATGTGACAACTGGCATTCACATCAAAGAGTTCAAGCTTTGTCTCATCAGACCAGGGAATTTTGTTTCTCATAGTCTGAGAGTCCTTCAGGTGCTTTTGGCAAACTCCAGGCAGGCTGGCATATGCATTTTACTAAGAAGTAGCTTCCATCTGCCCATTCTACCATACAAGCTTGATTGGTGTATTGCTGCAGGATGGTTGTACTTCTGGAAGTTTCTCCTCTTTCTACAGAGGACTTCTGAAGCTCTAACAAAGTGACCATCGGGTTCTTGGTCACCTCCCTGACTAAGGACCTTCTCCCCTGATCGCTCATTTTAGATGGCCGGTCAGCTCTATTAAGAGTCCTTATATGTTGGAGGCTAATGTGCTCTTTGGGACCTTCAAAGCAGCAGAATTTTTTTCTGTAACCTACCCCAGATTTGTGCCTCAAGACAATCCTGTCTCTGAGGTCTATAGACAATTCCTTTGACTTCAATGCTTGGTATGTGCTCTGACATGAACTGTCAACAGTGAGGCCTTATCTGATCCAAATGTCCTAAGTACAAATGAACCAATAAGTCCTGGTTAATAATATCAAAATAAGTTACAAATAGGTATATCACTTTTAGCCCTCATAAGAAGCTAATCTTGATATGGACACAAAGGGCTTTTGGGGACAACCTGCTTTTCAATGTATTTAGAGATATTAAGATGAGTTTTGAGTCAGATCACCTAATAATTAAAAGGTATATTTATACATTATAAACACATAAAACGTATTTAAGAGAAAACACATATACCTAGAACAGACACAAGCTGATATAGCCATCACAGTAATAAGTATTACATGCAATAACAATAATTCATCATACAATGTTTTGATTGCTCCCATGTATGGGGGGCATTTAAATGGAATTCACTCCCAAGTAGTGACCACCCACTATATAAACTAAAGTGGGGTCACACTGGGATCAGAGTGTCCGTATGTATTTCAATAGCAATAGATATACAAAGGCTGAGATATATTTGATGTCTCGATGTGTTCCGTGAACAAGACAGTTGTATAATTCACGTCTTCAGGAGTAACGTATTATTCGCGGCTTGAAGGCACAAATACACTGTTGGCTGATATCCCTTGGATTCAAAAGTAGATCTCGTGTTTGTATTTCTCTCATTTATATTACAACCTCCCAGATGTCAAAATCATCACAATTGGAAGCAAGGAGTGTGTTACTTGTCTGTGGACTGTAAGTCAGGGAAAACCAGCAGGTTCTGTCTAAGCAGTTGTCTGACAGAACCACATGGAGTGGAGGCTTCAGTGTGCATCTCGGAACAGTGGGACTTTATATAGACGGTATAGATGGGCAGCACGGTGGCATAGTGGTTAGCTCTCTCGCCTTGCAGCGCTGGGTCCCTGGTTCGAATCCCAGCCAGGGCACTATCTGCAAAGAGTTTGTATGTTCTCTCCGTGTCTGCGTGGGTTTCCTCCGGGCACTTCGGTTTCCTCCCACATTCCAAAAAACATTCCGATAAGTTAATTGTCTCCCCCTAAAAATTGGCCCTAGACTACAGTACTTACACTACATAATATAGACATATGGCAATGGTAGGGATTAGATTGTGAGCTCCTTTGAGGGACAGTTAGTGACAAGACAATATATATACACTGTACAGCGCTGTGTAATATGTTGGCGCTATATAAATACTAAATAATAATAATAATAGACAGGTGTATGCCTTTCAAAATCAAGTCAAATCAACTGAATGTACCACAGATGGACTCCGATTAAGCTGCAGAAACATCTCAAGGATGATCAGGGGAAACAGGGTACACCTGAGCTCAGTTTTGAGCTTCATGGCAAAGGCTGTCAATACTTATGTACATGTGCTTTCTCAAATTACTGTTCAATGCTGCCAATCGCGGATTTTAATATTGCCGCCTATTTTACCTGCTTGGGAAGATGTTACCGATATGTTCACTATCGGTAATATTGTGCACCAAAACAAATGTACGCCCTACAGAGAATTTTACACTCAGCCCAGTTACAGCCAGTGAAGGTTTTCTTCCACTGGTTTATTGGCTAGCCAGCATCACGTCAAGTCACATGTCTTGTGTGAAATAACCATTCATGGCTAGAGATGATCAATAAGGTGCTTAATTATGAAAGATGTCTGCAGCTTGAAAATAAAGATAAAGAAATGGTGGAATTTCGTTGATTAGCTGATTTTCAAGCATCATAAATTTGTACTAAAAAATTGCATAATTCTGCATCAACTCAGAATTATTTGCATCCCATTGAATATCCCTATTTATGGCACATGAGAAGTGTTATAGGACGTTATGCTTGATGGCATCCAATTAAATTCAAGGGCCATTTACTAGCAAAAATCTGAATGAAAATGAGTATTAACATATGCAGGGCAGGATTTACCGTAAGGCACTGTAGGCATGTGAGTGCCTCCCTCCCTCTTTCCTTATAAGAGTGTAAATGAGGGGTTACTCACCCTGCTCTCTGCATTTGACTGATGAGATCTCCATTTAGTCAGAGGCAACTCTAGCTACTTAATACTGAAGTTCCTCTAGCTACCTAATATTGAGGGTACTTCTGGTTACCTAATACTAAGGGGCACCTGTGATGGGCAAGGGAAGTAAGGTAGAAGTGACAGCTGGGACAGTCAGCATACTTGCGGCGTTGTTTGGTGGGGGTTTGTAGGTTCATAGAGGGTGAACTCTAAGGTGCCAGGACATCTGTGCCTATAGGCTCCTGTGAGGTAAATCCAGGCCTGAACATATGCAAAACACTTTGCCCAATCTTGCCAGCAGATCAACCTTTCCGATCTGATATCCATCCAAATTCGGTCGAAAAGGATCAATCGTGAATACAGGAAAACCTTGCTTGGGTGCGCTGCGGTAATGGTGTTTGATTTCCCAGCCACAGATAGACCCCTGGCCAGTTTACCCGCAAGTGCATGTCTCTCTTCCCCCCATGCCCATGTGCGGTGTTCAAGGCTCACCTGTCACGCTGGTGCAAATCCTGGCCCTTCTGCGTCACAGAAATGTCTGTACCACATGACACTGCCGCGTATAGTGACAACCCTACGTGCACACATGGTACAGTCGCTTGCTGGACACCGGAGGAGGTCAGGATTTGAGCCGGGGCACCTGTGTGTCTTCAACACTGCACATGGGCACAGGGGGCACACATATACAGCGCCACTAGGACAATTTCCAGTAGATTTCATACTAAAATCTATTGTAAATTGGTGTGCAGTGTGTGGGCAGGCAATAGATCCCCCTCTGATCAGATTCGATCAGAGAGGGATCTATCTAAAGGTCGCTCTATTGGCAGATCAAATAATAAATGACCACCATAAGGGCAGTAATGTAACCTTGGACCCTGCAAGGGATGCAGCCGCAGAGGAGGCCCAGAAGCTACACAGGGCCCCATGGGGGAGATGTTTCTTTTCTCTGTCCTGAGAGACTGACAGCTAAGGGCACTGAAAGAAAAAACTTTTTGCTCTCTGCACAATTGTTCTAATGACTGCATCTGCTCAGCCACTGATAAGGAATCATACCAAGATTTGTAGACAGTCCCTATTCAGTGTACAGCAGGCTCTTGAGTACAGCGCCCAGCCCCCAACCTCTCTACCTTTCCCCACGTGCTGTGTCTTACTGTAGTGATGCTGCAGAAGTCTGCAAAGCCAGTTCTGCTCCATCAGAGATGGACAGAGTAAGTGTAAAAAAAAGTATCCATCAGTTTTCTGTGTGCGTTTTCTACACACCATGGGCACAAAAATGCCCTCGTTTTCACGTGAAAATTCACGTAAGTGCGCGAAAACCATTACGCGCGTTATAACGTGCATAAAACGCTAGCACAACCGTAATAAGAGTTATCACGGCTTTGTGATTCAAGCCACATGTGTGTCTGTATGTGTGAAAACATGCACATCTATCACAGAACCAAATGTAATTGATAGAGAAAATGTATGCAGTGCTTCACTGCTGTCTGTTTTTATCTGCATGGGGAAAAAACATTCAAGTGTGCACTAGCCAATTGAATAACATTCTCAGTTTACCTGTGCAGTAAGCGGGGGAAAGGGGACCCATCCAAAGTTTTTCAGGGGGGAGGGGCTAGTGAATTCTAGTTATGCCCCTGATTAAGGGCCCAATCATCCCAACAAGGCTTGAAAAACTACCCGAATAAATACATGCAAATACAGTATGTTGCATTTGCAGCTCTCTAATGCAGTATGTACCTTTATTTGAGTGTTTTTAAAACTCTGTGAAAAGTGGGCCTTATTAAAGGATGCAGTAGGTGCACGTTGCAACTAAACTCAAGGCAAACTTTGTGCTTTTATAAACAGTTTATAAACAGGACATACTTTCATTTCAAGATAGGAATTTGTGATTATGGAAACATGAAAAGAGAAATTAAACAAGTGTTTAGAGTTTGTAATTCTAGCCGTTTTACTCCCCCCCCCCTTTAAATTCTAATAGACCCCCCCTTCCTAACACATACACACACACACAACATATTGAGCCAATTAGACACTGCATAAGTACCACTCCAGTACAATGAGAAATGAGACTATCATGCTGTCATGAAGACACACATGCTAAAATTATTGCTGTGACACTGACACAGCTATTATTATCATGTCAATAGGGACTTGTTTGCTCCGACCCTGACTTTTATCTTGCAAATTAGTCTTTTTTGGACCGTTAAGTATTCTTGACAGATGAATTGCGAATAGTCCTGCCCAATGGTACAACAAGCGTGTGCACTATTATAGGTGAAACTTGACCAATTAGAATATCATGCAAAAGTTCATTTATTTCAGTAATTCAATTTAAAAGGTGGAACTAATATATGAAATAGGAGCCCTTAGCTGGTGTTGTCAATTAATTGGCTGATTAGATTCTGACATTTGGAGTCTAAGATATTTAACCTTTTTCGCAATATTCTAATGGTCTGAGATTTTGATTTTGGGGTTTTTATAAGATGTAAGCCATAATCATCAAAATTATAACAAATAAAGGCTTGTAATATCTCGCTTTGCATGTAATGAGCCTATGTCATATATTAGTTTCACCTTTTAAGCTGAAATAAATGAACTTTTGCACAATATTCTAATTTTTCGAGTTTCACCATTATTATTTCATACACTATCAGTAATTCTGCTTTTTCTTTCTCTTTCTCTGTCCTCCCTTTCTTTCTCACTTGTCCTTTTTCACCCTCCTCCTGCTCGGTCCTTACACATGCACTAGGCCAACGTTCCGTATATCCTTGAATATAAGTGGACCTCGTGTATAAGTCGACTCCAACATTTGACCCGCTTAAAGAGACTCTGAAGTCTCATAAAATTCTGTTTTTTATTTTAAAAATCTCTTTAACATCAATGCCCTAACTAAAACGCTGCATTTCCGCGGCTGCACACTAACTAAAGCCCCCCAAACTCCCCGGGGCACATTGCGGGAAGCGCTTCCGTGAAGAGGCAGAGCTTTTGGCTGCAGCTCTGCCTCTACACGCATCCAACAGGGCGGATCGATGCCTCCGCCCGCCACTCTCAGTCTTCTTTCACTGAGAGGGGTGGGGAGAGGCGGAGATACGCGCGGATTGACACGCATGGATTCAGAGCTGCAGCTGAAAGCTCTGCCTCCTCCAGCAGCAAAATCCACGACCAAGAAAGTCGTGGATTTTTGCTGGGGAGTTTGGGGGGATTTAGTTAGTGTTCAGCCGCAGGGATGCAGCGTTTTAGTTAGGGCAATGATGTTAACGAGATTTTTAATATAAAAAAACTTGAATTTTATGAGACTTCAGAGTCTCTTTAAGCTGGAATTTTTTTTACTGACTCAAGTATAATTCTAACCCAGCAAAGTTAATGGCTGCACTTGAGCGATGTCTAGCAGCCTTCCTGCAGCACCTAGCGGGCTCCTAGCAGTTTCCGGCGTCCGTGCATGCAAGTCCGTGTGTCACTTGTCTTGATGTTGGTCAGGTGACACTTCAACTTTCGTGCACGATAGGAGACGGAAGGCCGCTAGAAACCTGCTAGGTGCTGCAGGAAGGCTGCTAGACATCAATGGAGGCTCGGTAAGTACAGTGGTTTGCAAAAGTATTCGGCCCCCTTGAAGTTTTCCACATTTTGTCATATTACTGCCACAAACATGAATCAATTTTATTGGAATTCCACGTGAAAGACCAATACAAAGTGGTGTACACGTGAGAAGTGGAACGAAAATCATACATGATTCCAAACATTTTTTACAAATAAATAACTGCAAAGTGGGGTGTGCGTAATTATTCAGCCCCCTTTGGTCTGAGTGTAGTCAGTTGCCCATAGACATTGCCTGATGAGTGCTAATGACTAAATACAGTACACCTGGGTGTAATGTAATGTTAGTACAAATACAGCTGCTCTATGACGGCCTCAGAGGTTGTCTAAGAGAATATTGGGAGCAGCAACACCATGAAGTCCAAATAACACACCAGACAGGTCAGGGATAAAGTTATTGAGAAATTTAAAGCAGGCTTAGGCTACAAAAAGATTTCCAAAGCCTTGAACATTCCACGGAGCACTGTTCAAGCGATCATTCAGAAATGGAAGGAGTATGGCACAACTGTAAACCTACCAAGACAAGGCCGTCCACCTAAACTCACAGGCCGAACAAGGAGAGCGCTGATCAGAAATGCAGTCAAGAGGACCATGGTGACTCAGGACGAGCTGCAGAGATCTACAGCTCAGGTGGGGAAATCTGTCCATAGGACAACTATTAGTCGTGCACTACACAAAGTTGGCCTTTATAGAAGAGCGGCAAGAAGAAAGCCATTGTTAACAGAAAAGCATAAGAAGTCTCGTTTGCAGTTTGCCACAAGCCATGTGGGGGACACAGCAAACATGTGGAAGAAGGTGCTATTGTAAGATGAGACCAAAATGGAACTTTTTGGCCAAAATGCAAAACGCTATGTTTGGCGGAAAACTAACACTGCACATCACTCTGAACACACCATCCCCACTGTCAAATATGGTGGTGGCAGCATCATGCTCTGGGGGTGCATCTCTTAAGCAGGGACAGAGAAGCTGGTCAGAGTTGATGGGAAGATGGATGGAGCCAAATACAGGGCAATCTTGGAAGAAAACCTCTTGGAGTCTGGAAAAGACTGGAGACTGGGGCAGAGGTTCACCTTCCAGCAGGACAACGACCCTAAACATAAAGCCAGGGCACCAATGGAATGATTTAAAACAAAACATATCCATGTTTTAGAATGGCCCAGTCAAAGTCCAGATCTAAATCCAATCGAGATCTGAAAACTGTTGTTCACAAACGCTGTCCATCTAATCTGACTTGGCTGGAGCTGTTTTGCAAAGAAGAATAAGCAAGGATTTCAAAGCTGGTAGAGACATACCCTAAAAGACTGGCAGCTGTAATTGCAGCAAAAGGTGGTTCTACAAAGTATTGACTCAGGGGTCTGAATAATTACGCACACCCCACTTTGCAATTATTATTTTTTTTAATGTTTGGAATCATGTATGATTTTCATTCCACTTCTCACGTGTACACCACTTTATATTGGTCTTTCACATGGAATTCCAATAAGATTGATTCATGTCACCTGTCTGGTGTGTTCTTTGGACTTCATGGTGTTGTTGCTCCCAATATTCTCTTAGACAACCTCTGAGGCCGTCACAGAGCAGCTGTATTTGTACTGACATTACATTAAACCCAGGTGCACTGTATTTAGTCATTAGCACTCATCAGGCAATGTCTATGGGCAACTGACTACACTCAGTCCAAAGGGGGCTGAATAATTATGCACACCCCACTTTGCAGTTATTTATTTGTAAAAAATGTTTGGAATGATGTATGATTTTCGATCCACTTCTCACGTGTACACCACTTTGTGTTGTTCTTTCACGTGGAATTCCAATAAAATGGATTCATGTTTGTGGCAGTAATGTGACAAAATGTGGAAAACTTCAAGGGGGCCGAATACTTTTGCAAACAACTGTATTCAGAGCAGGAGTATTTTTATTTTATTTCAGCTGGTATTCTTTTTTCAGCTGGTTGTTCAAGCAATCGGCAAGCATATACGTATCCGGCATCAGGCGATCCCCGCTGGTGCCGGATCCTCTGGACTACCTTTACTGTATACAGTATGGATATATATATATATATATATATATATATATATATATATATATATATATATATATATATATATATATAAAAGTGGCAGCTGCTGCATTCCTTCACCAAGGAATTCCATAATAGAGCAATAGTCCGCAGTCCATCTAACATTTAAAGAGGTACAGTAACGACATACAGTAGAATGCAGTAAAATTATTCAGAATACCCACTTTTAAATATCAGTATCAGAAAAGCTTCCTGTAGCTATATACATTGATGAATATTGATATGTGGTCCCACCCTCCCACTGATGCTTAGCCTAGGCTGTTTATTATGCAGAACTCTCTCCACCATGAACACTCTGCAGAGATCACCTACCAGTACTAAAGGTGTCACCACCAGTGATACATTTCAGAATGTAAACAGGGAGAGGAACTATTTTAAAATGGGCAAACACTGACTAAATAATCTATAAATGAATATTGTAAAAAAAATAAGAAATTGCATTCATTAAGTTATTTTGATTACAGTTACTATTTAATAAGAGGCTTCCAGATATGTTTGCCCCATTCTGCCAAACCCAGACGGTGGATACCCCTGGCAAAATCTGTTAACATGATGACCCCCCCATTTCCCTTCTTCCTCTGCCAGACAGCTCCAATTTTCTTTCTATATCAGTGGTAGAAACACACACAATTGTATGCATGGCGGATGATTCATTATCATTTATTTGTGACATTGCTTTGAAGAAATAGGCTGGGGGAACAGATATATGCAGTTATTATTGGCTGGGCTCTTCAGTACAGACAATACTGCCTTGCTGGATGTGAGAGACAGACAGCAAAGCAGACATGAGATATATGCAGGCTAGACATAGACTAGTGCTGCATCTCTGCTATATATTTCTTCCTCCCTGGTGAGTGGAGAAGGGGGTAAATCTTAGCCGGCTTAAAGAGCATAGCAGCGTGGCAGTATGGGTTTTGTAAATTCCAATTAAATTTCATTTGCAATGCATGTGGTTACTGTCAAGACTGAGGAAATTTTGTCAGTGGTTGGCGAGCTTAATATATATCACAGTGTTTGGACATCTGTGGTTGAAAAGAGGTGCAGGACGGCATTAAAGCTGACTGCATGTAGCTGAGTAATTTAGGAGCTTTTCAAACCACTTGTCTGAAAGTGTTGAATATTGTACATATTTCAGTGACACTAAAGCATTTCTGCAGTTAGGAATTTTAGCTGTGACAGTGAGACCAATAATTGCCACTCAGAAAATTATTCCTTACTCATAGGCAAACGCAGGGGGAGGATTACAGCTGCCCAGAATCCCCCCTCAGACCAGGGCCAGTGCAGTGTCTGGGGACAGGCACAAGTTGAGACACCAGAATATCTGCAGGTATCCTGCAGCTCACAGCACTGCCCCCTTTCTTTCCCTGCTATAGTTGACTTTGGATGGAGCAACAGCATGTGCACAGAGCATGGAGCAGCAGTGTATGTACAGAGCATGGAGCAGCAGCGTGTGTACAGAGCATGGAGCAGCAGCGTGTGTACAGAGCATGGAGCAGCAGTATGTGTACAGAGCATGGAGCAGCAGTGTATGTACAGAGCATGGAGCAGCAGTGTGTGTACAGAGCATGGAGCAGCAGCGTGTGTACAGAGCATGGAGCAGCAGCGTGTGTACAGAGCATGGAGCAGCAGCGTGTGTACAGAGCATGGAGCAGCAGCGTGTGTACAGAGCATGGAGCAGCAACGTGTGTACAGAGCATGGAGCAGCAGCGCGTGTACAGAGCATGGAGCAGCAGCGCGTGTACAGAGCATGGAGCAGCAGCATGTGTGCAGAGCTTGGAGCAACAGCGTGTGTGCAGAGCACGGAGAAGCAGTGTGCGTACAAAGCATAGAGCAGCTGCGTGTGTACAGAACATGAAGCAGCTCTGGGGAACGTAGAGTCAGCTATGAGCACAACCCTGTTCCCTGCTGTGTGAATGCTTCACTTTCCCCTTTATTAGCAATGTCGGCTGTCCTCATTATTATCTGTATCCAAACTGCTCCTGATCAATCTCGTTGTCGATCGGGAGCAGATCGGACATTTAGGAAATAATTGTCAGATCCTGTCAGTCGGACAGGAAATTGCATTATGTGTACCCAGCATGATGTCCTACCAAATTATTATACTGTATTGTGTGTGGCTGAGGGAGACCTTTCAGGATTCCCCCCCTTGAAAATTCTGCCGTACTGGAGGCTTGGTGGCATCCCTGGCGCTGGCTCTTAGATGGTCAATCAGATGCTACCCCTTGATGTGTGTGTATATATATATATATATATATATATATATATATATTAGAAGTACCTCACAACTGTGTATAAATGCTAGTTCAACTTTCCTTGCTGCCTTTAATTAGCTATAAATACTTTTTCATTGTTTATTATTTTTTTACCTCAAAATGTACTATATTGAATTGATTCAGAGTTGTACTCCCTGATCCCAACTAAATTACTACTGAGAACGTGTACCATGTGTTGGGAAGTCAGGCTTTATCACCTCCCATTTGTCTTCTAAACTCTTAAGCCCCGTCTACACGGGGAGAGGTTGTAGCGATCGGGTGGCTAGATTAGCCGCCGGATCGCCTCTTCCGCGTGCCCGCCGCGTCCCCGCTCGCCGCGCGTGCGCCGCATTTGATTCCCCGCTCGTCCCCGCCGGCGCCGCTTATCTCCCGCACAATTCCCTGCCATTGTCCTCTCGCGGGGATCGAGCAGGGAATCGGCGGTGCGGAGATCCGTCCTGTCGGATCTTATCAATCGAGCCGCATCAGCGGCTCGATTGATAAGGAGCATCGCGTGCCTCGTTTACAAACGACTGTCCCATTTTCTTGACTCTTCCTGCTCCAAACCTTACACTCACTTGACATCTGGGACTTAGCCCTGACTTGGAACTCTTCCTACCTCTCTGACCGCTCCTTCTAGACCTCCATTAACAGATCCTACTCCCTCTACACCCCCCCCCCCCTCACTTTTGCACTTTTGGAGTCTCACATGGCTCTGTACGCAGTCCCCTACTCTTCTCCCTCTACACCTCCTCCCTTGGCAAAAATATCTCCTCAACTGGCCTCAACTACCACCTCTACACTGATGACACATAAATCTACCTCCACACCCCAGATCTCTCCCCCTGCACTTTGGATAAAATCTCCACTTTTCTGTTCCCCATCTCCACCTGGATGTCCCACAGATTTTTGATACTCAACCTGGAAAAGACTCTCTCTCTCCGACATCACCATTGCCCATCTGCCCTGTCCCTCAAATCCGCTGTCTTGGCGTCAGCCTCGACTCAACGTTCTCCTTCACCCCTCACATCCAGAACTCCTCTCCAGATCCTGCCACTTCCATCTTCACAACATCTCCTACCTAACCCCCGACACCGCCAAACTCCAGGCCCATTCTCTGGTCATCTCCCGTCCGGAATACTGCAATGCTATGCTTTCTGGACTTCCTGAGACCAGACTCTAACCCCTGCAATCCGTTATGAATGCAGCTGCCAGGCTAATTCACTAATCCTGCCACTCTTCTGCTGCATTCCTCTTCTCAAGTCCTTTCTCTGGCTCCTGTCCCCCTTAAATGGGTTATGTGGGGGGGGGGGGTGCTGAGGGTAAAAACAGACACTTACCTGGGGCTTCTATCAGCCCCCTGTAGCAGTAATGTCCCACACGTCCTCCTCCGATCCGCTGTTCTCCTCTGCCGGCTCCGGTCTTGTGCGGCATGCTGTCCAACTGCGGATGCGCGGCCCTGCTCCCGCTTGCGTCATCAGAAGCTCGTACTGCACCTGCGCAGTAAGCTTCCGATGATGCAAACGGGAGTGCGCATTATTGGACTGTGTTAGATGAATAATTGCCCAGTGCCGGCGGTGGGGAATGGCAAATCGGAGGAGGACAGCGGGGGACATTACTGCTACAGGGGGCTGATAGAAGCCCTAGGTAAGTGTCTGTTTTTACCCTCAGCACACCCCCACAGAACCCCTTTAAGATTTAAATTTAAACTGGTTTGCCTGGCATACAAATCTATCTCCATACCTCCCCTTTGTACATCTTGTATCTCATCCACAGATACTTCTCATCCCGCTTTCTCCACTTCTTGAACACTCTATGGATGTTCACTCCTCGCATCATTTGCGACGCTCCAGGACTTCCCCAGAGCAGCCCTTACTCTATGGAACTCCCTTCCCCCACCTTCAACTCATTTAATCAGGCATTTAAGACCCATCTGTTCACCACTGCTTACCTGCCATTTTCATAGCTCCAACCACCTCCCGTGGACACCCCCCCCCCACCCCCATGTGTGCCTCTCCCCTCCCCTTTACATTGTAAGCTTATTTGCCAGGGTCCTTCTCCATGTTTGCTCTTCTCCGCCACCATATGGACTCAGTGACTCATCTGCTATATTTATCCCTGCTTTGCATTCTGCGCACCATTGTTTGTTGTTATCTAACTATTTTGTGTACCATTGTTTAATGCTGTATAGTCTCCGTGTAACATTTTTTCATGCTGTAATATCTCCCCTATCTATTGTACAGGATTACACTTGTTAGCACTTTATAAATAAAGTTTAATAATAATTATTGGAATCAGGAAATACACCGCGGGTATCAGGTATCCGGGCGCCTTCCCCTGATACCTGATACTCGTGGAGTATAGGCACTACTATTGACCTGAGGAAGCGGCTCTTGCCGTGAAACGCATTGTCTTTGTGCATCAATAAAAACGAACTATCTTTTACTACATACCTCCATTTGTCTTACTTCCAGTAATGGGACACCTATAAGGTAGGACCGCACCTTTTTATTGTTGCTGTTGTCTCTGCCATATATAGTGTACATTTATAACAAAACCTTGACCGGGCGCCTCCTAACCCTCCCAAACCTGTATTGAAAAATATAATTTTGAAATTTGTTTTGACAATTGTCATTCTGTAAATTATCCTTTTGAAATGTATTATCTTAGAAATGTACAGTTGAGGCATCAGTAAGGGGGTTTTAGGGTTAGGCACCACGAGGGGGGGGGGGGTTAGGGTTAGGCACCACCATGGGGGTCTTAGGGTTAGGCACCACCAGGGTGGTGTTAGGGTTAAGCACCACCGGGGGGCGGGGGGGGGGGGGAGGGTTAGCACCACCATTGAGGTCTTAGGGTTAGGCACCACCATGGGGGTCTTAGGGTTAGGCACCACCAGGGGGGCTTTAGGGTGAGGCACCAATATGGGGGTCTTAGGGTTAAGCACCACCAGGGGAGTCTTAGAGTTAGGCACCACCATGGGGGTCTTAGGGTTAAGCACCACTAGGGGGGGTTTAGGGTTAGGCACCACCATGGGGACTTAGGGTTAGGCACCACTGGGGGGGTTTAGGGTTAGGCACCACCATTGGGGTCTTAGGGTTAGACACCACCAGGGGGGTCTTAGAGTTAGGCACCGCCACGGGGGTCTTAGGGTTAGGCACCACCATGGGGGTCTTAGGGTTAGGCAACACCAGGGGGGGCCTCAGGGTGAGGCACCACCATGGGGGTCTTAGGGTTAGGCACCACCATGGGGGTCTTAGAGTGAGGCACCACCATTGGGGTCTTAGGGTCAGGCACCACCAGGGGGGTCTTAGGCCCCGTTTACACTTAATCAGTTGCTCTCAGTTATAAACGGAAAGAAAACTGATTTTCAAAGTAATGCCCATGTTTTCCTATGGCACAGTTCACACTTAACGCGTTTTAACTGAAATCTTTTTCCCAATGCACTCCTTTGGAAAAAACGCGTACTAATGCATACTAATGCACGCTCAGGGCCTGAGCCCACTAACGCAGTTGTATCCGCTTCTGTCCGCTTTTCTGCATCTGTAACATTGATGTGTAACTGAAAAGAAGACACAACTGCATCAGTGGGCTCTGGCCCTAATGCAGGGGTAGGGAACCTTTTTGGCCGAGAGAGCCATAAACACGACATTTTTTAAAATGAAATTCCGTGAGAGCCATACAATACGTCACCAGTAAATGCACATAAGAGACAGCTTTTCACCAGTTAATGCACGTAATGACAGACAGCGTTTCCCCAGTAAATGCACACGAGAGAGCTTTTCACCAGTTAATGCACATAATGACAGACAGCCTTTCCCCAGTAAATGCATGTACTGAGACAGCTGTTGGTGGTGGGCTGGGGGCCCCAGGGCACCTCAGGCCTGGCTGGTGGTGGTGGGCTTGGGGCCCCAGGGCACCTCAGGCCTGGCTGGTGGTGGTGGGCTTGGGGCCCCAGGGCAGCTCAGGCCTGGCTGTTGGTGGTGGGCTGGGGGCCCCAGGGCAGCTCAGGCCTGGCTGGTGGTGGTGGGCTGGGGGCCGCAGCGCAGCTCAGGCCTGGCTGTTGGTGGTGGGCTGGGGGCCCCAGGGCAGCTCAGGCCTGGCTGGTGGTGGTGGGCTGGGGGCCCCAGGGCACCTCAGGCCTGGCTAGAGGTGGTGGGCTGGGGGCCCCAGGGCACCTCAGGCCTGGCTGGTGGTGGTGGACTGGGGGCCCCAGGGCAGCTCAGGCCTGGCTGGAGGTGGTGGGCTGGGGGCCCCAGGGCACCTCAGGCCTGGCTGGTGGTGGTGGGCTGGGGGCCCCAGGGCAGCTCAGGCCTGGCTGTTGGTGGTGGGCTGGGGGCCGCAGCGCAGCTCAGGCCTGTCTGGTGGGCTGGGGGCCCAAGCGCAGCTCAGGCCTGGCTGGTGGTGGTGGGCTGGGGGCCGCAGCGCAGCTCAGGCCTGGCTGGTGGTGGGAAGGCTTCAGGTCTGGCTGGTGGGCTGGGACCCCCCAGGGGGGCGCTCAGAGTCAGGCCTGGTGGTTGGTGGTGGTGCCGGGCTCAGCTCAGGGCAGCTCAGGCCTGGGTGGTGGGCTGGGGGCCGCAGCGCAGCTCAGGCCTGGCTGGTGGTGGGAAGGCTTCAGGTCTGGCTGGTGGGCTGGGACCCCCCAGAGGGGCGCTCAGAGTCAGGCATGGTGGTTGGTGGTGGTGCCGTGCCGGGCTCAGCTCAGGGCAGCTCAGGCCTGGGTGGCTGGTGCAAAAAAAAAAAAAAAATTAGGGCAGGTGGCTGGCTGGACAGTGGACACCCACCCACCTTGAGCTGCCTTGAGTCTTCCTTCCTTGAAGTTCTCATTCCTGCTGCTGCTGAGATCTAGCTGAGTGGCTTGGCTGAGTGACTCGCCTGCTCCCCCCCGCCAAGCGTGATGGATGTTCTGCCTGTTCCCGCTGGCTGCGCCGACGTCTACGCGTCACACACACACACACACACACACACACACACACACACACACACACACACACACACACACACACACACACACACACACACAGCGCCAGCGAGATGGAGGAGAAAGGAGAAAGGCGGAATTCTGGCAGGGGAGGCGGTGCCGATGAAGGAGGCACACATGTAAATATAAAGACCCGGCATGGAGGAGGGGGCGGCGGCGCAGATTTCAGAAGTAAACACAGGCTCTCTGGCCGCTCTGTCACACGTATTTTAGCGAGCCAGAGAGCCATATGCGGGCATGAAAAGAGCCATATATGGCTCGCGAGCCATAGGTTCCCGACCCCTGCCCTAATGCATACCAACTGATTAAGTGTAAACGGGGCCTTAGGGTTAGGCACCACGGGGGGGGGGGGGGGGGGTCAGGTTTAATTAGGGTAGGGCATTGGGGTTAAGGTTAGGCATTGGTAGAGTGAGGGTTGTGTGTGAGAGTAGAGATAGGTTTAGTTGTAGTAAACTACCAGTAATATTTAGCATTGTTTTACTGTGCTTATTACGATTGTAAATATTTTTGTTTTCATTATTATAGACAATATTTTGCAATTTCGGCTTCACCTGACGCCCTTTTTAGTACCATTATTTCAACATATTTATTTTCTATCTCAGATACAGATGAAGAACTGATAAAAATATTGTTATAGACAATATTTTAAAATTTCGACTCTGCAACCTTTTTCCTGGAGCCCTTATTTGATGCATGCATCATTGTTATATCTTGCAATGCCAGTTAAACTACTCATCTAGTTATGTAATTCCCAGGCATTAGTCAGAATGCTTACTAGAGAGAGTTATTAAAACATTCACTGCGCCCCCTCCCTCAACTCCTGCCGCTATGCCCCAGGCAATGCCCCACTCCGCCTGCCCCTAGAAACGGGCATGCTCATTACAATAGAGCATATATATTTATATATCCAGAGAACCTCTTTAACTATTGACATGACTGTGTAGAGCAGGGCTGATAGTTTGGTGACCTAAAGCTGCAGCTGACCTGAAAGTCACATGCATATGCTGCCGACAAGGGGACCTCATATATCTTGGCCATGGAATATAGCCATCATTTGCTTACACTGATTAAATAGAGGCATTTCATCAAGATTTAAAATGCAGATAGTTTATCCAGCCTGCTGGGAGTATTTTTCCCCAGGATAATTACACATTAGTATAATTTAATATGATTTTATCCCTTAATGTTTAGGCCCTCGACCTATACACGGTCTTTATTTGAAAGAAATACGGAATGCTGATAAGAATACTTGAAAGTAATTATGAATAAGATGTCATATTTGTGCCAGCAGCAGAAGAGTTAAGAGTGTGCTGTCCCTGTGATCTGATCCTCTTACAGGATAAAATTGACCCACATGGCTAAGAAAAAGCAATCCACGGAACCACAGTGACATCTAGTGGCCTCAACAGGTTTAGGTTCCATCAGTTGGTTGAGCACTGTATAATTTGCCTTCTTAAAATAAAAGGTATTTGTGATCATTCCGTTTTTTTTTCATTAATATTATTATTGATGTATAAGCACCAACATATTCTGTGGCACTGTACAAAGAAAGAAACAAACATGGGGTACATAATAATACAGACAATGGTATACTCCAATATACAAAGTATAGAATTGGTAAAAAAAAATAATGCAGAATTGGTAGTTACAGTGACAAAAACAACATGAATAAAATAAGTAACAAATTCCAAGACACAAAAGGGTAAGAGAGCCCTGCCCTTGCGAGCTTACAATCTAAGGGCTCATTCCATCTGCACGATTTTAGCCATGCTTTTGGAAAAGCAGCACAATGCTCGATTGCAGGGACATGAGAAGTGCATAGACTGCACTGTCTGATTTTTCCATACATGCGTTGCAATTCCCTGCGGAATCGCAATGCATGGTTGCATACATTGTGGTGCAAATTAATGGGATTGCAAACGCATCTGGGAGAATCACGATACAACACAGACCCACGCGTCACCACGGCTACTTGCTTTGTAAGTGAAAACAAGCCCTAAAGGATTGTAAGCAATCTAAAGGATTTAAAGAGAAACTTTAACCAAGGATTGGACTTCATCCCAATCAGTGGCTGATACCCCCTTTCCCATGAGAAATCTTTACCTTTTCTCAAATAGATTATCAAAGGGGGGCCTGTATGGCTGATATTGTGGTGAAACCCCTCCCACAGTGTGATGTCATGACCTACGTCCTGACAGTTAGCTGTTTGTGAATCTCGTTGCATTGTGGGAAACAACAGCTTTTTCCAGCTGCCAAGCAAGCAGTATCTCCCTCTGTGAATAGGACTCTCAGTTAACAAACATTTCGTACAGATCACCTGGCAGGACTAAAGATGTCACCACCTGTGATAAATCTCAAAATGTAAATCAGGGAGAGGAAAGATTTTACAATGGGTTAACACTGACTAAACCTATAAATTAATATTGTAAGAAATAAGCAATTTTATTTATAATGTTATTTTCACAACAGTTCCTATTTAGAGGATATGTCCAGGAAAAAGATAAAACTCTTAAGAGGATACGTCCACGGGAAAAAAAATCCACTTACCTGGGGCTTCCTCCAGCCCTTGGCAGCTGTCATGTGCCCTCACCGCAGCTCCGGTGGCTCCCGGTCTTCTCTGCTGCAGAAGCTGATTTCGACAGGCCGGCTTCTTCTGCGCTCCACCGATTATGTCATCAAGACTGTACTGCGCAGGCGCAGTAGTTCTGCGTCTGCACAGTGTATCGCTGATGACGTCAGTGGTGGAGCACAGAAGAAGCTGACCCGGAAGCCGACCTGTTGAGGTTGGCTTCTGCAGCGGAGAAGACCGGGAGCCGCTGGAGTTGCGGCGAGGGCACAGGACAGCTGCCAGGGGCTGGAGGAAGCCCCAGGTAAGTGGATTTTTTTCCCCGTGGATGTATCCTCTTAAGGGAACCCAAGGCTGCGCTATAGCCCCCCGAAGTTAGCGACAATAATTGTCGCTATTCAGGAGGGTAATGGGAGGAGAGGGATTGCCTGCTCAAAACGCCCAATGGGGGCTTTCCACAGCTGCCATTTGGGCAGCTCTCTCCCTGGCCACGCCTCCTGCTGCTCCCCCACCTCCCTGCACGCTGGGAGAGTATCTCTCTCCTTCCAGTGTCGTGACCCCAGAGGCCACGAAAGTGAAAGTGGGCCCTAGCAAGCCAACAGAGCGGCGGAGAGTTGGGATGGCGGCTACCTGATCCATTCAGCCCACCAGATCAGGTAGCCTAGTTTTTTCTTTTATTTTATAACCCCACCATGGGGTGATAGGAGATGATCACTATCACTATCTAACTACTATTCAAGTATCTAACCACTCCATACTGGCGGGTGGGGGAATAGGAGATGGGAGAGGGTGACATATGTTTCTGGCATGTGGCAGGATACCAGAAGAAACCCAGAGGATACCCATTACCCACACAGACACGGAATGAAGCGTACAAAACTCCATGCAGAAAAGGGCCCTGGCTTTGAACCAGAGACCCATTGCTGCAAGGAAAGACAGCTATCTAACCACTCTGACCTTTGTACAAGGCACGGAGGCTTAAACCACTCTACAAGCCACTTTACTGCCCACAGAGCTCCAGGCTGACGGAGAGCTCCAAAGGTCTACCACTCTTACCTAGGTGCTGCTGCTAGTCATTAGGGCTGGTTCAGACGGATGTCTGGCATTGTGTTCAAACGCCGGCGTTTATACACCAAAGTAGTTATGCTAGCTTTTGCAGTCTTTTGTGAAGCCTTCAAAGCTAGCGGTTCGGGTCCCTACACTGTTTTCCTGGCATTTACCACCTCTGAAAGCAACATGTTCCTTTCGAGACGAGACGCCGGGATCTACCGCCAGGCTTTCATGAAAGCCTGCAAACGCTGATGTACCCCTAGTCACACCTATCACAAAGAGTTCAAAAGTAAAAGATGGCGTTTTATCATTAAAACCACACTGGTGCTTTCTATCATCATTAGTTTTATTTCATAATAACATTTAAAACTAAGAAATACATTCATTTAAAGGATGAGAAGAAAGTTTAGAGTCAATTTAAAACATTTTTTTTAGCAGAAAAATACATATATTTACAGATATTTGTACAGCAGTCCTGAAAGAGGTATGAATGAGGAAGAGGAACAGAGGGCTTTGGTTCCCAAAGTCAAATAGGGACTGTCCCTCCAAGGCAGTTGGGAGCTATGCATCTCTAAAGGCCTGTACCCAAGACATGGTTTTCCTGACTATTTTTCCGATAACCTGCAATACTTTGAGCGACGAGCGGTCATTTCCGCAATCTCGTGGTGAGGGTACAGGCGCATGATCATGCGAACATCGTTTAGCGTTGCATGGCAAAACGATCTTTAAGATCCCTGACGACTCCCACACAAATTACCGTGATTGATTTAAAGGGATACTGTAGGGGGGGGTCGGGGGAAAATGAGCTGAACTTACCCGGGGCTTCTAATGGTCCCCCGCAGACATCCTGTTTTGGCGCAGCCACTCACCGATGCTCCGGCCCCGCCTCCGGGTCACTTCTGGAATTTCTGACTTTAAAGTCAGAAAACCACTGCGCCTGCGTTGCCGTGTCCTCTCTCCCGCCGATGTCCACCAGGAGTGTATAGCAGAAGCCCAGTATGGTCTGTGTCTGCACAGTATGCTCCTGGTGCCATCAGCGGGATCGAGGACACGCAACGCAGGCGGAGTGGTTTTCTGACTTTAAAGTCAGAAATTCCAGAAGTGAACCGGAGGCGGGGCCGGAGCATCAGGGAGCCAACACAGGGTGTCTGCGGGGGACCATTAGAAGCCCCGGGTAAGTTCAGCTCATTTTCCCCCGACCCCCCTACAGTATCCCTTTAAGTCTCGTTCGCGCCGTTGTGTCACATCACACATACCCGGTGGATGGATCGAGGTCGCTGGGATCCACGTTCCTGGGTCATGAAGTGACTATCTTAACCGTACAACGGTTACACGATAACAGAATGACAGACAATATCTTGCTGTGGGTACAAAGCTTTGCCCTGAATCCAATGATTATTTTGTAATCTTATAAGTTGGAGTGTAAATAATTTAAAACCATAAAACAATGGCTCTGGCACTGTTATAAACTGGCTGGCAACGTAATCCTATCTTCTCTGCTCCTCTTTACGCTATTTAATTATTCAGTCCTGTGCGTACATTTGATGCAGTGCAGTGACATCTAATACGATTGTGCTACTCTCAGAGCAGCCAGGAAGTACTGCAGGCGTGTTTCTTTCTTGTAGTTACCAGCGGGGGGCAGTAGGTGGCAGTCCAGTTTCCTGGCGTGTTTTGTAAACATAGAAAGTGAAAGTAGTCAGCAGTTTGCACACTGTGGTCATCGTTGTGCGACCCGGCCGGGTGTGTTGTGTTTGCAGATAGATGATCACCTGTCCTCGGCTGAGCCATGTCTGCTGTGTGCCTGGAGGACCCTCTGACCCCCACCAAGAAGCCACAGAGAGGCAAGGAGGATGACTTCAGCTTCCTGCTGGTGGATGAAGATGAGAATCTGCAGGTGGGCTGCTTTGTCTCTACTTTCATGCTTTATTTTTAGGTTTATTTACACTGACCTTTTAGCATAAGGATACCATGTGATCAGCGCGTTCTGTTTTTAGATATATGTGAAACAGAGCAGTACATGGAGGTGGTGTATTGTACAGTGGAAGTGGGTAACTTGTCTTACCTAACCTGAACAGCTAGGAACAAACGATTACCTAAGCAGCCAGCATGTGACTCAGGTGATGTGTGATCAGTGACTCTGGTGACAAATGTCAGCTGATACAATGCATTCTTGCACCATGACGCACAGATCCGCAAGAAATGTCAAAAACTTTCAAAGTACTGCAGGTTAATGCTAGGCATACACGGCTCGTATTTGAGCCATTAAGATGGCTCGATAGATAATTTACGACATGTCCGATCTCCCGCCCGATCGTTTCGCCACTTGAGTCCGGATTGCAGTAAATGGAAAAAGATAAGAAAAACAATCGGAAGATAAGGGAATTGAGTGAGGAATCGAGCGGCGAAACGATCGAGCAGGAGAATTGAGTGGCAAAAACGAGCCAGGTATGCCCAGCATTAGGTGGCCATACATATGTTGATTTTGTGGCTAATCGATCATCCGATTTGATTACAGAGAATCTCGTTATAATACATTCTGATATAGTATACTCAGTCCTCATCAAATAAGTCTGTATAAATATACAATGTATGACCAATTCTGATATAGTAAACTACTTTTCCTGGTCACTTGGAGTTTACTATAAAGGGATTCTACCGTATTATCGAATCGGATAAAAATTGGTGCTGCAACAAGCTTGCCCGATCGACGATTCGACCGATTTCAAGCCACAATTGGTTGAATAAATGAATCAGAAAAATTTTACTCATTGCATAATTTTGTTCCTTTCATATAGTTTATAAGGCAGTCGTCAAGCCAAATACTTTTTTTTTGTTTTGTTTTAATAATCTAATTCCCTATAACCTAAACAACGTCGCCCACAGCTTCTCCAGAGTGCCTTGCCACTCTGAGCCTTAGTAGCAAGGGCTTATGGGAGCTCAGTCTGGGCAGGAGGAGGTTACTAGCCAGAGATTTCAGAGGCAGAGGGGAGGAGGAAGGAGGAGAGGGGAGTGAAGTTTTCACAGGCTGAGGGCTGGAGATACAGATCAGCTTACCTGTGTGTAATGTGACAAACAGAACATGGCTGCTCTTGTTGTATCACAGGAATAAGTAATCATAAACTGTTAAAGCTGTTTGCAGCTGGATTTGCTGTATAAACAATCTAAACTTTAGATAAGATATATAGACAAGTTACTTGTTATGGTTAGTTTTTCATCTCAGATCCACTTTAAAGTACCAGCTCTCAAGGAAAAAAAAGTGTGGGCACCTCTGCTCTAGAGAGAAGACAGTAGAGAACATGACGGGGTGGCTTCTGGTGGGTGGGATTAGGAGGAGAACACTGCGCTTGCTTGAGACAATTCACTACTCTGGATCTCTCAGTGATGCATCGGAAAGGCTGTACGAATACTAGAGATTCAGCAGAAACATCTTCGACTGGCTGCCGCAGCCGAGACCCCTCTAGTTTGTGTACAGGGCTGAAGAAATTATAGTTATTTATTTTGCTGACATTGGGCTTCAATTGTTTGCTTTACAGTGGACCTGAACTCTTGCACAGGACACAAGGAAAACAGAGAGAAATGCTCCCTGTGTGTTTTTAGACAGAAGAGCCTTTCTAATCCCCCTCATCCTTAAGTGATCGCATGTGTAATTTCATCTCTCAGGTGTGTTAGCAAAGAAATTTTGCAGTCCTTGGCAGACACGGCTATCTATCTATCTATCTATCTATCTATCTATCTATCTTTCTATCTATCCACACAGACACACACAGACTCAGAAACACACACACACACACACACACACACACACACACACACACACACACACACACACACTCTGCAGATTTATTGCTGGAGTTCTGTAAGCTGTAACCTAGAAATATTTTTTTCTTTTACAGCTGAAAGGAAGTTCTGAGTTCAGGTCGACTTTAATAAAATGATAAAGGAAAAACCTTCTCACCTATTTGGAAACACCCTGTTTTGTTATAAAACCACTTCTGTATAGCAATTTTGTATGGCTTCTTCCTTCCTTATCATTATTATGTGGGTGCCAATATCGCCAGAGTTAATATAGGGATAATTCACATTAATGTAACACACATTTGTCCAAGACAAGACAAATAACATTCATATCGCGCTTTTCTCCTGGCGGACTCAAAGCGCCAGAGCTGCAGCCACTAGGATGCGCTCTATAGGCAGTAGCAGTGTTAGGGAGACTTGCCTAAGGTCTCCTACTGAATAGGTGCTGGCTTACTGAACAGGCAGAGCCGAGATTTGAACCCAGGTCAGAGCCTTTAACCATTACACTATCTAGCCACACCATCGAACATCGCATGCATCGCATATATAAAAAAAAATATCTTGCCCGGAGAGCCATCAAATTTTGCCTACAAGTGGTTTCCCCACTTGCATTATGTTTTGCCCACTCTAAACCTCCAGGAATCCTTTATTGGGGGTGAAGCCCTAGATCACCATGGAACTGTATAGGGGAGGGAGGGAGGAAATCACTAGTTACCAGGGAACTGTATAGGAGAGGTGAGGTCACTAGACACCAGGGAACTATTTAGGGCTATGAGGGAGGACCACTAAACACTAGGGATTTGTATAGGGGAGGGAGGGGGGAATTAAACAGCAGGGAACTGTATAAGGAGGCACGGGGGTATATACACACCAGGGAACTTTAAAGAAAGGGAGGTGGTCACAAGACATTGAGGTTGACCTTGACTTGGCCCCTTATATTCAATTTTTCTATTTGAGTTTGATCTAGAAGGACGGATGAAGGCGGCTCCTGACTGGCGCATGGAGGACAGCTTAGCATGCGGGTTGGAGCAGTGACTACAGTGTCGTAAGCATGCTGAGTCTACTAATTGACATTTACTGGCAGGAATAACAGGCAGTAAACAGAGTGTAGATTTGATTTACTTAGGTCCAGAAGTGTTTAAAGAATAACTAATAGAGTTTCACAGGATTTTGGACACTTATAAATACAACATTTGCAGTGTAAAGGTGAAACTCGAAAATTTGGAATATTGTGCAAAAGTCCATTTATTTCAGTAAAGGTGGAACTAATAAATGAAGCCTTTGCAGGTGTATTTTGATTTTGGGGTTTTCATAAGCTGTAAACCATAATCATCAAAATTATAAGGGTCGGTTCACACTTGTGCGGATGCAGAATGGAAACGGTAAGCGCATCAGTAAGGTGGATGCGTACCGTCTGTTCTGCATCTGCATGCAACAATCATACCCGACTATTCCGAGTCCGCACCCCATCTGTTCCGCGTCCGCAGCGTCGTACAGACACAGGTGAGTATTGCTGCTCACCTGTCCTGCCACCGCTCCGTCTTTTCAACAGCCCGGAGGCTGGCAGATGCATGCAGCTCTCCATAGGCTCTCTATCAACATGGAGAATTTTCATTGGTCCAACATGAACCAATGAGAATTCTCCCTGTTGCTGAGGATTCACATTGGTCTTTTGCACCCCAATGGAGATCCCCTGGCCACCTGGGCTGTTTTGAAGGGACTGAGCGGTGGCAATGGGCGGTGGGGCACGTGAGTATAACATTACGACAGCGGCGTAGATACAGGTGAAAGAGGCGACATGGAGGCAGCGACTAGCTTAGTGAGAACGGACAATGTCTATTCTTATAGGCTTTCATTGGACACATTTTCCCGTCCGGTCCGGGAAAATGTGCCAAGTTGGAACTCTGCATTGTGCACGATTTGTGTTTTGAAGAAAGTTGAAGCAGATCCTATTTTTAACATCGGATCCGCTTCCTGCGTTTAAAGAGACTCTGAAGTCTCGAAAAAACCCTGTTTTTACTTAAGTAGCTTCATTAGCACTAATGCCCTACCTAAAACGTTGCATCCTCGCGGCTGAAAACACTATTAAATCCCCCAAATCCCAGGGCAAAAATCCACGACTTGGTCGTGGATTTTGCTGCTGGGGGAGGCAGAGCTTTGGGCTGTAGCTCTGCCTCCATGCGCTTCAATCGGCGCTAATCGCTGCCTCTCCCCCGCCAGGCGCGGAGCTAGGGGGGGTCGGGGTAGGACAAGTGCCCCGGGGCGCCGGGTCCCCAAGGGCGCCCAGCTGAGCTTCGGGTTTTTTTTTTTTTTCTTGCGGGGGGTGAGGGGAGCAGCGCAGAGAAGAGAGAGAGCTGTGCGGACGGTGGGGAAGGGGGGCCATCTCCCCCCTCCTTCCCTCACCTTAGGTGCTCTCCCTCGCTGTCCCCTCCAATGTCTGTCCGGTGGCTGGCAGCGGCGGGCGGAACTCACCTCCGTCTCGCTCCAGCGCCGGCCGGAAGTTCGGGTGCGCAGCCGCTGCTCTGGTCTGGACCAGACCAGAGTAGCGGCAGATCCATTCGGCGCTGCGGCGAGACGGAGGTAAGTTCCGCCCGCCGCTGCCAGACACCGGACAGACATTGGAGGGGACAGCGAGGGAGAGAGAGCAGCTCTTCTCTGCGCTGCTCCCCTCCTGCTGGGGAGGGGGACACCTGGCTGACCTGGCTACCTACTCTGGGCACCTATACCTCTGGCTACCTACTCTGGGCACATATACCCCTGGCTACCTACTCTGGGCACATATACCTTACCCCTGGCTACTGGCTACCTACTCTGGGCACATATACCCCTGGCTACCTACTCTGGGCACATATACCCCTGGCTACCTACTCTGGGCACATATACCCCTGGCTACCTACTCTGGGCACATATACCCCTGCCTACATATATTGGGCACATATACCCGTAACTACATATACTGGGCATATAACCCTGGCTACCTACTCTGGCCACATATAACCCTGGCTACCTACTCTGGGCACATATACCCCTGCCTACATATAATGGGCACATATACCCCTAACTACATATACTGGGCATATACCCCTGGCTACCTACTCTGGGCACATATACCCCTGGCTACCTACTCTGGGCACATATACCCCTGCCTACATATATTGGGCACATATACCCCTAACTACATATACTGGGCATATACCCCTGGCTACCTACCCTGGGCACCTATACCCCTGGCTACCTACTCTGGGCACCTATACCCCTGGCTACCTACTCTGGGCACCTATACCCCTGGCTACCTACTCTGGGCACCTATACCCCTGGCTACCTACTCTGGGCACCTATACCCCTGGCTACCTACTCTGGGCACATATACCCCTGGCTACCTACTCTGGCACATATACCCCTGCCTACATATACTGGGCATATATACCCCTAGCTACCTACTCTGGGCACATATACCCCTGGCTACCTACTCTGGGCACATATACCCCTGGCTACCTACTCTGGGCACATATACCCCTGGCTACCTACTCTGGGCACATATACCCCTGGCTACCTACTCTGGGCACATATACCCCTGGCTACCTACTCTGGGCACATATACCCCTGGCTACCTACTCTGGGCACATATACCCCTGCCTACATATACTGGGCATATATACCCCTGGCTACATATACTGGGCATATATACCCCCTGGCTACATATACTTGGCATATATACCCCTGGCTACATATACTTGGCATATATACCCCTGGCTACATATACTGGGCATATATACCCCTGCCTACATATATTGGGCATATATACCCCTGCCTACATATATTGGGCATATATACCCCTGGCTACATATACTGGGCATATATACCCCCTGGCTACGTGGACTGGGCATATATACCCCCTGGCTACATATACTGGGCATATATACCCCTGGCTACATATACTGGGCATATATACCCCTGGCTACGTATACTGGGCATATATACCCCTGGCTACGTATACTGGGCACATATACGCCTGACTATATATACTGGGCACATATTATTCTCCTGGCTACATATACTGGGCACATATACCTCTGGCTACATATACTGGGCACACATACCCCTGCCTACATATACTGGGCACATATACCCCTGGCTACCTGTTCTGTGGACATCTCTACCCCTGGCTACCTGTTCTGGGGACATCTATACCGCTGGCCACCTATTCTGGGGACATCTATACTGCTGGCCACCTATTCTAGGGACAACTATAGACCTGGGGCTACCTATTTTTGGGGAACCACGTCAGATTGAGTGTATTTTGGAGAACTGCTGCCAGGTGAGAGGTGTCTACCATATTAAGGGGGCATTCTACCTATTTATGTGAAATGCTGTCTATTTATGTGACTCATGACTGCTGAATTTGTCTTTTTGGGGGCCTCATGGTTACTGAATTTGTCTTGTTGGGGGCCTCATGATTTGTTGGGGGCCTCATGATTGCTGAATTTGTCTTGTTGGGGGCCTCATGATTGCTGAATTTGTCTTGTTGGGGGCCTCATGATTGCTAAATTTTTCTTGTTGGGGGCCTCATGATTGCTGAGTTGGTTATGTTGGGGGCCTCATGATTGCTGAATTTGTCTTGATGGGGGGGGCTCATGATTGCTGAATTTGTCTTGGAACATGCTGGAAGGTACATACTGAGGGAGGGTGGGTGAGCGTGAGCCTGCTAACCTCCATATACATTTGGCTCCACCCATAACCACGCCCACATTTATTATGTGACCACGCCCCTTTTTGGCGCGCACCTTGACTTTGGGGGGGCGCATTAATAGTCTTTGTCCCCGGGCGCTGAAAATCCTAGCTACGCCTCTGTCCCCCGCCCCTCTCAGTGAAAGAAGACTGAGAGGGGCGGGGAGAGGCGGCGATCAGCGCCGATTGACAGGAGTAGAGGCAGAGCTACTGCCCAAAGATCTGTCTCTACTAGGAAGCGCTGCCCAAATCTCCCCCCAGAAATTTCGGGAAGTTTAATAGCGATTTTAGCTGCAGGGGTGCAGCGTTTCAGGTAGGGCATTAGTGCTAATGAAGATACTTAAATAAAAAGGTGTTTTTTTGAGACTTCAGAGTCTCTTTAAGTGGAGCTTTAAAATGTATCGCATGGATATGTTTTTAAAGCAAGTATGAACCCTAACAAATAAACGCTTGAAATATCTCGCTTTGCATGTAATGAATCTATTTCATATCTTAGTTTTACTTTTAAGTTGAATTACTGAAATAAATGGACTTTTGCACAATATTGGAAGATCCCTAGATGGATGGATCTGATGAAAGAGGGATCTATGCCGGCCCACACACTGCAGACAGATCTCCAATACATTTCAGCATAAAATCTATTGGAAATCTTCCTAGTGTCACTGCCTGCTGTGCCGCCCCTTCCGGTGTATGTGGGGAGTGTTCAAGGCCCACCTGTCATGGTGGCGAGTATACTCGCTTTCTCTTGTTTCCGAGGGTCTTTTTGAATTGCTACTGCGAGTGCCTGTATCACGTGACTCCGCCATATGTAGTGATGTCTGGACATGTGCCGGTGTTCTGTGGAACAGGCGCTTGTGGTGACAATTCAAAAAGACGGTGGACACCGGAGGAGGGGAGGATTCACACTGGCGTGACAGGTGAGCATGCAACGCTCATCACGGGCTCACGGGAGACATACACACTCAGGGCTGTGGAGTCGGAGCAATTTTGGGTACCGCGGAGTCAGTTGGAGTCGGTGGTTTCATAAACGTCGGAGTCGGATGGTTTTTGTACAAAACCTACAGCTTTGGTAAGTATTAGACTAAGGAGTCGGAGAAATTTTGGGTACTTGGAGTCGGAGGTTTCATGAACTGATGAGTCAGAGTTGGATGATTTGCATACCGACTCCACAGCCCTGTATACACTTGGGGGGGGGGGGGGGGGAGACTCACCGGGGGTCCATTGGTTGTCCGGGAATCAAATGCCATGAACAATGCGCACCCAATAGGGCCCTCAGGACCAAGATTTTCCAACACTGCCAATGGAACTAAAATGATCTTTATAGCACATATTTTGGCTTTGATATCTACCAGATTTGATCATTATGATCATCAATGCAGAAAATCGAGTAATGAGTGGGCACCCTTATTTATCTTCTCTCAAGCAGAGTCCAGAGGTTACTCTGTAAAGATAACACAGGACTTTGTCCTTGGAGCAGTAATGGAAATAATCTGCCACTCTGCATATTCCTCCTGACTCATTCAAATAGGTGACTTGGCCAGCTGGCACTCAGCTTAAATTGTCAGCCATTGACAGACTCTGTATTAATGAGGCATGTAAGAGAGGAGAACAAAGCCGGCACTGCTGAATGCTGGTTTATTCAAACATGCATACAGGCATGATAAAATGACATATTGTGTGTATCCATCATAAATTGCACATACTGGTATGTTGGTGGGAAGGAGAGTGATGGTGGGTGTTGAGAGCCTGATGGCCGCTTCTACAGAGCCTGCTGAAGCTTTTCAGAAACTTCCGCCTGCGTCACTGTAGCCGGCTTCCGGCTCAGCAGCCACCAATTAGGCAGGAGCTGCCAAGCTAGGAGCAGGTCGTGGAGACACGGATGGGCGTGGCCAAAGTCTCGGCAGGCACTTTGAAAAAAAATTCCCGTACCCATTCCATGAAGGAGGCGGAGTGATCACCTGCCTGGAGGAAAGACGTCAGGACAGGTGAGTATTTAAGCCCGCGACCCCCTATCCTCCATCATTAAGACAGAGCCTGTGAATTATAGCTTAGGCACAATTGAATGATAAAAATTATATTCTTAGGTTATACATTTCAAAAGCTATCCCCGCCAAATGCCCAGTCCAATCAAACATCACAGAGTTGACCACCAGATTCGACCATTAAATAGATCAATTCTGACTTGATCTATCTGATCTGTGCCACACACTAGGAACAGATTTCATGCTGAAATCTATTAAAAATCTATCAAACCCCAGAATTATACTGTTCAGAATTACACTGTTCCATCCAGTACAACGCTATGGGCCGTTGATCTGCTGCTGCTCCCGACACACAGCTGATCGAGCAAAATCTCCCATCCTGCAGTGGCCCCTGACTCAGTTGAGTCATAGAATTTACGGGGCTGACAGCGGCAACACCAAGCGGACCGGGAGGATGGCGAGAGAGCTAACGAGCTACAGGGGGCTGGAAGAAGACCCAGGTGAGTATTCAACCTTTGGTGAACTTCGTTTCAGGTACACCTTAAAGAGAACCCGAGGTGGGATTTTATTATGCTAGTGGGGCACAGAGGCTGGTTGTGCACACTAACACCAGCCTCTGTTGCCCCATGGTGTGCCTCCAGGACCCCCCTGAGCGCCGCTATACCCCCGCAGTACTGGCGACACGCAGCGTGTCGCCAGCACAATGTTTACCTAAGCGCTGTCTGTCAGCGCCGCTCCCCCGCCTCCTCCATATCGGCACTACCCGCCTGCGTCACTTCCCTCCAATCAGCAGGAGGGAAGGGACACAGGCGGGTAGCGCCAATACGGAGGAGGCGGGGGAGCGGCGCTGACAGACAGCGCTTAGGTAAACATTGTGCTGGCGACACGCCAGCACTGCGGGGGGGGGGGGGTATAGCGGCGCGCAGGGGGGTCTTGGAGGCACACCATGGGGCAACAGAGGCTGGTGTTAGTGTGCACAACCAGCCTCTGTGCCCCACTAGCATAATAAAATCCCACCTCGGGTTCTCTTTAAAGTAGAGTTCTCCAAACCTGTCCTCAAGGCCCACCAACAGTACATGTTTTGCACAAAACCACAAGCATTCACAGGTGAGGTAATTAGTATCTCAGCAGTGCTGATTGTCAGGAACCGGCCATCGGTACGCCTGCGTATACGGTTCCCGACTGTGGGTTTGACCAGATCAAGCGGGGAACAGCCTTATTCAAGCTAGAGACAAGACTGGGACCCCTCAAACGCTCTTTACTGCCACCACTAGCTGTTGCTAGAAACGTCCACTCTGCGGTCGAGTGCTCATGCAATCCGCGTTTTCGGGTTAGCTTTGCACCCTTGGCCGAATACGGGAACGCCACAAACGCACAATTGCAATCTTACACTGTAGTGAAGCAAAACCACTAACAGTCGTTCCGAACGATACTGTTAGCTACTCTGCTGTCGAGCTACTCGCACTGGCGTTTTCGTACGTTGGGTCAGCTGCGCGCTTTAGGTCAAGGTATGACAAACGCCCCACACACAATGCAATCACAATCTTATACGGTACGGTTGCTCAAACATACAATTAGACACAGTTACACTTCAGTCTCTTCTAGGCTATGAGTGTTAGTTTAGTACAGCAGAAGTCAAACTTATTAAATAACAATTTAATATTCCAGAAAAAAAAATGGAAAAATGCAGAAAATAATATATACAAAGATTTACAAAAACAGTAAACATTACAGAGTTAAAAACAAAGTTACACACAAGGACAGTTGCGTAAAATAAACGGGGGAAAAAAGAACGTTACCGGCGTAGGTTAGAACGTTGTTTGACGGGAGGACGCCGTTTTTCGACCAGGAGTCGAGATCATCCCTAGCTATGCGCTACCTCCAGGAGAAGATCCCTGTGACTGTCCTGGACCAACTTAAATAGTCCGAAGTGTCCCCTGGGGCATTTAATGTCCAGCCCCCAGGAACTAATGCAATCTCCTAGATTGTGACATCACAGAACGCTTGTCATATGTGAATTTCAAGGCTTTTCCTGCCACACCTAGCAGACTTCAAAGCAATCCTGTGTTCGGTCAAAATCCAATTCCCACAGGCAGACATCTACAGTTTGACAGGTCTAGTCCATACATCAAAAGATTGCTTATAGGTAGCAGTTTGCCTGAAATTGCCTGTAAACAGACACAGACAATCACCTCCGAGATTGTCTGCTATTGTCCTCCCTCAAATGCAAATGTACTACAGGAGATTCATTTAGCAGCATCCAACTTCCAGAGGAACTGACTACAAACATAGGTCTATTGACACATTAGCAAATCCATTCAGAAGTTCCTGCTCTCCTGTTCACAAATGTACTATATACAATTAGTAGCTTCCCCCACAGCCAGACTTGCTTGTAGCAGGCATACACATCTGAATTACACAGCAGACAGGAAAATGAAAAAAACATGGCTTCTGTGCGATACCATACGGCGGCTATATTCTGCATATTACCGTACATATCATCCTCACCCCAATATATCCTCACACTGATTAACTACCTCTCTGGATTTCTACAAAACGTACTGTTAGGCCCAGTGCACACCAAAATCCTGTAGCAGATCCTCAAAACGCTAGAGGTTTTTGAAGCAGATTTCAGAGCATGTTTAGAAAGGTATTCTAAACATGCCTATCGTTTTTTGGAGCGTTTTTGTGTAGCAGATTTCAAATATTGTTACAGTAAAGCTGTTACTGAACAGCTTCTGTAACAAAAAATGCCTGGAAAACCGCCCTGATCTAGCATTTTTCAGAGCAGTTTTCCACATTCCTATACTTTAACATTGAGGCAGAAACGCCTCAGAAATCTAAAAAATGCTGCAGCCCCCCGAGTTTGCGTTTGTGGAAAAAACGACCAGCTCTGGTGTGCACCATCCCATTCACTTTCATTAGCCCAGCGGTTTTTCCCCTGCAAGCATTTTAAAAAACGCTCCAGAACCGCTCTGGTGTGCACCAGCTCTTGGTGGGCCTTGAGGACAGGGTTGGGGAGCACTGCCTTAAAGGACACCTGAAGTGATAGGGATATGATGGCTGCCAAATTTATTTATTTTTAACCTCCCTGGCGGTGCATTTCTGTCTGGAATTATGAGTCAAAAGCGGTACATTTTTTTTTTTTTTTTTTTTTTTTTTTTTTTTTAAGCCTCCAATAAGTCATAACTCACCAAAATATTTCAGAATAAAAGCCTGGTAGACCTTCTGCATATAAACAACAGACTAGAACACAAATTTTGTTGAATTAATTAAATTTATGAATAAATAAATTGTAAAACTGTACAAATAAGGCAGACAGGGAGTAGTCAAAACCCAGGCAGAGGTCGGTGCAGGCGGCAGGCTGAGAATAGTCAAAATCCAGGAAGACATCAGTGCAGGCGGCAGGCTGAGAGTAGTCAAAATCCAGATAGACGTCGGTGCAAGTGGCTGGCTGAGAGTAGTCAAAATCCAGGCAGAGGTTGGTACAGGCATCAGGCTGAGAGTAGTCAAAATCCAGACAGATGTCGGTGCAGGCGGCAGGCTGAGAATAGTCAAAATCCAGGCAGAGGTCAGTGCAGGCGGCAGGCTGAGAGTAGTCAAAAACCAGGCAGACATCGGTGCAGGCGGCAGGCAGAGAGTAGTCAAAATCCAGGCAGACATCGGTGCAGGCGGCAGGCAGAGAGTAGTCAAAATCCAGGCAGACATCGGTGCAGGCGGCAGGCAGAGAGTAGTCAAAATCCAGGCAGACATCGGTAACATTTTGTCCCACCCTTGTGACGTCACGTCGCCACCGCTGCACTGATTGGCTGCCGGGAGCCCGGAAGAATAGCATGGACATGGGGATTCCGGCGGCCGAAAATACTTGCTAACAGCCGGAGAGAGATGCTGGAGTCCCGCTGCGCAGCGCCGATCGCGCACGGGACTCCAAAAGCGCAGTAAAAGCAGGTAATTCTCTGCCCCGAGCTGAGCTCGGGATTACCACTATTAGCTAAATTTTCTAGTCATGCTGATCTGTTCGCCTGCAGTAGTATCTGAATCGCATACTTGAAACCGTCATGCGGTCAAACTTCAGTCAGAAACATTTGATTTGCATACTTGTTCAGGGTCTTTGACTAAAAGTATTAGGCAGAGGATCGACAGGGCTGCCAAGCAATTTGTATTGTTTCAAAGGAAATAAATATGCCAACCTCCATAGTATTATTATTTTTATTATCATTGGTTTATAAAGTGCCAACTTATTCATTGGCAGTGTAAAGAGTACGAACAAAACAATAATACAGACAATGGTATACACAAAATAAAGACCTTGTTATGTAATACTGAATTGGTAGACACAGTAATTACTGTGACAATTGTTACACGATGAACAAGGTATATAGTGAATTCCAAGACACAAAATGGTAAGAGCCCTGCCCTTGGCAGCTTACAATCTAAAGGAATAGGAAGGAAATGAGAGGTGGGGGAAGTATACAATATTCAGTGTGTTTTTATGTTATATTTAGTAAGGAGTACAACTTGGCCAGAGGTTGAAGGTGAATGGCTTAAGTTAGAGCATATGCTTGTCTGAAAAAGTGAGATTTGAGGGATCTTTTAAAGATTTCATAGGTTGGAGAATGATGGATGTGTTCTGGAATGATATTCCAGAAAAGAGGTGAGGCATGTGAGAAATCTTGTATAAGTGAATGCGAAGAGGTGATTCTAGAGGAGGCCAGTAGATCTGAGATTATGATTGGGTTGGTATCTGAAAACTAGTGAGATATACAGGAAAGAGAGATTGTGGAGAGCCCTGTAGGTAAAAGGTTACGGGTTTGAATTGGATCCTCTGGTTAATTGGCAACCAATGAAAAGCTTGACAGAGAGTAGTGATGCTCGGATACCCCCCAATCACGGATTCGGCTATGGGCCGTGGTTGAAAAAAAATCCGGAACTGGCGTGATTAATTTCTGGATATGAAATGGACTCACGAATTCGACCCAGATTTTTCCCGTGAATGAGGCAATCACGGAAATTCACTGCCGTGATCACGGAAAAGCATTTTAGCCAATAGCAAAGCCCCCATACATGCTACAAGCACCAAAATTGCGTGGATTATAAAGGTGAGATGTGGCTACAACTTAAAAAAAATGTTTTTGAGAAAATCGGTTTTAAAATTTTAAACAAAAAAGTATTTGTGATTACCAAGCTGCTGAAACCCACCCACTTTAGCAGTTAATAGCAAAGCCCCCTTACATGGTAGGAACACCAAATTTGCCAGATTGAAGAACAAGAGGAAAAAGACCTGTTGCATCCTAGCAACACCAAATTATGTTAAAAAGATAGTGGGAAACGATAGATAGATAGATAGATAGATAGATAGATAGATAGATAGATAGATAGATAGATAGATAGATAGATAGATTTTGTGCTGAGTGTGGAAATGTAGAAAAAAAATTACGTGGGGTCCCCCCTCTCTAGCCTCGTTAACCCCTTGTCCCCAATGCAGGCTGGGATAGCCAGAATGCAGGTCCCCTGCCGGTTAGGGCTTCGCACCCTGAGCTATACCAGCCCGCATGGCCCATGGTATGGAGGGCTCCGGGGGGAGGGGCATCCAAACCTTCCCCTCTCCCCGGAGCCCTTGTCCAATCCATGGACAAGGGGCTCTTCCCCACCTCTGCCGGTGCCCCAGGAGGATGTGAGGGTGACTACTCTCTGGGGGGGTTCATGGTTTCTACTGGGAGTCCCCTTTAAGAAGGGGATGCCAGATGCCCACCTCCCTCCCAGGAGAAATGAGTATAGGGGTACAAACTACCCCTTACCCATTTCCACGGTTAAGTGAAATAAAAACACAACAGCGAGAAAATTCGCTTTATTAATCTTAATAAACATAAATACTTACCTGTACCTTTTTAAGAAAAAGTTCCCACTAGGCCTGAAAGATAAATCGAATTTAAACCGAAATCGCGATCAACAAGATCACAATTTCAGAATCGTCAAAGCGGCAACTATCGCGATCATGTCATTTCCACATGAAGAAGTTTGAAGAAGTGGCTTTAAACTTCCCCAAAGTCCCAGCGCATGCGGTTGGACATACCTTCCGCACAAGTCCAACGCTGTCCGTCCTCGATTGCCGTCTGCCGGCTCTTGTGCTTGGCAAAACTCCAGGTTCCGTGCATTAGAGCCTGCAGGAGGCGAAGTGGATAAACTGGCACCGCTGGACTTGTGCTTGAAGCGATGTCCAGAACTGATGCAGCTAGGGGGACAGAGGAAGCAGAGAGACACAGTGGGCACAGAGACAGAGCTCAATCACAATCGCATGGTGGAAATTGAACCGCTATTGCAATCGCGATCACGATCGCATTTCATAGTGGAAAAGAGCCCTAAAGCAGATCTATCAGTTATATTTCAAGTCAAAATCCAGAACTTGTTTTCACATCACAATGTGTACTAGCAGTATTCTTATGCCACCAACCAGTATATTTAACCATTATCCCTGAAGCTTCCATCAGGGATTCTGTTGGGATTGCCTCACAGGCAAAAGAATGTTCTCCTCCAAATGTCCTGTGTATATAAACTGTGTGTTTTACATCTTGTCAATACTGTATACAGGAACTACAGTATGTCTGAAGAAGGCTTATTAGCCGAAAGCTTATTTTTTATTTACCTCTTGGATAGCTAATAAATGGTATCACCCTAATTCAAAACGTCTTGCTTTTAAATGAAGACTGGAGAATGGTCAAGAAGATGCAAATATTTCAAGGTACATGCAGATTTATTGTGAACTGTATGTAGTGTGGGCCAATCACCATTGACAGGAAGTATATTTGATTGGCCAAATTAAAGGCTGCACGTCTTACATTTTAGGTTTAGTTTGGCTGTATAATACTTTAAACGTGAATTTTTCTTTCCTTGTAGGTAAAAGATGTGGATGAGTTTATCAGTAAGCTTGACTGTAAGCCTCAGCAACCTGTGAAAGTTCTCAGCATTTTTGGTAATACTGGAGATGGCAAATCTCACACGCTGAACCACATGTTTTTTGATGGCTTGGAAATCTTCAGGACCTGCCCCTCCCAGGATTCCTGCACAGTTGGAGTGTGGGCTGCCTACAACCCAGCCTTGTCTTTGGTTCTTCTGGACACAGAAGGTCTCTTGGGAGCCACAGATAAGCAGAACCAGCGCCTACGTCTCCTTCTGAAGGTCCTAGCTGTGTCCGATCTGGTGATTTACAGGACAAAAGCGGAGAGGCTGCACAATGACATGTTCCAGTTTTTGGGGAATGCCTCCAAAGCTTATCTTAAATTCTTCACCCCTGAACTGAAAGCCTTATCTAGTCGATGTGGATTGGAAGTGACACTGTCTAGTCTTGGACCAGCCCTGATAATTTTCCATGAAACCTCCCGGACCGATCTGCTGGGCCATGGTAAGAAACTAGGATCAAACTGTTAAGGTGTCCATACACTGGTCGATTTGCCATCAGATTCGACCAACAGACAGATCCCTATCTGATCGAATCTGATCAGAGAGGGATCGTATGGCTACCTTTACAGCAAACAGATTGTGAACCGATTTCAGCCTGAAACCGTTCACAATCTGTTGTGGTGCTGCTGCTGCTGCTGCCCCCGCCCGCATACATTACCTGCTCCGCTGGCGCGACTCCAGTCTCCCGGTCACCGCTGCTCTGTCTGCGCTCTGGTCTCCAGGTCCGGCATGCCTCACTTCTTCTAGCTCGGCAGGAAGTTTAAACAGTAGAGGGCACTCTACTGTTTAAACTTCCTGCCGGGCTAGAAGAAGTGAGGCATGCCGGACCTGGAGACCAGAGCGCAGACAGAGCAGCGGTGACCGGGAGACTGGAGTCGCGCCGGCGGAGCAGGTAATGTAGGCGGGCTCTATTGCGTCGGTCGTCGGGCACTCGAACGCCGCTAGCGATGTGCTCTTTACCCGCGGGCGATCGACGGTTATTTTCCGCACGGCGCGATCGACGGGATCGGACGAAATGGATCGAAGTTCGGCGTGTAGCGTGAACGATTGGCAGCAGATTCGATCCCAGTGATCGAATCTGCTGTCGAAACGGGCGCAAATCGGGCCAGTGTATGGCCAGCTTTAAGGTCCGTACACACGCCGGATTGGAGGCAACGATGGGTCCGTCGTCACCTCCCGCTGGGTGGGCGTTCCCACAGCCGTATCAGTCCGCTGACAGACTGTACACACACCGGACTGTCGCTGGAACGACCACCCAGCGGGAGGTGACGACGGACCCGTCGTTGCCTCCAGTCCGGCGTGTGTACGGACCTTTATGATGGATTGAATTTAGAAGATCTTTACATTAAAGGTGGCCATATACCTGTTTATCTTCTACCAAATCAACCATCAGATAAATCCCTCTCTGATCAGAAAGGGATCTTGGCAGGGCTGTGGAGTTGGAGTCAAAGCAATATTTGTGTACCTGGTGTCGGTGGTTTCATAAAGTGAGGAGATGGAGTCTGAGTCGGATGATTTTTGTACCCCTCCATTGCCATGCAAGGGGTGTAGAGTAGAAGTCAGAGTGAGGAGTCGCATCAGTTTTGGGTACCTGGAGTCAGTGGTTTCATAAACTGAGGAGTCGGAGTTGTAGTAGGATACTTTTTGTACCAACTCCTCAGCCCTGCATTTTTGGAACTTGAAATTTGTAAACAGACAATATTACTTGTGCAGAAAAGCAAATTTAATAACTATATGGGTAAAAAAAAAAAAAAAAAAAAAAAAAAAAAAAAGTAGTAACACACATTTTTATTGATTCTTATGTCAGTGATTGTTATGTCATTTGAGGCGAGCAATGCAATTTTATTAAAGTAAATGGGAATCCGTTTAAATAAAAAAGCCAGATACTTACCTAAGGAGAGGGAAGGCTCTGGGTCCTATAGAGCCCTCCCTCCCCTCATCAGTCACCTCGTTGCGGTGACTGCTCCTCCGTTTGAATCCCCTACTGTAGGGGACTTCGGAAGCTGAGTCCTCTCGAAGACAGGCGGTTCCATACTGTGCGAGTGCGTGAGAGAGGGCACTCGCGCATGCGCAGTATGGAGTGGCCCGTCTTCGGGAGCACTTGGGCTCCCGAAGACTTCCGAAGCCTCCCTTCAGTGGCGTAGACAGCAGTATTTGACCAAATTGGTTGAATACTGCTACCGGGAGCCAGCGCTGGAATGGGGACCAGAAGAGGGAAGGCTCTGTAGGACCTAGAGCCTTCTCTCTCCTTAGGTAAGTATCTGGCTTTTTTTTTTTAACTGATTCCCATTGACTTTAAAGAGAATCTGTATTGTTAAAATCACACAAAAGTAAACATACCAGTGTGTTAGGGGACATCTCCTATTACCCTCTGTCACAATTTCGCCGCTTCCCGCCGCATTACAAGTAGTCAAAAACAGTTTTAGTTTTAAAAAGTTTGTTTGTAAACAAACAAAATGGCCACCAAAACAGGAAGTAGGTTGATGTACAGTATGTCCACACATAGAAAATACATCCATACACACAATCAGGCTGTATACAGCCTTCCTTTTGAATCTCAAGAGATCATTTGTGTGTTTCTTTCCCCCTGCAGCTCACTGAAGAGTTACAAGCTGATTGTTTGTTTACTCTTGCAGACAGCTCTGCCCGGTTGTCTGTAATTCTGCAGTATGTGACTCATCAGTATGTGAACAGAGGATTTATCCAGCTTGTAAAAGATAAGAGAGCAGAGAAAAGCTGGCTAATGTAAATAACACACACACACAGGGGAGTGTGCATAGAGGGGCATGCATAGCAGATCACACTGAAGAGTTGGCAGCCTTCCAGACACAGGAGGACAAGTCCGACAGGGGAAAGATAAGCTGATTTATTACAGAGATGGTGATAGTATAAAGTGCTGCAGTAAGCCAGAGCACATTATAATAGGTTTAGGAACCTGTAGGATGGTAGAAAACACAATTACATTTTTGTTACAGAGTCCCTTTAAAGCCATGTGTACTTCTCATTACCCTGGCCTGGCTGCAGTAAGAAATCATTTCAGACTGATCATTTATTAAAATCCTTTTTTTTTTTTATTAAACACCCTGGGAAGTATGAGAAGGATAGCAGTAGCTGATTTAGCCAATTCTCACCTAGCTGTAAGTTAAATGATTGAATACATGCATCATCAGCTTGACCTGACGTCAGCCATGTTTTCTCATTCTCCACAGTAAGTAAGGTCCATGGCCAGGCAGAGGCAGACCTTCACAAACGATTCCATGAGTTGGGAACTCCTCCTGAGGCCTTTAGCTCAATACACTATGTGGGAACGAAGACTGTGGTCCCACCTACTGACTTCTCTAAGCTAAAGGACAAGGTGAAGATGCAAGTTATGGACACCTCCAGCCGCTCATCCCGACCACTAGCTCATGTTTTCACCGCCTTACAGGTATAAGACTACATAATGTAAACCATTGTGTTCTCTTTAGAAAACTATCCTCTTTTCTTTAAAAATTTATATTTTTGGAACACTGTTTTTTTTTTTACTGAAAGGACACATCTGAGATGCATTAAAAACAAAAATCTACTTACCCAGTTCTTCCTACAGCCCCTTGCAGGCGTTCTGTGCTCTCACCGCTGCTCCACTCCCGGCCTGTGGCCTGGGGTCCCCTCCGGCGCAAGATGTCTACTGCGCCTGCGTGAGCGGCTCTCGGAGTCGCTCTGACGTCATCCGCACTGTGCGTGCGCAATACAATCCGAATGACATCAGTGCGACTCCATGAGCTGCATGCTGAGGCACAGCAGATGCTGAACTGGCGAGGTCGGCATCTGCACCGGAGGCGACTGGGAGCCACCGGAGGTGCGGCGAGGGCACAGGACGGCTGCCAGGGGCTTATGGAAGCCCCATGTGAGTAGATTTTTGATTTTTAAGTACCTCGGACCTTCCCTTGAAGATTAGGGATGATCGATGAGATGCAAAAAATGTCTCCTTGCATTCAAATTTCATACAAATTATATACAGCTTGAAATTGGACCAATCAGAATAACTTCCTGTCAATTCACATTGGTCCAAGTTCAACGCAAAAGTTTACTTCAATGTACAGTTTTTTTAGTACCATTGCACTATCGCTAGGCTACTGGGAGGGGGACATCTAGTTAATAAAATGTTTTGAAGTGTGTGTGTGTGTGTGTGTGTGTGTGTGTGTGTGTGTGTGTGTGTGTGTGTGTGTGTGTGTGTGTGTGTGTGTGTGTGTGTGTGTGTGTGTGTGTGTGTGTGTGTGTGTGTGTGTGTGTGTGTGTGTGTGTGTGTGTGTCAGTGTCAGAATACTGCATATTTTCCATACTCGTACAAAAAGCTTGCAGCTGGAGGTTGTAGTATAAATCTCCTCCTTTGCTTTAGTTTATGCATCTCAGTGTTCTCCCCAGAATTTTTCCAGCCGGGTGGCATGAAAAAGTAGCCGGGTGGGGCGTGATGAGAGAATACAGCATAGGAGGAGGTGGAGCACCCGGCTATAAGGGCCTGGGGAGAACACTGCATTTATTTCCTGCAGTGTTTTGCAAGATTGGTGGAGGACTGATACTAGGATTGCCTCAAATACCGACTTCACCCTTTTGCGTCTCTTATTGTTTGTAAAGGTGAACATATGCCACTACCCACACAATCTTCATATTTCACACAGGTGTTCCAGAAAGGTTTTAAAACTCAGTCGCATGACCCAGAGATCTGTGCACAGAGCCATCACCTGACCCCACCCACCTCCCTCCTCTGCTCCCTTCTGTGCTGTACGGAGAGGATGTGGCCTGGGTCAGCAAAGCGTTCACCTCCTATTTCCTTCCTGACTATCTTTTGTGGTTGGTAGTAAGATAGGAAAGGATTTTGGACCGAACACTATCTGCTGTTTAGTCCATCCAAGCAGTATCTGACAGCAGCACAGTGAGTCAGTATTGCAGTCCCACTGCGTTAGGTGTGGTTTATGTGCAATCTTCAAATTTTGTGCATTGCAATTTATGATACATGCCATACAATGTGCATAAGAAAGAATGGGGCTGATTCCCAAAGGTTTTCTGTTGAATTATCTCACCTTACTTATAAACTCAAAATGTTTCTCCTTAAAGGGAACCTAAACTGAGAAGGGTGCAGATTTTTTCTTTTAAAATAATACCAGTTGCCTAACTCCTAACTCTCCTGCTGATCCTGTGTCTCTAATACTTTTAAAGGGAAGGCCCAAGCAAAAAAAAAAAAAATGAGTTTCACTTACCTGGGGCTTCTACCAGCCCCATGCAGCCATCCTGTGCTCTCGTAGTCACTCACTGCTGCTCCACTCCCCCGCTGGCAGCTTTCTGACCTTGGAGGTCAGGGCCACATTGCATACATTTTTACGCATTCCAGCTAGTGCAGGAACAAAAATGTACGCGTTGCACCACTAACGCGTAAAAATGTATGTGTTAATGTTCCTGCACTAGCGGAAATGTGAAAAAATGTACGCAATTCGGCCCTGACCTCCGAGGTCAGAAACCTGCCAGCGGGGGACTGGAGCAGCAGTGAGTGACTACGAGAGCACAGGATGGCTACATGGGGCTGGTAGAAGCGGAAGATAAGCGGCGCGGGGACAAGGGCGGATCGAATCCGACGCGCAGGATGCGGAAGAGGCGATCCGGCGGCTAATCGAGCCGCTGGATCGCCTCGTGTAGACGGGGCTTTAGCCACAGCCCCTCACCAAGCATGCAGATCAGATGCTCTGACTGAAGTCAGACTGGTTTAGCTGCATGCTTGTTTCAGGTGTGTGATTCAGCCACTATTGCAGCCACAGAGATCAGCAGGACTGCCAGGCAACTGGTATTGTTTAAAAGGAAACATCCATATCCCTCTCAATTTAGGTTCCATTTAACTGACTTTACCCATGATTTATCTCTCCTTGGGATTGATACAGAAAATTGCAGTAACATTGCAGCGCATGGCAATGTCACCCTTACTATCGGCACTGCGTACCGCAAGTTACGCTATTAGCGCAACCCGCAATATTTGACTAGCGCGACCATTGCTACGGTAATGCGCACTATGAACAGTAACAGTTGTTAGTAACACATGTTATCATAGCAACAGTCATGGTAGTGAGGTACGCGGGGTCGCACTTATAGCGTAACTTGTGGGACACAGTGACAATAGTAAGAGTGATATTGCTGTGCGCTGTCTACATGGCAATATTATTGCTATTTTCTGTATCAACTCCCTTATATCTGTTGATCTTATGAATTTTCTCTCCTTATGTGTTTATCTCATGCATTAGCTTTTCTTACAATGAACCAAGCAGCATTTTTAGCTCCCTGGGCATCTCAATAGCATATTAAAAATGCATGCTAAGAATGTGGCTTATTACTAAAAAAATCCATTGTTTGTTAGAGGCTTTTATTGCCCTACTTCTGTGCCTGCCATCCACAGACAGATAATCACTGCTTAATTAGCAGTAGCAATGAGCAAACAAAAGCTTTAGTCAGTGGTGGGAAAGGGGGAGCTGCGGCTGATCAGACACTGTACTTCAAACAGTTTAGAGAAGTCACACGTAATCACATTCACACCTTCCCCTGGATAAATAATCACAGAGTGTGTGTGTGTGTGTGTGTGTGTGTGTGTGTGTGTGTGTGTGTGTGTGTGTGTGTGTGTGTGTGTGTGTGTGTGTGTGTGTGTGTGTGTGTGTGGGGGGTGGGGGGGGGGGGGGGGGGTTGGCAGCTCCTACAGCTATTAGAAACCAGCACAAAATGCAGGGAAAAAAGCTAATTGGATCCCTGTAAGGTAAAAAATAAGTAAGCTTTGTGAATCAACCCCCATGTGTGTAAACGAGGGCTATAATGGTGACTGTATTATGGCTTTTCCCTGCAGAGTCTGAGTGACCGATTCTCTGGAGATATTCCCGATGACCAGGTTCACATCACCTCCTTCTTCCCTGATGAATACTTCACCTGTCCCCTACGGTGTCTCAGCTGCCGGTAATCCAATCCAGGCATTTCACAGCCCTAAAGCATGCAGACAAGTTATGGGGTATTTGTTATAGTTCGGTTAAAGCGGACCTGAACTCAGAACTCCTTCTCTGCTCTAAAAGATACGCAACAGCATAATAACCTTTAAAGAAAAACATTTCTTTGTTACAGCTGATACAAATTTTGCAATAAATCTGCAATGTGTCTACTTCTTGCTTTCATTGAAGCAACATCCTGTGTTTACAAATTAGCTGCTCTGCCGAGGCAGCCAGCTGACACAGCTGAGAGATCAAATTACAATTTGGGATCAGTAACAGATGAGGAGGAATGAGACAGGCTAAACTCTCTAAATACATACAGGGTGCATTTCTCTCTGTTTTCCTTCTGTCCTGTGCAAGAGTTCAGGTCCACTTTAATGCAAGGGAAGCTGAATGTCAGTGTTGGAAGAACAATGTTTTGCAATGACCAAGCCTATAGCGCTCTCACTGTATGAAGGTACCCCTGCTTATAGAAGGTATAGAGGAAAATGATTACATGGCTTTGGATGTATGCAGACATTGCTGAGCGTCGTATCGGGGGAGGGGGAATGTTTGGACCAGTAAAGGTAGCCATACCTCTAGCGATTTTGCTTTAATTGTGGTTATTTATTATTGATTTTATTTTTTAGCGCCAACATATTACACAGCACTGTACAGAGTACATATTGTCTTGTCACATAACTGTCCCTCAGAGGGGCTCACATTCTAGTTCCTACCATAGTCATATGTGTGTATATATGTATCGTGCAGTGTGTATATCATAGTCTAAGGCCAATTTAGGGGAAAGCCAATTAACATATCTGTATGTTGTTTGGGATGTGGGAGGAAACTGGAGTATCCGGATGAAACCCACGCAGATACGGGGTCCTTGCAGATGTTGACCTGGCTGGGATTCGAACCATGGACCCAGCGCTGCAAGGCGAGAGCGCTAACCACTACACCACCGTGCCATGATCGAAAGTTGATCAAATAGTGGCCCACACACTGCAAGCTACACCCTATGCGATTCACCTTCACTAACCAATCTGACTGATGTTTTGCCTCCGTGCTCTGAACTCAAAATTCGATACAGTGTTGATGGAATGTTATGTAAACAGTAGCTGATTCCTGTACGTTCCACCAATATCTTCCATCCTGCTCGATCGACGAAGATGCTTGGATAGGTTTGTTCCCACAGCACAAAAACACAGCCGTCTCCCCAGGTGACTCCTGTCCCCAACAGTATGGCCCGGTAGCCTGACCGTGTCGCGCTTTGTCTAGCAAGCCCGGCCAGGCTACCAGGTTGTACTCCGGGGGACAGGAGTCACCTGGGGAGATGGACGGTGAGGGACCGAACAGCCTCAAGCAGGCTTAAAGAGAACCCAAGCCAGCATCCTTAAAATGTAAAAAAAAACCATACTACCTGCTCCACGCCGCCTCCTGGATCCATCTGCGCCGCTCTCGTTGTCCCCGTTCATCCTCCGCAGCCGGTGTAACCTCCATTCACCAGTGGAGGAAATCCAAGATGGCCGTGACCCGGAAATACTTCTGGGGTCACGGCTGAGATCCCTATTGGAGGATGCCAACGGAGGCGAGGAGCAAAGCAACAGAGGAGGTTGGGGAGCGAGGCAGCGGGGAAGCCGAATTATTGATTTATTGAAGGTAAACAGGAGGCTAGCGACAATCAGATTGTTGCTAGCACTCCGCTTGTTTTTTTTTTTTTTTCTGGGGGGGGGGGGGGGGGGGGAGGGGGGGACAGCAGAACCCAGAGATGACTGGCAGCGGCACTAGAAGGACACAAAGGCATGTTATTCAGCAGAGAACATGCCTCTGTGTCCTTTAATGTGAAAAAAACCCAACAAAAACCGCTTCGGTTAATCTTCAAGAAAGCCCCAAGTAACTATAAAACCTGAGATGTGTTTCATCTCAGCTTCACTTTAACCACTTCCGCTTAATGCAGGATGGCGGCGGGATAGCGACTCTCTCATGTCTCAGCGACACCATATGGCATCATTTCATGAGGAGCGAGATTTGACGGAAGCTCGCGCAAGCTACTGTCACTGTACACAGCCGGCCTCAGTGATCAGCCTGCCAGCTGCTGATCAGCGACTGAGGTTACTATTTACACAGAACAGTATTTTTTATACCGCACAACCATTTCTCGCACCGTTAATGTACTCGTAATTATTCCAGTGCAGGTGTATAAATCATTCTCACTTCAGTGCTCACAGCTAGAAATAAATAACAGTGGCTTAATGGATATCTAGATTCAAATTATAGGGCCATATCACGCTCTGAAATGACTCAATTACCACATCAAACGTACACAACCCCCAGCCCAGTAAGCATCTAGGGTGACCCAGAAACCACAGAAAATGCACAGTATGTGTACGCTATAAGCAGCTATTTGTAAATAAAGCTAAAAGACGCTAAAAGCAGAAAAAAAAAATCATACCGTAGTGATATTTGCAGCAGCCCCTGCACTTATCTTCATGGGATCCAGCGCTGCAGCTATCCCTCTGTCCTCCTGGTGGCACTGGTCTCCTATAGTGACATCACCGTCTGTTGTCATGACGACAAACGGCAATCAAACCCGAGGGATCCAGAGCCTGTGAGGACTGGAAGAAGAATGGCTGCCAGCGTCTGGAGCCCGGGGGAGGTGAGTTGAAATGGCGAGCACGCTGCACTGTGCTACTATACCTCCCGGCGGCTTCTGGGTTAGGCTTGGGATTAATGCTTCTGACTTATTTTGTCCACCCTGAGCCTGACTCTGGGTTACCGCCAAGGAGATTAAAGGACAACTGAAGCGAGAGATATATGGTGGCTGAGATATTTATTTCCTTTTAAGCAATACCATTTGCCTGGCTGTCGTGTTGATCCTCTACCTCTGATACTTATAGCCATAGACTCTGAACAAGCATGCAGCAGATCAGGTGTTTCTGACATCTCTGTCATATCTGACAAGATTAGCTGCATGCTTGTTTCTGGTGTGTTTCAGACACTACTGCAGCCAAATAGGCCACCGTGGCTGCCAGGCAACTGGTATTGTTTAACCACTTGCTGACCAAGTGATTTCCCATTGATCTGTGCTGGGTGGGCTCTTCAGCCCCCAGCACAGATCGTATTGCAGGCAGGGCGATCAGACTTCCCCCCCCCCCCTTTTTCCCCACTAGGAAGATGTCCTGCTGGGGGGGTCTGATCGCCGCCGCTCTGCTGTGCCTTGCGGGAGGGGGGGGGGGGGTGGGGTGTGGGGCTCCTCAAAGCCCCCCTCCGCAGCGCTATTCCCCCCCTCCCTCTCCTTCCCTCCCTCTCCCTGGCTCTGTGGGCGGTACAGGATGGCGATACGTCCTGTACCGCCTCTGATAGGCTTCAGCCTATCCGACGGCGGCGATCCCCGGCCTATCAGATCTACAGTGTAAACACCGGGGATTTCTTCCCCACGTGTTTACATTTCGCCTGCGAGCCGCGATCTGAGGCGCGCAGGCAGTTCATGGAGACACCCTCCATGAACTGTCATGGAACGTTTCCATGGAAACCCGCAGACAACCAGTTTACGCCAATCGGCGTTAGCTGGTCGTCAAGAGGTTAAAAGGAAATAAATATGGCAGCCTCTCACTTCAGTTTCCCTTTAAGATTGATTATAGACATCAAATCTAATGAAAATCTGTTACAATATTGTTGTTAGCACTATCATAAGAATATTGATGGTGTAAAGATTATAAATGCTATTTCTTTAGCGTATTGATCCCTATGGAAAGGAAGATTGGGGGGGGGGGGGGGGGGGGAAGGCTTGGGAGGGCTGCAGTGAGCGGAATCCAGTCGAGGTTTTCCATAGTTCTATACTGCATATGATGCTAGCAGCTACAGCCACTAGATCAATATTGGACACAGATTCTTCTGAAATGGTGTCTTGTATCTAGTTGTGCAAGTGGAAGTTATTGTTTTCCTGATCTCGCACTAATTGAATAGTATGTGGGCAGCATAACCTTAGGGCCTGTTTCCACTATACCTAAGCGAATCTGCACAGAAAACAACACCTGTGGATTTGCAAGCGTATGCGCATTTGCAGGCTTTTTTTCATGCGAATTCGCATGCGTACGTATATTGATTTATTATTTTTATCGTCTCCATTGATTACTATTGACTTCCGCATGCATAAACTTATAAGCGTATGCAGAAATGACACAAAACCGCGCAGAAAATTCTGACAGAGGTAGCCGGGTTTCTTTTGCTTGCGGGGGTTAAGCGGATTTCACCTGTAATGGAAACAGGCCCATTGACTTGTGTATGTCATGCGAATCTGCATGCAGAAAATGCATGCAGATTCGAGTTAGTGGAAACGGGCCCTAAGCCGTACCATGTGATGAGATAAACATATGTTATCTATGCAAAAGAGCTTGTAAAACAGCTTTTAAAAATTAGTGTAGTTTCCTGAAAAGAAAAGCTTAAAGGCTGAGAACTGTCAGGGAAAAGTCAGATAATGAGGTTTTTACTGCAGGTCTGGAAGACCCGAGGGACCCAGCAGGCAGTGCGCACAGATTTTCAATAGATTTCATGATGAAATCTATTGAAAATCTGTGTGTGGAGGGATTCTTTGTAAAACCAGCTTTATTCAGTGTTTTTAGGTGGTTTTTTTTTTTTTTTTTTTTTTTTTTTTGCTGGTTTGGTTTTTTTTTTGTATTGAAATTAACCTAATCAGAAGCAGGTCCGGAATGTGCGGACCTGAACTCAGAATGTCCTCTCTGCTCTAAAAGATACACAACAGCATAATAACCTTTAACCCCCCCTGGCGGTATAAAAAATTCCGCCAGGAGGGAGCGCAGCAGTTTTTTATGTATTTTTTTTTTCTTATATCATGTAGCGGGCCTTCGGCGATCTCCGATCAGGACATCCCGTTCAAAGAACGGGATTTCCTGGAGGGCTTCCCCCGTCGCCATGGCGACGGGGCGGGATGACGTCATTGGGAGTTACCAACAAGGAGGTTAAACAAAAGAACATTTCTTTGTTACAGATGATGGAAATCCTAAAACAAATCTGCACTGTTTCTACTTCCTGATTCATGGAAGCAGACATGGGCTTATCTGCCGTGGCAGTCATGTGACCCAGGGGAGAGATCAAATTACAACTTGTGATTAGGCACAAATCAGGGGTGATTAAACAGGCTCTTAATACATACAGTGTACATTTCACTATGTTTTTCTTCTGTCCTTTACAAGAGTTCAAGTCCACTTTAAAAAAAAATAGTTTCATGCTAGTTACACATTTTCTGTGTAACTTACATAGTTACATAGTTATTTGGGTTGAAAAAAGACATATGTCCATGGAGTTCAACCAGTATAAAGTACAACACCAGCCTGCTCCCTCACATATCCCTATTGTTCCAGAGGAAGGCGAAAATCTGAACTTTATTAAAGACAGAACTACAACACCAGTTAACTTCTGCTTCCTGAAGTATTTAGTTATGCCTTACAGGAAACGCTGCAAGAACAGAATGAACCACCTGAAGGATGGAGTTCCCCACCAGGCAGATGGTTTGTGCCAGTTCGCCCATGAGTATAACAATAAGGTCATGATCTGTAAGGTAAGAGTCACTACTATGAGCACTGTATGGCCAGTGAGCTTTTTATGACCAGCAGTAAGGGCCCTTTTCCACTAGCAGTCGCTAGCGTTCACGCTGAACGCTAGCGATTGCTGAATCGCAATTCCACCGATTTCCCGACGTTTGCTGCCGCGATTTTGCTATGCTATGCACTGCATAGCAAAATCGCGGCAAATATCGCTCCGCCGCGCGTTCGCGTTCCCGTCAAAAACGAATCGCGGTAGTGGAAATGACCTACCGCGATTCCTATGTTAAAAAGCAAACCGTAGCGATTGTAAAATCGCTAGCGGTTTGCGACTTTACGATTCGGCCAGCGCAAACGCGCTGGTGGAAAAGGGCCCTACGGGTTTATAGCAAACAGCAGGGTAAGGCTGTATGCTATGCTTTATTCTTGCCATTTCCTAGGAAGCATGCGCTGCCCACTTACCTGCTCTGCGCATACGCTCGGCTTCTTTTACACTGCAAATCGCGATTCTGATTTGCGTTTTTCACTGGCTGCTAGCAACATAAGAAGAAAAACGCTTAAAGAACCGCAGCATGCAGAACCTTCAATTTTCATAAAATTTTCATTAGCCGCTACCAGCCCACGCTGAGTGGAATCTACTGTGCACCCTGTTTTGGAGCTGTTATCCCTGCCAGGGCATAGATTATAATCATCCCTGCTGCACGCTCCTGGCGCTACCACTGATCGCGCCGCTGCATCCCCCTCGCTCTGCCTTGGTATGACGGCAGAGCTCCCTGAGCCGATAACCCCGTGATCATTGTGTTCCAATCACATTGGCTTACAGCAGGGGTCTCAAACTCAATTTACCTGGGGGGCCGCAGGAGGCAAAGTCAGGATGAGGCTGGGCCGCATAAGGAATTTCACAATCGCGGCGCATCGCCGCCTCTGCCCGCCCCTCTCTCTTCCTTCACAGAGAGGGGCGGGGAGAGGCGGCGATCCGTGCAGCAATTGACGTCAGGAGGGGCAGAGCTGAAGCTGAAAGCTCTGCCCCTTCCAGGAAATGCCGGCGGATTGCCCCCGGGGCGATTTGGGGGCTCTGCATCCCTCGTTTAGCGGTGGGGATGCGGCGGATTACTTGGGAGCACTGAAGCAAACTGTAAGGAAGCTTTTGCTGGCGAGGGACACAAAATATTGTATCGAGGGCCGCGAGTTTGAGACCCCTGGCTTACAGTGATCACAGGGTCTGGTGTCATAGCGACATATTCCCTTATTTATTCAGAACTTTTTTTAATCTCATCAAAAATTGGTATCGCGAGTAGTGTAAAAGAGCCCTCAGGTTGGTGTGTGAGGTGAATCTTAATGGTTTTTAGAGCTGCCCCCCCCACACACACTTGACCAGGTCGTGCATTGCAGCGTAACGGCTGCTTTGTAACGTGGCTTACCACATGGCAATGCTCCACCTATGTGACGTTTACAATGCAGCAGGTGCATTGCGGTACAATGGCGTGCAATATGGCAAAACGCGTATTAACAGGTAGGGTGAAGCATACTTTTCATTGGCTGTAAGCTTCACTGTATGCGTAACAAGCTTTTGTTACGAACATGATGGAGAAATTGTAGTTTCCACACCTGCTGTATAATCTGTGTTGATTATGGTAGTTTTTTTGTATTCATTGCTATATGTGGTTAACAAAACAAAACAAAAAACAAAACAAAAAAAGGGATACACTTATAAAATAAAATGAGGCTTTCCAGATGAGGAGAGAAATGTAGTTTCACTATAATAGTGCTTGACTGATACACAGATCACTGCAAGGACACTGTCACTTCACAAACAGCCAGGGCCCAGGTATGGAAACTGAACAATTTGTTAATACACCATTTAAAAAAAAAATGACTGTCCAATCACCTTCTGGTTTCTTAGGTAAATGTTCTGCCACATCTCCTTTAAAGTCTGTGATCATGTGACTTTCCCTACAGCTAAGGAAGACAGCAAGTTTTCCTCAGTTTTTCTAACACTACCTGCCCTCTACCTACTTTACCACTAAGCCCGGTAATGAACCCTCTGTGGGCCAGCCCGCAATTTAACATTGGCACCTATGGTGGCGCCCGAAATTCCCCAGCCACGTTTGCACCTAAATTTACCTTGCATTGACAACCACTTATATAGTACCTTAAAGGACAACTGTAAGGAGAGGGATATGGAGGCTGCCATATTTATTTATTTGGTACTTATCCGTTAGCCGGGCGCATCCGGCAGGTGGCGACAAAACTCCACCAGAGTTACATCTTTCCCTACTATCCATGTCGGCCTGGAGGGGGAATAGTAATTAGCGCCACCTGCCGGGTGCGCCCGGCTAACGGATAAGTACCATTTCTTTTTTAAGTGTACCAGAGCTGTGGGAAAAAGAAGATTTGATACTCACCCGCAGCTTCCTCCAGCAGCATAAACATGTGTGAGTCCCATGCTGTCCTCCTGAAGTCTACTGTTCACCGGCTATCAGCCCCAGTAATATGCTCAGTCAGGTCACTACTGCACCCAAATAGATCATCAGGACTGCCAGGCAATGTGCATTAATTCAAATGAAATAAATATGGCACCCTCCATATACTTCTCAGTTGTCCTTAAGACCTGGTCCACACTAGGTCCGGAAATGTATCCGTGGCTGCGTTTTTCAAACCTGATGAAAAACGGAGTCCCGGATACTAATGTTCAAAATAGCAGCTAGCCTCACCCAAGTAAAAAACGGATCCGTCTACGTTTGCGGGGACCCGTTTTCAAAACCTGAACGGAAGGTCCGGATCTGCTGCATTTTCACATAACGGATCAGGACCACGGATACACGCAGGGGTAGTGAAAAGCAATGAGAAAACGCATCTCCAGCTCCACAGGCAAAAAACTGATGTGAAAACGGATAGCCTGAGCTTTATGATTGGCCCAAAAAAATCCTCCCACTCCTTCCTAATGATGGAGACGTTTTCTGTCAGGGAAAAACTGAACGGAAACTGATGCAAAACTGATGCACTTTCATCAGTTTGCAGTACGGTGGGTACTTCCCCTAGTCTTCCCCTGATCCGGACTGCAGTGTCCGTCCTGCAACTGTGTCTAGTGTGGACCTAGCCTTAAAGACCACCTGAAGTAAGAGTTAGGCTAGGTTCACACTCGGGGGGCTCTTTGCCTGAGTTTCGAGCTTTGCTGATCACCGACGATCAACAAAGTACTGCTGCACGAGTTAATGCTACAGGATTGCTCACACTATAGCGATTGCAGCACGTTTGCGATCTCTGGCGATTTTCCTAGCTATTGCCGTGATTCTCATTCACTGGAATGAGAATCGCAAAACGCAATTGCTGAAAGGCGTTTGCGACTATGCTTTGCGTTCCTGAGTGTTAAGGGGGCCATATATGGAGGCTGACATATTTTTTTCTTTGAAACGATTGACATTGCCTGGCTAACCCGCTGAGCCTTTGCTTCTAATACGTCTAGCCATAGACCCTGAACAAGCATGCAGATCAAATGTTTTTGACTGGATTAGCCACATGCTGGTTTCAGGTGCATGATTCAGACACTACTGCAGCCCAAGAGATCAGCAGGATTCCAGGCAACTGGTATTGTTTAAACGGTAGTAAATATGGCAGCCTCCATATCGCTCTCAATTCAGGTGTCCTTTAAATCTCAAAACAAGAAGAAAAAAAAGTTTGCAGACCTTTCTCCCCTAGAAGTTCAGATCACATGGTCATTTCTGGTAGCAGCACTGATGACTTGATCTATGTGCGGGGATACTGTGTGAACTACAGGTATGTCTAGTAGCTGAGAATTATCCACCTATACATGTGGGTGACTCTAAGGCAGGGGTCTCAAACTCGCGGCCTGCGGGCCATTTGCGGCCCTCGATACAATATTTTGTGGCCCTCGCCAGCAAAAGCTTCTTTATAGTTCGCTTCAGTGCTCCCAAGTAATCCGCCGCATCCCCGCCGCTAAACGAGGGCTGCAGAGCCCCCAAATCGCCCGGGGGGGGGGCAATCCGCCGGCATTTCCTGGAAGGGGCAGAGCTTTCAGCTTCAGCTCTGCCCCTCCTGACGTCAATCGCCGCACGGATCACCGCCCCTCTCTGTGAAGAAAGAGTGAGGGGGGCGGGAAGAGGCGGCGATGCGCCGCGATTGTGAAATTCCTTATGCGGCCCAGCCTCATCCTGACTTTGCCTCCTGCGGCCCCCCAGGTAAATTGAGTTTGAGACCCCTGCTCTAAGGGGATAGACAGGAAGCATAGCCTGCAGAACTGTTTGTGAGGAAGATCTTATGAATAATTACGGGAAATGCTGACACAGTGAGGTGACACTAATCTAATTACTCTGACATGGAAGCATCATCTACATGTTGCCGTCATTACAGATGGGCATTCATTTCAGCTTCAACAAGGCAGCACAAAAAGCATTCATACTGTGCAGTAACCCATGAATGTTTTAGTTAAACTGAGCAATTTGTAGCAGCAAGGGAGGTGCATGTGAGAGACCAGTTCTCAGCAGGGTGATGAGATGCATTGTACCAATCCCCAGCCCTGCGTGGACTGGTTTTACATTTATATCAAGCTTTTAAAAGGGCACTATGGCGAAAAATTTAAAATATGTGCAAACATAGAAACATTAGAAGTAGGTTTTTTCCAGAGTAAAATGAGCCATAAATGACTTTTCTCCTATGTTGCTGTCACTTACAGTAGGTAGTAGACATCTGACAGAAGCAACAGGTTTTGGACTAGTCCATCTCTTCATAGGGGATTCTCACCAAGGCTTTTATTCTTTATAAAGATATTCCCTAAAAAGGATTTAAACATTGATGCTGGCCAGCTTCCCTGCTCGCTAGACAGTTTTTTAGCAGTTGGACAGAGCAACTGCCATTCACTAAATGCTTTTGAAAATAAATACATCCCTGAAAATCCCCCCATGAAGAAATGGACTGGTCCAAAACGTGTTGCTTCTGTCAGATTTCTACTACCTACTGTAAGTGACAGCAACACAGGAGAAAAGTAAGTTATGGCTCAATTTACTCTGGAAAAAAACGTACTTCTTATTTGTTTATGTTTGCACAAATTTTAAATTTGAAATTTTTCACCATTGGTGCCCCTTTTAGTATCTATGTCACACACATCCATGATGTGTCCAAGTCATGTGACCAAACTACAAAGGGGATAAGAGGCACCCAGGTGTAGATAACACTGAGTTAAAAACAGCTAAAGATAGAAAAATACAGCCTCAATTTTGGCAAGTTCATATAATTATGAATTCTAAATGGGAAATGCAATGCGTTTTGTGGGTCTGCGCCCACTTCCTCAGTCCAAGTAAAGTGCCAGAGTTTTATCAGAGCCAGGTACGGAGGGCCTCTAAATGTGACCTGACTGCATCTCTAGAGCTGTTGGCGACACTGCAAGAGCCGTAAGCTTTGTGAACTAGACCCGCAGCTCTCAACATGATGGGCTACTTGTCATAGTAAGTTTTGAGAAGAAAAATATTATGAATGACATATAAATAAACCTAAATAATTATTTAGAATTGATTTAAAAGGATCCAAAAAGGGTTGAAAAGCATTTATACAAGATTATGGAGTATTGATAAGAAATATGTATGCATTAAAGCGGACTCAGAACTTCCTCTCTGCTCTAAAAGGTAAGCAACAGCATACTAACCTTTAGGCCTCTTTCACAGTGGGACGTTGAGTTTGATGTGACGTTAAAGTCGCACAACGTGCCCCTAATGCAGCGCATGTAGGTTATGAAATTGGACGTTATTTTGCACTGCGTTATGTGTCTCTTGGTGCGCTGTTTTCGTCACACAGTGATGGAACGAAAACGGCGCATGCATTACACTTTAAAAAAAATAAATAAATTACTGAGCATGTGCAACACACATAACACAGCAAATGTATTGCTAAACGCACAGCATGCAGCACTTTCTAAATATTGCTACACGTTACACACAACGCAACGTGTGCACTGTGAATGTCGCACAGAGTTTGTATTGTTGTGCGTTAGTCTACGTTATACATTTTTAGGTACTTATCCGTTAGCCGGGCGCATCCGGCAGGTGGCGACAAAACTCCACCAGAGTTACATCTTTCCCTACTATCCACGGCAGCCTGGAGGGGGAATAGTAATTAGCGCCACCTGCCGGATGCGCCCGGCTAACGGATAAGTACCAATTTTTATAACGTGCAACTTTAACGTCCCACTGTGAAAGAGGCCTTAAAGAAAAACATTTTTTGTTACAACTTACAGAACTGCAATAACTCTGCAGTGTGTCTACCTCCTGCTTTCACGGAAGCAGAAAAGGGGTTATCGTCCTGTGTTTACATATTAGCTGTGTCTGCCGAGGACTGCTGAATTTCTGTGCTGACACATCTGAGAGATTAAATTACACTTGTGATTACTAGAAGATGAGGGCAAATTAGACCGACTCTTCTCTATAAAAACACACTGCATTTCTCTCTGCTTTCCTTGTGTCCTGTGCAAGAGTTCAGGTCCACTTTATGGGGTATTTGAGATGAGTTGCTCACAATAAAGGTACTTGGCTTGTTTTAATAAAGGAGTATATCCCATAATAGTGTTGAGAAACCCTAAAACTGACCACCTTTACAATTGGAATGCATGGCTGACTCTGCACTCATTTTCCATATTGCTTCATTTGAAGTGTGAATTTAGAATGTACTTACAGTAGTTGTCAGTTTTCCTAATGCTAATATATCCTATACCTTGTATTGTGTTTCCTTTAGCGATGTTACGAGGGCGGCCGAGAGATGATTGTTATTCCTCGATCTGTGGCGTCTACAGACAGCCCTTTTATGGGGCTTGCAAAATACGCCTGGTCTGGGTAGGTTGTCATTCCATTGCTTTCCATTTAACATGGAGCTGGATGTACATTGTTTAAAAGTTTTATTTAGATAGGCGCCAAGACACTGATTCTGGGGCTAGTTATGTTTACTAAAATCGCCTACCGTACCAGGGGCAAAGGCACCCAACATTCTGCAGATCTATAGCTATAGCTCTCTGTGCCACATGATGACATCATCACATGGAGGGAGGGGGGACCACCGGGACTCTGAGGCCGGTTTCACACTGCAAACTGGCGTCAACTGCACCACATCACGCCGTCAGAAACGGGCCTTCTGGGAACACCGCGTTAGTACACAATGTTTCCTGTCTGGCCACCTGCCTATCAGGAAGGGACAGGCGCTTGCTGTCTCTTCCTGCTTCATGTATGCGGAAGCATATAGTTAAACTATTTAAAGAACCACGTCGCCATAGACTTACATGACGTCTGGGCCAACGCAGATTGCCGCGGATCCCGCACGTTAGTGTAGTTCTGTACTAGCGTTATAGTCGGTCAGTGTTTCTCAAACCTGTCCTTGTGACTCCCCAGCGGTGCATGATTTGCAGGCAATCTCACCTATGCACAGGTGGGGTAATTAGTGTCTCAGCTACAGGGAATCCACCTAGCTGAGATAGTAATTACCCCACCTGTGCATAGGTCAGGTTGCCTGCAAAACATGCACCGCTGGGGAGTCACAAGGACAGGTTTGAGAAACGCTGCATTAGACACTTCCGGCGCAGTGTACTGCAACATGGGAAGTATGAACTTCCCCATAGGGTTTCATTAGGCTGCACTAGCAGTGCAGCAATTTGCCTCACTGCACCAGTGTGACAGGGCCCTGAGGTATGTAGGAGTGTACCTGAGCCGAAACTCTGGTACAAAATCACATAGTTGCCTAAGGATAGAATCCTACTGAGGCTTCCCTCGCTGTCCTCTGCTCCCCTGTCGCCGAGTGCGGACCCTCCAAAGATTACAGACGATGGCTTGTTGGTAATTGATCGGTGCTGCGTTGCTCTTCAAGCACGAGCACAGCCGTACTGGGCCTGCACGAGTATGGCTTCGCAGTAAAGGCAGCTGCATTCCTGCTAGAAGAGAAGGGCGGCCCCTATCAGCTGGAGGGTTTGGGAAGCAGCAACGGGACCAGTGGACAGTGAGGGAAGCCCTATTAGGATCCAGAGGCTTCTCTCTCCTTAGGTAAGTATGTGTGTCTTAAAGAGACACTGAAGCAAAAAAAATATATGATATAATGAATTGTATTTGTAGCACGGATAATTACTAGAACATTAGTAGCAAAGAAAATATTCTCTTTTTTTTATTTTCAGTTATATCGTTTGTTTTATAACATTGCATCATTCTCGAATATTTGCAGTTTACACACTACTCAGCATTCTAAATGATGTTACAGAGCAGGCTTGTGAACTATTGACCTGTCCTCTGCAGGAAAAAAAAAACAAATACGGTGCCAGACACTTCAGATAATAAGCTTCAGAAGAAGCTCTCTGCGACTTTGAAAGTTGTGGAGTTCAATGGCTCTTTTGCATAGATAACAACTGGAGTTTCTTAACTCTTCCTGTACTGGAAACAATATTAAAGTGGCCACACACCATTCAATCTGACTGTACATCTTTTTTACAATCTTACCAACATCCATGTAGTATAACAGAAATAGATTCACTGTGACTTGGATATATTTTTCAGTTAGTCTCTTAGACTACAAAAAAGTGGTAAAATTGCTGATTGATTGTACCGCCAGATTGTATGGTGTGTGGCCACCTTTTATAAACTTATGTCTCTACTCCTAATGTTTTATTCCTTAGCTGTACTACACATACAAATCATTATATCATCATTTTTCTTTCGCTTCAGTGTCTCTTTAAGCCGAAGTTCGACGTCTCTTTAATGAACAGAAGCTGTTTCCCTTAGCGACAATCCCACTTTAATTTGCAGGATTTTTCCAGATTATTATTACATGTCATGTCTATATTCAGTACGTTAACTTAAAGTTAGTCTACCGAGCTGGTTGCTGCCACCAGTGTAGCGATTGACCTGTCCCGGCTGCTACCCTCCTCCGTTAGTCCATGGCTTTGTGTGTTCCCGTCTTCATCCTGGCAAAGGCCACTCTCCTCCATGACGCGGCGCAGGATTTTACGTAACATGCCGCTGAGTCACTGAGAAGATGCCGCCAGCGGGGATGGAGATGAGAACACACGGAGTAATGGAGGAGCACACCAGCCAGGAAAGGGGAGACACTACACTGCCAAAAACTATGCAGGGAACCACAATAAAGTTAGAGGAAGACCTAGTGGGGCCGGTAGCCGGCTCGGGGCCCTGGGGCAATGACCTAGTTTGCCCCCATTGAAGCGCCGGCCCTGATTGTATACTTATATTGATATTTCATAATCGTGATTGCAGGTATGTCCTGGAGTGCCGCGTTTGTGGGATCATCTATCGTAGCCGGCAGTACTGGTATGGGAACAGAGACCCGGACGGATCTGTCGTACGACAAGAAGTCAGACATGTCTGGTCAGAGGTAACTGAGCATTCTTCTTCTTAGTCTGCATATTGGGGCGGAATGGTGTATGTATCTAATAGGCTGGTAAAGGGCTCTAAATATGTGTGAAACATTGCTACAATGTCTGGTATGTAACTTATAGAAGCTTATAGCCATTTCTAGACATAGGACAGCTAGGCATGTGCCTTGGAGATCACCTAGTGGTCAGGACATGCATTGCAGCCTCTCATTGTAGACTTGCTACCTGCATCCTGTAAGGCCCCGTTCAGACTGCAGAACGCGGACCGCAACGCATGCGGACCGCAACGCGTACGAACGCACGCCATCCGCGTTCGTATGCGTTGCGTGGCTGATCCCATCACTGAAAAGTAAATGGGACAGCCACGCGTTTTTACAAAAAATGCGTGCAGCATGCGTTCCCGGACCGCACAGGTCCGGAACGCATGCAGTGTGAACATCAGACATTGCACTGCATGCAATGTCTGATGTCGTGCGTGTCGGCCACCTGCACGCGTTTCCAAAACGCGGCTGGAAACGCATGCAGTGTGAACGGGGCCTAACACACACACGCACACACTTACGCACACGCACACACACTCACTTACGCACACACACTCACACACACACACACTCACACACACACACACTCACTTACACACTTACACACACACTTACACACTTACACACACACTCACTTACACACACACTCACACACTTACACACACACTCACTTACACACTTACACACACACTTACACACTTACACACACACTCACTTACACACACACTCACACACTTTTGTTGTTTTTTTTTTAAATCAAACAGTGTTTAATTACCACGGTTTGAAGTTTGACTCTATATGATAGTTTACTTCTGTATTTCAGGAATGCTAATATGTTGTGTGGTTTTTTTTGGGGGGAGGGGGGGAATATTGTTCTCCCTGGGCACCAAAATGGGTTGGAGTAGCACTCCAGTGTAGCAGTCTTGTATTATCCAACTTGGGATTGACCCAATTCCTTTCAGAATCTGCATTCCACCAGCATCAACAGCACCATTGTACAGTGAGATTGTTAATCCTTAATGTCTAAGAGGCTTTTATAAATCATATATACTTTATAGCTAAAGTACATTAGCTCATTTTGTTATATAACAGCATTTGTCCACACATTACATAACTGGGGTTTTTTAAGCAAGTTCCAATAAAACCGAAAGAAAACCACAGTAAATAATTGCTGGTTTTAAAGTAGTAGTATAACTATAACCGAGTATTCTGAGACAGGGTTAGGAGGCGCCCAGGTAGAAAGGATATACTATGTTTCTAAATTAGTAGCTATATACAGCTGTTATTGACCTGAGGAAGTGGCTGTTGCTGTGAAACACGTTGTCTACTGCACCAATAAGCCTGACCTTTTTTATCTTGAAATTCTACTATCTTTTATCCATAATGGGACATCTATAAGGTAGGGCAACTCTTTATAAAATTATTGCTGGAAACTACCGTATATAGCTACTAATTTAGAAACATAGTATATCCTTTCTACCCGGGCGCCTCCTAACCCTGTCTCAGAATATCACCTATTTATAGGGGTGATTTTAGTAGAACTTTTTTCGACCAACAAATCAATTTTTGGGGTAGCGACCGCCAAACATCTGAAAGGCCGAGTGGAGACGATACTTCTCCACATGCAGAAACGAGTGGTTGTCCCTTTCAGCAACCCAATTTTATGAGTATAATCTCTACTGAATCTTTCTACACCCCCTTAAACTATTAACAATATTGCACCAGATTGGGCTCCCAGCTCTCTCTCTACTTTTTTTCCCTCTCACAACCACATAACTATAACCGAGTGTTCTTAGGCCGGTTTTACCTTATGCCGGTGCATAGTAGTTGTCTACTACCTCTGTTAATATTGCAGAAATGACTCCACAACATTTTTAGCACAAACTGAGTGCAGATGCTGTTAGCACTTTTACAGTCATTTTAACCCTGAGCTGATAAAGTCTGAGGTAGATTACAGAAGAAGAGAGCCTGCCATCTTCGGGAGTCTGCCGCATGATCACTGCACCACACAAATCCTTCTTCATAGGAACCTGCGGCAGAGTGCAAGACAGTCATATGCATAGCGCCGCCCCCCACACAGTGACGTAATCCCTGCTGGGCAGGAAGTACATCACTAGGATTCCAGTTGATACGCGCACCATGTTCCGTTGTTCATACTTACTGTGCCGCCCATAGACTTCCATTACCCCAAGCACTGTGCATTAAGCGGTAACGTGCGGCGGGATGACCACTTCCGCCGGTACAATGTGAAGCAGTAAATGTAAAAGGTCCCGTTGACTTTACACTGTGTACTCTGCGGTAAAATAGAGTAACACAATCACACTGGGAGGGGGAAGGCACCCCAAAAAATAACCATGGATGTAATAAATATAAAATGGCTTACCTCTAACAAGAAGGGGCAACGCCAATATAGCAAAGGTGCAGAGCTTGGAGCACCTAAAAACTTGTTTTTAGGCACTCCAAGCTCTGCATCTTGGCTACCCAGACACTGCTTTATTTGATCTGAGGAAGCGGACTGTGCTCCGCGAAACGTGTTATCCTTTTTGTGTCTGATTGTTAAAATGTCTTTGCTATATTGGCGTTGCCCCTTCGTCTCTAGGTAAGCCATTTTATATATATTACATCCATGGTTATTTTTTGGGGCGCCTTCTCCCTCCCAGTGATATTGTTTACAGCCCCCTAGCTATTAGAGGTTGCTGTCAATTGTTTGCTTTGTATACCCAAACAATCGTTTTTTCTGAAGTGCGACCCAAAAATTTGAAGACAAAGAGCCCGAGTGGGGATGGGATTTCCTCACTTGTTTTTTTACTGTGGTTGCTGGTCTTGCAACCCACCTTTGTGAGTACCTCATTACTTTGTATTTATCCAGAACCTGACATAAATATACTACACCATAAAGGGCTCCTGGTCTCTCTCTGTGTTTTTCCTGTATCCGTAGGAAGTCTTGGGGACTCCTCTTGGCTACACACCTCCTCACAGAGTAACACAATGCACATTTGCAATGTAAGTGTAAAAACGGCCCCTAAATTACATCAAATAAAGTTCTGATAAATGATGAAATAGACTTTTTTTTTTACTCGTTTTACTTCTACTCTACGGTCAACAGTATACACGTTATCTTTCACTTCTGTTAATATTGCAGAAATGACTCATTATTGACACACACTGTGCGCAGATGCTGTTAGCACTTTTACAGCCATTTTAACACTGTAGCAGTTGAGAAGGTCTGAGGTAGATTACAGAAGAAGAGACCAGCACAAACTGTAACTAGTTTACTACTAGATTAAAGAGAACCTGAGACGAAAGGAACGTAAGGATTTAAACGTACCTGGGGCTTCCTCCAGCCCCTTGTAGGTTGTGGGATTTCCTCTAGTCTCCAGCTGTCCATCCACTGGCTCAGTTGGGGATTACTGTGCAGTGCCACCCATCTCCTTGGTTGCGCTCCTGTGGCCGGGAGCATTCTGCACCTGCACAGTTTCAAGCATCAGCACGCTGCGCAGGTGCAGAACATTCCCAACCACTGGAGCATGACCAAGCACAGTAGTGTCCGACTACTGCTGTAGAACAGAGTTGAATGGACGGACACCAAGGGAGCCCACGACCTACATGGGCTTGGTGGAAGTCCCAGGTAAGTATAAATCCTTATGTTCTGTTTGTCTTGGGTTTTCTTTAAGCTTAGGTGGATACTGTATATTTAGGAACATGTACTCTCTTGCAGAGCGACTCCTACTCATTGGACCAACACAACGCAGCTCAGCGTGTAGTGGATGGAATGAACTTAGTCATCCAGTCTGTGAATGAGTACAGCGCGCGACCCACCAGCATGATAACGTCATGGCTGACAGATAATGTGGCTCCCTCTTACTGGAGACCCAATGCTGACATTACGGTGAGTTGAATTTTTTAATCTGTCATCTAACCTTATCCCCTCTATGGCCTCGATTCATCATTGTCTTTGAGATAACTTTTTCCAGTTTGTTAAATTACCGGATTCGAAGTTTATCGATTTCTAGTTGTATTCATCAAGGTTTTTCCGTGTGAATTCGATAAAATATCGATAACAATTCAGTAACCATTCGGTAACGTGTCGATATTTCCATTTTACAGCGGTAATTTAACACAAGGCCATAAGATTCCCATGGAATTGTGGGTAAAAGGCAGTCCTTTGAACACTACGTAGCAACATTCTGAATAGGGCTTAACACCTGGACCAGGATTCTGGAAGTGGCTTGGGACAATCCCACAATTTCACCAGCTATGGCTTGATAGGAGCCTTTTCTAAAAAAAAATATAGTGCAGCTAGCAAATTAGTTAACCCTGGCACTGCCTGTGTTCTCTTACAAGACGATTCACGAGAAATGCAGATGTCCTGTTATAGCAAATAAATCTATTCTCTTGCAAATTGATATGGTTCTAGACCTTATTCTTGCCCTTCTGCGCCTTTAAATCACTCTCAGCTGATACATAACCACTTCAAATGGCTCCATCTTCTCTGTCAGCAATGATCTGACAGGAATAACGACAGAGCAGTGAAGGAGATAACTAATCCTAAATGTAACGCTAAACCACGCCCACTTTCATTTTTATGAATTGCACTTTCTTCCGTTTTAACGCATCACTAACGAATGATTACCGAATGCTCGCTAACAGCTGTAGATACATTTGTTGAATCCTGAAATCAACTTAAAGAGACACTGAAGCGAAAAAAAAATTATGATATTATGATTTGTATGTGTAGTACAGCTAAGAAATAAAACATTAAGATCAAATACATCAGTCTAATTGTTTCCAGTACAGGAAGAGTTAAGAAACTCCAGTTGTTATCTATATGCAAAAAAGCAATTAAGCTCTGCGACTTTCAAAGTCCTGGAGAGGGCTGTTATCTGACTTTTATTATCTCAAGTGTTATTGAACTATTTACTGTTTCTCTGCCAGAGGAGAGATCATTAGTTCACAGACTGCTCTGAAAGAATCATTTTGAATGCTGAGTGTTGTGTAATCTGCACATATTATAGAATGAGAAAAAACACTATATACCTGAAAATAAAAATATGAGAATATTTTCTTTGCTGCTAAACTTCTAGTAATTATTCATAGTACACAACCAATTCATTATATCATTTTTTTTTTCGCTTCAGTGTCTCTTTAACGAATTCAGTATTTTACCGAACTGTCGTTAAACAATTCGATAAGTCTTGATGAATCGAGGCCAAGATGCAAGGTTCAGTTCTGAATGATATTTGGTTTCATTTATTAATTGTGGAACTAAAATTTTAGTCACTACTTTTAGTTACTACGTTTCAGAAAATAGACATTCGAAAAGCATTCAGCATAATAACCCCACTATACATTCAAGCAGGATTGTCAGCCACAAAATCAAATTCCCTTTACCCAGTGCTCTGTGTGTATTATGTAGTCTAATTCATATATGAGAGAAAAGGAAAACTGGCACTAAATGCAGCAGGGATGGATCAACACCACATTGGGCTTACCTGCAGCATGCTCCAATATAAGTCCAGGAATCCCATCACAAAAGAGGAAAAAAGAAGGGCACAGCTGCATAAAATACCCTTTATTGTGGCTGGGTAGATACAATTAATACAGCAGTGGGGCGAAAGGTAAAGTCTGACAGCTATTTCGCAGGGCTTAACCCTGCTTCATCAGAGACAACATGCTTAGACACAAGACATGCTCTCCTTAGCAGTAATCCCTAGTCCGGCTCGGGACCGAAAGCCGCAGAACAGGGTGGTAATCCCGTGCCTGAGTGAGTTTCATGCAGTAGCTGCTGTGGACCTCTCTGAGGTATATTTTCCTTCTTGTTTTTAGGGTCTAAAAGCTTGTGAAAAATGTTTATGGCTTTTAGACCTTAAATCTGGAAATAATCATAACACCAGGGAGGTTAAATAAGGTAGACATCACGCTTACCTCCTTGCTGTAGCCATCCTGGAACGCACACTACGCCGCTCATAGTGCCCGCCCACCTCCTCAACTAGCCACGTGGATGGCTCTAGCCAATCGGCGAGCCGTGAGTCTCCCCGCCTTGCAGTCCAATCATGGCCCGAAACGTCACAGGGGGCGGTGTACACTGAGGGCCAGCACTATCAGGGGTATCATGTCAACCACATACGCACATCAGCCAGGATGACTACTGCGAGGAGGTAAGCGTGATGGCTACCTTATTTAAAGCTTGTCTTGTATCTAAAGGTGGCCACTAATGGTCCAATTTCTAGCAAAAAATCATTCGAGCGATCAGAAATTCTGATCGGATTGGTTGAAAATAATCTCAGTTGATGGGTACAATAGATTATGAACGATTATAAAAAAAAAATCGTCCGACTGGATTTTTGTCAAACCAAAATTTGTTTCTTGATTGGTTGTGATAGATAGGAAGCAAAGATTGGTTCGTTGATGGTGAAGTGAACAATTTCTGATCGTTTGAACGATTTTTCACTAGGAAGTGGACCATTAGTGGCCACCTTAAAGGAGTTATCAGGCAAAAAAAAAAATGAGTTTCACTTACCTGGGGCTTCTACCAGCCCAATGCATCCATCTTGTGCCCTCGTAGTCACTCACTACTGCTCTGGTCCCCCTCCGTCAGCTCGTTTCGTTTTTGCCGACCTCGGGGTCGGCGCGCCACATTGCGTACTTTTTTACGCATTTCTGCTGGGGCAGGAAGATTAACACATACATTTTTACGCGTTAGTGATTCAACGCGTAAAATTAAAAAAAAAAAACGCCTGTAGCGTGGAACGGTGGGTAGGCCCTAGAGCTGCGCAGCCGCACTCGCTGGCTATGCGGACTGCGCAGCCGTGGCCAGCTCATTCAGCCATGTTTGTGGAGGCAGGAGAGCCTGAGAGCCGTGGGGTCGGCAGCCGGCCCGGGGGGCTATTGAGCGGCGGGGACCCGACGGAACGGCACGGAGGGTGCAGACGGCGTCCTCCGTGCCTTCATATGCAATGCAGGTATTTCACTTTTTTTTTCGATTTGGCCTCGGAAGTCCTTTAAAGAAATGTTGTCCTTAACAGCCATCCACATTCTTTATCTCCAGATGTGCATCCCAAAAAATTAGCTAACATTCTGACCAATAAGGATCTCCTGGATATTTAGAGATTGCAAAATTCACATAATTACAATAAAATTCATTTATGGAAAGTAGAGAAATGTTTTTTTTTTTTTGTTTTTGTGGGTTTTTTATTTTACCAAGGGCAATGCACATTTTCTGGTTATTTTACCACAAGTTTGAGAAACTGGAGCACAAAGGGACGCCTTTGGTAAACAGTGTAATAAGTGGGTGCTTTATTGTCAAAAACAGGAACCCAGACACAAAAGGATGTGTCCACTGACATGCTAGGGAGGGGGATAGTGAGCAGGTAGAGAGGTTCATGAGAAATCTATAGATTGGTACAGCAGGTATTTTCCTTTTTAATTTTGCAAAAAAAAAAAAAAAAAAAAAAAACACATTTTAAAATGGTGTTCTGTTGATTTCTTCAAGTGGCAATCCACAACCAATGGCGGTCAGGGTGTTTTATACCAAAATCGCACAATTTTCCATTGTAGCCTATGACATACTCCACTGAGCTCATTAGCACGTTTATAGATCTGTCAGCCCATTCATCTAGTGATTTTGTAGGCCGATTGACCATCCGATCCGATAAAATGATGAAAAATTGTTTAGCAGGAATTTAGCCATTAACCTCTATTGTGTTAAATTTCTGCTGGATTTCTGTGCAAAAAAAAAAAAAATGTTTTCCTGTAACTTACCATAATGTGTCAAGCAATGGTCTAGCATACATTTTGAATACCGTATATTAAAAGTTTCAAACACAACATTGTATAAAAATAAATTTAATTTTACCTTTCTGCCAGGCCATAGTTTCCTCACTCTTCAGCTTTTTGTCAGAAAATGTACTTTTTTTTGCATTAAAATTCACGTTCGTGTGCACATTTTCACATCCAAGTATTCAGAGCACCAGAACACTGATTTTAATGTGAAAGAACGCTTGCAGAAAAAAATGGAACCCTGCCTTAAAACTGCTGGGCGAGCCTGACTCACCCATACCACCATGGAGGTTAAAGGGCATGACCGATTGTTTCCAATTGGTTAACATGTCTCCCAGTGCATCACTGCTGAATATATGCAAATTAACCATTGTTGTAGGGCAACAATGGTTAATTTGCATATATTCAGCAGTGATGCACTGGGAGACATCTCAAGCTCACTCCAACCTGAATGATTGCAAATTCTTTCTGTTCTAAGAAAGCAAACTTTTGTTTTCCATAGCATTTTAGTAAGGGGGCTTTTAGGACCATTGTAGCCCCTCACACACTCCAATGAGTTCTGGTTCACCATGAGCTTGCTGGTTAGTCTGTATATTTAAGTCAGGTGTGTGTTCTGTCTGAGGGACAGATGGGCTGCTAGGGGTTGGAGGAAGCCCCAGTTAACTAGATTTTTTTCTCCTCGAATGTGCCCTCTAAGCATGAGGATTTAATTCTGGTACCAGTGTGTTTTGGGGTTAACACAGTCCCCAGGTGAGAAAATCCAGCCCAGACAGTCAGTTTTTAGTGCCAGAGATCGAGGAATGCCCATAGAACAGGCTGTTGCATTTGATAGTCTATACATAGTGTTAGTCTACCACTAGTAGACTCTTACATGACTTGTGGTATTTATATCTCATACAGGAGTGTCATGGATGCAAGAAAGAGTTCTTGCTGGAGGAAAGGAAGCATCACTGTCGAGCGTGTGGAGAAGGCTTCTGTCACCTTTGCTCCAATCACACTATGCCTGTTCCTGAGAGAGGATGGGGCCCATCTCTCGTACGAGTCTGCAAGCAGTGTCACAGCAAGGGGCCTAAGAAAGGTAACTTTATAATTCATCACCTTTCCTGATCATTGTTCAGTGTACAGAATAATGACTGAACATCAGTCAGGGCACTTTCACACATCCTGCGTTACGCTCCCCCGTCGCAAGGGCAATAAAAGACTATGAAAAATTTCATAGCTACGTGATACGTTGTGCTGCACCAGAAATAGGCAAATCCCTGCAATCCCATCGCAAAGTCATCCCTGTGATACCAGCACAGATTATGCAGTAATGCAAGTCTCAGTGGCGTACTTCCTGTCCAGAATGGAGTATGTCACTGATTGGGAGTGGAAGGAGGGCGGGTCTAGGCATATGACCCCGTTGGCGCACTCTCCCTCAGAGTCATATAAACTACTGGTTCGTGCGGTGCAGAGATCACATGGCAGGCTGCCATGCCATGTGATCACCGCAACGCACAAGAGTGAAACCAGCCTCGAAAGGGGCCTTAAAGTGTACCAGAGACATTTAAAAGTAAAAGTTTTATACATACCTGGGGCTTCCTCCAGCCCCACGCACACGGATCGCTCCCACGCCGGTGTCCTCAGCCTTCTGTATCATCGGTACCGGGTCCGGTAACTTCCTCCAGTCGTGGCCAGTCTGCGCAAGAGAAGTGCACTCTCTACGTATCTCTCTGGCAGCCACTGGAGAGATATGTAGAGGGCGCACTTCTCTTGCGTATACTGGCCATGACTGGAGGAAGTTGTAGGAGCGATCCGTGTGCATAGGGCTGGAGGAAGCCCCAGGTATGTATAAAAGTTTTATTTTAAAATGCCTCTGGTTTCCTATATTTTTTTAAGCTTGATGTAGTGATTTTATTGAATCTGATTCCCAACCTGTTAAAAGTGTTGGGTAAAGCACTGCGTACACATTGGGAATCGTTGGGGTATCTCTGTTGCCTGGCAGGCATTGGTATACGATTACTTGGCAATGTTCTCCCCAGGCCTTTTTAGCTGGGTGCTCCACCCAGCTAGTTTTTGTGAGCACCCGGTCGTGCAGAGAAACACCAGCCCTGTATTCTCTCATCTCGCCCAACCCGGCTACTTTTTCATGCCACTCGGCTGGAAAAAATTCTGGGGAGAACACTGCCTTGGGCAACAGAGTAGAGCCAATGCTGTACTAATGCATCATCAGCGTCTTGGCTAGCAATGCATCTGTTGCTATGGGGGGAGGGCGGAGGGAGAACAAATGGCATTGGACAGAGTGGATTCCTGCAGGGGGTGGGGCATGACCAAAAGTCCATGTTGTATGGTCGCACTAGAGAGGGGCTCGCACTACTACTCCCCGCACTACTGTGCAGACTTGACCATGTTCAAGCAGCTGCAGCATGGCCGTGTTCATGCCAGAATAGGAGCAAGTCCTCGATCAGCAGGAGTGTCCTGGGCAGGGGCGGAGGACCAGAGGGCATGCTTACTCTCCTTAGTTAAATACAGTACAGGTTCTCTTTAAAAAGCACTGTGATTTGTACTTTTCCCTACAGTTGCCTCACATGACATCCGGGTGGCAGTGTAGAAAGTATACGGTATGTTCTGTCTCATAGCCATCTCTGAAATGCCCAACCTAAGTGACCTGATGATCATATGAGTGATGTATTATGCATTGCTTGCCCCCTTCCTCAAATCACACCATCAGAATTGCCTGCCTCCTTCCTCACACCACTACCTTGCTTACAGACTGTTGATCCGCATATGCTGCGCTCCGCATCGGAGTCCTTGCTACCTGTCAATCTCTTCCCTGATATAAATGTGATGCCACACAACACTGGTATGGTTAGCCTACCAAGATGTCAATGAAGATGCTGGTGGCTAACCAGGACTAAAGGCAGGAGTGTTACAACTTTCCAATTCACTGTGCACTAATGGACACGCATTTTCTAGTATTGTATGCAGGATCCAGGGCTTCCACAGCTTCAGAGTAGTCTGAATCGATGATTTTGAGTCGGATGTTGTTGTACTGACTCCACGTCAGTACAACAACATCCGACTCAAAATCATCGATTCAGACTACTCAGTTTATGAAACCACTGACTCCAGTAACCTTAAAATGGCTCCGGCTCCTCGACTCAGACTCCTTAGTCTAAAACTTACCAGGGCTGTGGATTCAGTACCGAAATCATCTGACTTTCGACTCCTCAGTTTATGAAACCACTGTCTTCAGGTATCCAAAATTACTTTGACTCCGACTCCACAGCCCTGTTAGGATCTGGTATGTAATTGGACTTTAGCCCTCACATGTGTTGGTTGCTGTTTCCTCAGCCCACGATGTCCCTCAGGAAGATGGGAAAAGCTTGTTACCTCGTAAGGTCACAGAAATTGCTCAGAGCTCCTTGGACATGATGTCTTCTGCTATGAAGTATCCTTTAGGTAAGTTCTGTATAACTTCTGATAGCCAGGTAGGAATGAAAAAAAAAAGGTCAATAGTTCATATATTTTAGCTCTCTTAAGACACAGACATACTGATGATCAGAGGCAAATGACTAAATCTATTTTTGTAAGTTTTTAAACATAACATAAATTTGTGGAATATAAAAAAAAGTCATTTTTAGGAGTAGGAGAATAGATGCAATTGTCTCATTTGTTTACTTTCACGTATGGTTCACTTTGAAACATAAGTGAATCTACTTGCAAAATTACACTTTTATATTAGTACTGCAATTACTTTGAAAAATACAATTTTGGAATGCTTGAAGTATAACGCAAATAAGGGTGATCGGGCAAATCAAATTTTCACATGCACATAACGCGTATTCTAGAAAAGATGTCTTGTTTGCAGAGACCACTTTACTGACATCCCTTAAAAAGTAGTAACATTCCGAGACTTCATGGTTTGACCATGTAATAGTTATTACCTCATTACAGAATGTTTTAAAATGGTGTCATGTAGGTTTTTGAAGGTTAATTGAGTCTTTGTTAGCTGACCCAACAACTGTAAACCAGTTAGACAGCAATTAAACTATACTTCCAATTAAACACGAATCCCAAAACCTCATAATCTATGGTTTGGGCTCCCATAAGGTGGTAATAAGAGGAATTCCATCCAAAACTGCAACACATTATAACAAGGAGAGAACTAAAAAGTCAGCTTTTTAACAACTAGGATTAAAATGTTAGAGATAGAACTAGAACACAGTAAAATGAGCCCAGATGCCCATTTAAATAAAGTGTTAAAAAGCATTCTGACTCATAGAGGAAAAAAAAAAGTGTAAGATTCCTAGGACAATTATACTGTGATAATAGCTAGGGCCCTTTTCCACTACACAGCTGAATCGCAACTCGCTAGTGATTTTTAAATCGCTAGGGTTGCTACTTTATCATAGAAATCATGAAAAGTATTTTTCACTATAGTGATTCGATTTGTACATTTTCAGAGGGATAATGCAATGCAAATGAAAATCGCAATCGCATTACAAAATTAATGAAAAATCGCAATCACTACCATGTTTGATTTGCGATTGCTAGTGGAAAAGGGCCCTAAGTGTGACCCGCGCCTAGCTAGGAAACTGGCTGCATTGATTGGATGTAGGCTACAACTTATTCGCATGCAGGTTGTGGGTCGGGGATCAGCTGACAGATTATCGCCTCCGGCGGTTGTCATCTGCCGCCTCAGCCTACTTTAATCAAATGTTTATGCAAGGCTTAAACAGAGCCCGAGGTGGGCACATAAAATGTAATAAAAACTGCTACCGGATCCGGGGGGCTGGGCAGATCAGGTAGCCACCATCCCCGCCACACTCCACCACTACATTGGCCTGCATCAGCTTACATTCATTTTCGAGACCTCTGGAGCCACAACGCTGGAAGGATAGGGAGAGATGCTCTCTCAGCGTGCAGGGAGGCGGGGTAGCGGCAGGGGGCGTGGCCAGGGAGAGACAGCTGCCCAATGGCAGCTGTGGGAACAGGGAATCCCTCTGCTCCTCTTCCCTCAAGATTAGCAACAATTATTGTCACCAATTTTTGGGGGGTTATAGCGTGGCTGTGGAGGGGGGGGGGGGCAGAGAGCAGTGTGGGGGGGACACAGAGGCATGTCATGAGGCAGGCAACATCCCTTTGTGTCCCATCTGCCCCCCGCCGCACTGCCTCGGGTACACTTTAAAGGACAACTGAAGTGAGAAGAATATGGAGGCTGCCATATTTATTTCCTTTCAAGCAATACCAGTTGCCTGACAGTCCTGCTGATCTGTTTGGATGCAGATCAGTAGTGTCTGAATCACACCAGAAACAAGCATGCAGCTTATCTTGTCAGATCTGACAATAATGTCAGAAACACCTGATGTGCTGCATGCTTGTTCAGGGTTCATGGCTGAAAGTATAAGAGACAGAGGATCAGCAGGACAGCCAGGCAACTGGTATTGCTTAAAAGGAAATAAATATGGCAGCCTTCATAGCCCTCTTGCTACAGTAGTCCTTTAAGGAGAGCTAATGTATGAGATAAGTAGATAAAGAGCTAGAAATCATGAGTTAAGTCAAATAAGGAGAGCTAAACCATGCATTAAATCAGTTAAAGAGAGCAAAATCATGAGTTAAGATAGATAAGGAGAGATACATCATGAGTTAAGTCATTTCAGGGGCCTATACACGACTGCCCTTGCCGATAATCAGGTGTGTGTACAGAGGCAAGCAATCCCCGACCCGCGACACACAAGAAATTCACCTGGCAGATCGACTCCCCTCCGGCGACGGCCAACTTTATTGTTCACGCTACTCGGCCGCCCACCGTGAGACATCATGCATACGCTGCTCCATTGTTTGAGTGTACACACCTTAAAGTGGACCTGAACTTGCACAGGACAGGAAGAAAACGTATAGAAATGCACCCTGTATGTATTTAGAGTTCAGCCTGTCTAATTCCCCCTCATTTGTGACTAATCACAAGTTGTAATTTGATCTCTCCCCTGTGTCAACTGCCTGCCTCAGCAGAGCAGCTAATTTGCAAACACGCTGTTAACCCTTTGTCTGCTTCCATGAAAGCAAAAATTAGGTGTACTGCAGATTTATTGCATGATTTGTATCAGCTGTAACAAAGAAATGTTTTTCTTTAAAGGTTATTCTGCTGTTGCTTTTCTATTCGAGCAGAGAGGAAGTTCTGAGTTCAGGTCAACTTTAAGGAGAGATAAATCATGAGTTTAGTCATTTGAGTAGAAATAAATTGTGAGTTAATAAGTAAAGTAAGAAAAATCAACAGATGAACTTTGTGAATCAGCCACATAGTGACTCATAGCCATTCATCATAAAAATGTTTCACTTGGTTTTAGGACAGACATTCAGAGCTTTTCGCTCTGTCCATCTAGCGCCATGAGGTTACAGCACACGGGCAGCCTAAATATAGAGCCGTTATGTCATTCTCTAATGCATTCTGTCATTCTCAAACTATGTTGCAGATTTTGTGAAGGAAGCCGCACGCCCCAGCTACTGGGTGCCGGACCAGGAGATCAGCCAGTGCCACAGCTGCAAGAAGCCCTTCACCCCTAAAATGTACAAACACCACTGCAGGGCGTGTGGCCAGGGCTTCTGCCAGATGTGCTCAGATTACCAGCGACCGGTGCCCTCCCGGGGGTGGCATCACCCAGTCCGAGTATGTCAGAGCTGCAACCTCCAGAAAGGAGAACTGTGAGGAGGCCCCACACTGTGATCCTGGAGGGGATGAAGATCCGCAAATAACTGGAAGAAAGGATGGAGAAGATACCCGTGAGATGATCAGAACATGTTAGCACTCTATGTAATAATCGTCTATCGCTGCTCTGACTCTGGTTCGCTAAGATCCTACTTTATCACCTTTACTTCTGCACTGAACACTCTTCATTTGGTCACATGACCTAGAGCAGGGAGATAATCATTATGAACCTAGTGCTAGAGCAGATGTTTTACTGGTTTTCTCGGCACCCATGTGATAAAGCACTTTGCGGGATATCTCTACCAACAAACTGGTAATTCCATCTTCGGGAGGGTCAGGTAGATGGTTGTACCACCTATCTGCTTCTAAGAACACAACACCCCAAGGACAGAAGTTGGTGAGTCAGTCCCACTTCCTAATTGAAGCCATAGTACAGGTCTCATTCTTGCAGCTGAATGCTGCAGTCCTATGTGCACTCTGCATTCTAAGGAATGGTGGCACCATCATATGCTTTGTATTGGCTGTGATGGTAGCTGGTTGGCCTGGACGTTTTGACAGGAAAAGCTTACCTTGCAGCTCCCAGGGAGATAATCGGAAAAAGATTATCAACAGGGCCAATTAGAAATCAGAATGATACGTGGATTGAAACTGTACAGAAGCAAAGTTCTGTAAGTAATACCTGTCCTGTTTTATGGGTGAAATGTACAGTAATTTCTACTGCAGTGCAGCTTGTTTCCGGTCACCTTTGAAATCAGCTGGTGGATGGGTTGGTTAGCAGGAACAGTAGATACCAGGCTAAATTTCCTAGCTCCCCCCCCCCCCCCTTAAGATATTCATACATGTTTTTATGAGTTACCTGTGTAGTTGCCTGCCAGTGATGTATGGTGCCCGGCCTATTCTGAGGCTGGTCACCTCTGCCAATATGAAACTGCTCTAAATCCACTTTCCATACAGCAAGTGTGGTATGATGTCATCATTTCCAAGCATGCTTGAAATATCGTAGAAACCATGTGCCTATATGAGGAGATGGACCTGTTGGAGAGTGGTGGTCTACTTGTGTCCAGAGGCTCCCAGCTGAGGAGTGTGAAGGCCTGTGGGAACCTTGCTTCTTGAGGCAGACCTGTAGCTCAGATGAACAAAGACAATCTGCAACAGGAAACTAGCCAGCCAGTAAAGATCTTAAAGTCATTTTCCACATGCAGTGTAAAAATTCAAGGTAAGGTATACATAGAACTTAGTATACATTACCTGCCAGCGATGTACTGTGCCCGACCTATCCTGAGGGTAATCACCACTCCACTGTTGCTTCTATTCAAGATCTGCTTTTAATATAGGAAGTATGGCATGATGTCGCCATACACTGTCCCAAGGCAGTGATCTGCAAACTTGGCTCTCCAGCTGTAATGCTGGGAATACACGGGTCGATCCGGCGGCCAATTAGCCGCCGAATCGATCTCCGCACGTGCGCGCGGATCGATTACTGCTCGTCCCCGCCAGCGCTCCTTATCAGCTGCTCTATTCCCTGCCATTGTCCGCCGGCAGGGATCGAGCGGGTGAGGGTCGAGCAGCGTGAACGGACCAACTGAATATTATCAGCTGGCCGGATCAGCTGCTCGATACACGTTACAGAAACGTACCGTGTATCCCCAGCATTATGGAACCACAAGTCCTACAATGCATTGCAGGAGTCTGACAGCCACAGTCATGATAAGGGACTCATTTGTCTTTTAGCAATTCACTGTGGCAGATCACTTATCTGTATTTCAGGGCAGCCAGCTGTATACACCCTAAATTCTCAGCCAAGACAGTACAGAAAGATTGTCTCTGCTGAGTTTTATCCAGTGTTTGTACAAGGCGTTAGACTTTGTGCACTACCACAGGCAGGAATACTCTGTTGTGGGGTAACCATTTTTATTAGCAGCTACAACTTTCTGATTAACCATAATCATAACTAGCACTTTATTCAAGAGTAACTGCTGTGATTACTTTAATAAAATAGCAATAGCAATCGGTATGACAAGCCAGCCAGTCAGAAATCACTGTGAACTATGGAACACTAATTTCTGATTGGCTGTCATGAGCTTTTGTGCTTTTAGTGTGGGCCTCAAACCAGTGGGGTGCTAAGAACAATTAGGATCAACATTGGATCACTTGTCACTAGCATATCTTTCAAATGTAGCATTGAATCTAATTGCTTTTTTGGGGCAACGTGTTAGGCTCTGCTTCTGATTTAAATACTTCTATTCCAAATTATATTCAATAATCGGATTTGTGGCTGTGGGAAAATATGTCTGTTCTTAGTGCTAGCAAAGAAGACTGAGGCCTCACTTAAGCCAAACTCCAACTAATACTTTTGTGTTTGTTTTTGCTATATGTGGTAGAGTTAAAAGCTTTCAGTTTTTATTATTGTCTGTGCCCATGTTAGATAGGATTGCTTGACATCCTGTTCCATTAAAAGGTGTTAAACAGAAGATGGAGTGGAGAAACAGCTGAAAATAGGAACTGTATAGCAACCTATCTTATTTATTCCTGGTGACACCTTGGTCTTACATTTCTCACATCCTTTCCTGGAGACCCTTTTCTTATGTTTCATACATCCTGTCCTGGTGACACTCTGACATTACATTTCTCTATCTAGGCCTGGTGACACCCTGGCCACGCTTTTTTCACATCCTGTCCTGGTGACACCCTGGCCTCACATTTCTCACATCCTGTCCTGGTGACACCCTGGCCAAACATTGCTCACATTCTGTCCTGGTGACATCCTGGCCTCACATTTCTCTTATCCTGTCCTGGTGACACCCTGACATCACATTTCTCTTTTCCTGTCCTGGTGACACCGTGGGCTCATGTTTATCCTGTGCTGGTGACACCCTAACCCCACATTTTCCTGTCCTGGTGACACCCTGGGCTCATATTTCTCTTATCCTGTCCTGGTGACACCCTAACACCACAATTCCCTTTTCCTGTCTTGGTGACACCCAGGGCTCATATTTCTCTTATGTCCTGGTGACACCCTGACTTCACATTTCCCTTTTTCTGGCCTGGTGATACACTGGGCTCATATTTCTATTATCCTGTCCTGGTGACACCCTGACTTCACATTTCCCTTTTCCTGGCCTGGTGACACCCTGGGCTCATATTTCTATTATCCTGTCCTGGTGACACCCTAACCCCACAATTCCCTTTTCCTGTCTTGGTGACACCCAGGGCTCATATTTCTCTTATGTCCTGGTGACACCCTGACTTCACATTTCCCTTTTCCTGGCCTGGTGATACACTGGGCTCATATTTCTTTTATCCTGTCCTGGTAACACCCTAACCCCACAATTCCCTTTTCCTGTCCTGGTGACACCCTGGGCTCATATTTCTCTTTTGTCCTGGTGACACCCTGACTTCATTTTTCACTTTTCCTGTCCTGGTGACACCCTGGTCTCATATTTCTCTTATCCTGTCCTGGTGACACCCTGGTCTCACATTTCTCTTTTCCTGTCCTGGTGACACCCTTGGCTCACATTTTTCACATTCTGTCCTGATGACACCCTAATCTTACATTTCTCTTTTCCTGTCCTGGTGACACCCTGGCCTCACATTTCTCACATCCTGTCCTGGTGACACCCTGGCCAAACATTGCTCACATTCTGTCCTGGTGACATCCTGGCCTCACATTTCTCTTATCCTGTCCTGGTGACACCCTGACATCACATTTCTCTTTTCCTGTCCTGGTGACACCGTGGGCTCATGTTTATCCTGTGCTGGTGACACCCTAACCCCACATTTTCCTGTCCTGGTGACACCCTGGGCTCATATTTCTCTTATCCTGTCCTGGTGACACCCTAACACCACAATTCCCTTTTCCTGTCTTGGTGACACCCAGGGCTCATATTTCTCTTATGTCCTGGTGACACCCTGACTTCACATTTCCCTTTTCCTGGCCTGGTGATACACTGGGCTCATATTTCTTTTATCCTGTCCTGGTGACACCCTAACCCCACAATTCCCTTTTCCTGTCCTGGTGACACCCTGGGCTCATATTTCTCTTTTGTCCTGGTGACACCCTGACTTCATTTTTCACTTTTCCTGTCCTGGTGACACCCTGGTCTCATATTTCTCTTATCCTGTCCTGGTGACACCCTGGTCTCACATTTCTCTTTTCCTGTCCTGGTGACACCCTTGGCTCACATTTTTCACATTCTGTCCTGATGACACCCTAATCTTACATTTCTCTTTTCCTGTCCTGGTGACACCCTGGCCTCACATTTCTCACACCCTGTCCTGGTGACACCCTGGGCTCATATTTCTCTTATCCGGTCCTGGAGACACCCTGACCTCACATTTCTCTTTTCCTGTCCTGGTGACACCCTGGGCTCATATTTCTCTTATGTCCTGGTGACACCCTGACTTCACATTTCCCTTTTCCTCTCCTGGTGACACCCTGGGCTCATATTTCTCTTATCCTGTCCTGGTGACACCCTAACCCCACAATTCCCTTTTCCTGTCCTGGTGACACCCTGGGCTCATATTTCTCTTATGTCCTGGTGACACCCTGACTTCACATTTCCCTTTTCCTCTCCTGGTGACACCCTGGGCTCATATTTCTCTTATTCTGTCCCGGTAACACCCTAACCACACAATTCCCATTTCCTGTCCTGGTGACACCCTGGGCTCACATTTTTAACATCCTGTCCTGTTGACACCTTGATCTTGCATTTCTCTTTTCCTGTCCTGGTGACACCCTGGCCTCCCATTTCTCACATCCTGTCCTGGTGACACCCTGATCTCACATTTCTCTTTTCCTGTCCTGGTGACACCCTAGACTCATATTTCTCTTATCCTGTCCTGGTGACCCTCTGGGCTAATTTTTCTCTCATCCTTTCCTTGTGGCGTCCTCACTTCACATTTCTCACATCCTGTCTTGGTGACTAGCTGGACTTCTATTTCTCATATATTTATCTGGTGACATCTTGGGCTTACAATTCTGACATTCAGTCCTGTTGACACCCAGGCTTCACAGTTTGGGCTTTTCTGGGATGGGGGGTGAGAGGGATGCAATTTTCCCAAACTGCATCATTGATAATAACAACAATCCCTCTGTGGTTCTAACTCGATGCGGAACTGAAAAAAAAAACAGTGTGTGAGTGAAATGTTCTTTACAAATGTCCTCAAATAGTAAATTAATTTGTGGCACCATTTATATCCAAACTCATCTTTCTTATTGATATGTTTTAAAAGTAGTTAAATGTACATTTTTTTCCCTCAAGGTCACATAAAATGACAGAAGCAGCACTGATGTGGACATACCCTGTATTTGACTTAGGGCTCAGAAATAGAAGTCCTATATAGTTATAATAGACATTGAAGGGGGCCAGTCATTGGGTAGAGGTGCACTGTAATCACTGTGATAGGCCAGCCTTTCTTCAGCCTTGCTTCACAGTTCCTCTATAGGCTGCAGACATTCTACCAATCGCTCCCTGGAGCACGGTAGTGTAACAATACCTAATGAAACATTCCTTCTAAGTGACATAATTATGCTGTGTGTAGGAGCCATAATATGTTAAATAAATTCTGATTTCTAGACTCGTTCTTAGAATAAAACTTCTAACACTGACATATGTAAGCTTCTGAGTTTTCTGTAGCATTGTCCATAAAAAGTAGATACTTACTTCAGTAGTGGGTAGTAACCTCCGAATGGTCCAGATCAGAGGCCTGCGCAGGTCTACTTTTTTTTTTTTTAACCGCACCCGACCCTTTTTCTGAAGAAATTTGTACACAACCCGCAAGCCTCCAGAACCGCAACCTGCTTTTCAGCTGCCTACTGCAGCCATGGAGAGCCAGCGGCAGGGAGCTGTTCTAGTTATCTGGCTGGATGACTGGATTGGCTTGAGAATGATGTCAGAGGTGCCGCCCAGTGGTGGGAGAGGAGTGGAGGAAGAGGAGAAGTTGAACCAGCCGTCCGGACAGGTAACTATAACAACTCCCTGCCGACCACTCTACCTGCAATGCAACCCGCACTCACAGTGCTCTACCTGTAACCAGCACCCGACCCAAAATTAATATGGGTACACGACCCACATTTGGGGTAACCTGTGGGTACCTGCTGGTACAGACCAAATGCAGGCCTCTAGTCCAGATGCTTCCAGGAACCTTGCCAAACCCACTGTTCCAGCACGGGACCCTCTTCATCTTCTGGCCACGCTCTCAGCCATGGACAAGTGGCTCCAGGCTGGATATGCAGGAGTAAAGCTCAAGCATGTCTAGTAGAAGAAAACCCCTTGCGCATAGCTCCTTTTCTCCTTGCATGAGCAGCTTCATTCAACTGGGCATGCGTGGATCTTGCTCACGCCAACTCCGAATGAGCTCATTTCTGGGAACGCAGCCGCAAGAAACCTATTTAACAATGTATTTCAAATAGGTTTAGAGGGACCCTGCACTGGAATGGTGGGCTGTAAGAGTACCCAGAAAGCATCTGAACCAAGAAGATGTTTACTAATTGGTTGTACGGATTTGTAGCATCTTGTTTAAATGTCTATAACACGTTATATTTGTTGGGCTTTGCTTACATTGAGCTAAAGCATGCATGGTGCAGTTACAGAGCCATCTGCCCTAGTGCAGATTTTACATAGCTCCCTCTGCCACAGCACTGCATGTATGATAATGACATAACACAGACCACCAGAACGGCTTTCCGAGGGCAGTCACTGTGTGAGAAAGCTCTAGGCAGAGAAAATAAGGAATGGTTTGTTAATGATTACTACTATTCAAAGCACATATAGTGTTGATCATTGCCACCACAGTGCCAATAGACAGC